>NW_028327369.1:821202-1183053 GCF_031878675.1 Megascapheus bottae | reverse complement strand
AAAGCTTCTCGTATGTGGATGGGCCTGCCCTTCTGGATATTTGGGAAATTCTCTGAGAAGATTCCCTGAAGTATATTTCCAATACCATTGACCTCTTTCTCCACGCCCTCCTCAATACCAACTAGCCTTAAATTAGGCTTCCTAATTGTATCTTGGACCTCCTGAAGCGCTCTCTCATATTTCCTAGATTTGGATTGACTCATTTTCTGTTCTTTATAATACCTAAATTATCTTCAGCCCCGGAAATTCTCTCCTCTGCATTGTCTAACCTGCTATCAAAGCTATCTACTTTATTTTTCATCTCCCTTGCTTCTACTTGCTCACTTTTTATGCCTTGCGTCTCTTGTTTTAGATCATGTATGGATTTCTTTATCTCCTTGATTTCCTTTGTAGTGGTTAGCTCAGTAGCTTTATTTTCTTTGGACATTTGCTGGAGTTTGGTCACGTTTTTATTTGTGGATTCTTTGAATTCATCCATCTTTCTTTGAAAAACCTTTATTATGGCCTCTTTATGGCTTCTTCTTTTTCACTTATCACCTTGTTTTTGCTTTCCTCTTGTTCAGTTATGGCTTCCTCCATTATCTCTTTCTTTATATTTTCACATTTTCCATTAATGAAGATTATCAATTGCATTTGTGTAGCACTTGGAAGACTCTCCTCCAGGTTTGCCAGTGACTGTTCCATTCTCTATTTACATTGGGTGGGGGATGTTGTTTCTTGATTTGACATTTTTCTTGAGTTTCTTGTTCTGCCCATTTGAAAATGGGAGCAAGATTACTACTAAATACGATTATAGTTTTTCAGATATAACCAACCTAGACCTCTGTAGCTGGCAGACACTAGATGTTCACAAGTTTTGATTGGTATTATCACTCTTTCTTTTTGTGCACTTACAGACCAGCCTAATACAACCACTGATAAGCGATTTATACCCAAAACAATAAGCCTCTCAATCCAATCTCTATTGTCCTTATGTCCCTCTGAGATTAGAGAATAATTAACCACCTACATATACAATATTGCTCAACAGCCATCAAGTGTACATCCGTGCAGTACAAGGGTTGAAAGACGAGCAGAGGTCCAGAGATAGAATAAAAGAATGAGAGAGGTCAGGGGAGGTACAAAAGGATTAACGTAGGAGTGTAAGAATATTGTAGTCATGAAGAAAAGGTATAGCATAAGGATAACTGACATAATTTGGTAAGTAGGTAGCATATTTGAGTACAAAGTTTGGAAAGTATTAGAATAAAACTTATGTGTTGCTGCACGACTAGCTCTTAGCCCAACCAGTGGCCTCACAGTGGACCATGGGATGGATCTGTTTTTCTTGTCTACGTTGAGGGAAAGGGGTATTTCACAAGATGCAGAAGCGAAGATTTCAGAAGCAAATGCTGTGAGTGAATTAGCTCATAAAAAGCATTTTTATTTTCTTTTACCTTTCTGCCAGTCTTGGGGCTTGAATTCAGGGCCTGAGCACTGTCCTCGGGTTTTCTCAAGTCTAGCCCTCTGCCACTTGAGCCACAGTGCCACATCTAGATTTTCTATCTATGTGATACTGAGCAATCAAAACCAGATCTTCATGGATGCTAGGCAAGCACTCTACCACTATGCCAAACTCTCAAGCCTGACATAGTAATTATAAAGTCATCATCATCATGTCAATATATCCTTTCTCCTACAAAGAATGAACACTTATCTATGTGTGTAATGCTTTGTTTTAAAATTCACTGATTCTTTTGTGTTTTTCCCTCTTGCATTTTTTACACATGACAGCAAAGCTAATCATCAGGAAAAAATTGATTAGGATACAGAAACCTAATAATATCCTAGTAGATTGACGTCAAAAATATGTGCAAGATGCCCTGTGTGTTTGACCTAGTGGTAGAGTCCTTGGCTACCACCAAAAAGACTCACGTTTGATTCCTCATTACCACATAAATAGAAAACGCTGCAAGTGGTGCTGTGGCTTGGTGGGACAGCTAAAACCCAAAGAAAGTCCAAGAACAATGTTCACACTCTGAGGTCAAGTCCCAAGACTAGCAAAAACAAAAAAAAGTTCGACAAGGGGCAAAATGCAGGCAGAGATGGCAGTGTGAAGCAAATGTTTTGTAAAGGATGAGGGCAATATTGACCTTAAGTTTGGATCTTACCTAAGAAAGGCTCCTTGAGCCTGAGACCAGACTGGTAGTTGGGCCTAGTGGAAGACATTGGGATTGGACAAATAAGGTGTGCTGTTTACTACATCCACATGTATATTGTGAGATTGGAGGAGAGATTCAGCCTCCAGTATGTCTTTGGTGAGGTCTTTTGTGAGCAAGGATCTTTGGTCATTGGGCCCTGAAAGGTGACCCTGCCTCCCTCACAATGGAACAGAATATGGAACCCTGGTAACCAAGCCACTGTAACTAACAACCAACTCAAGCCAGCTCACTTGGCCTGTGGCTCAGGAGGAAGAAAGATGTTGCTGTGCTGTTGCCAAAGGTCAGGAAACTCGAGTCTCAGGCATGGAAGTTGTGGATGTCTTACTCGAAGATGTACATGCTAGATCATTGCCAAGCCACAAATCCAGTATAACAGTCCTTTGTCTAAGAAGAAGGCCAGGAAAATCCAGGGCAACCAGATGAGGTATATTTCTAAGAAGAAATGTATTTGACCCCATCATCCTCCCCACACACTACAACTTTATTTTTTTTAAATTCTTTTTATTGTAATTAGTAAAAGGGATACTTGATATTTGCCAGATAGAAGGTGCATTAATTCACATACATTGATACCCTTTCAAATGTCTTGGTACCCATTTCCCTCCAAAACCACACCCCCACCCGTCTGATTTTTGCACTGCCTAGGAATTCTCGTAGGATGTTAAAAAGGAGTGGAGAGAGTGGGCATCCTGAATGCTACCCCTTACCCCTTTTATGCAAAGCTTAGGCCTGTGGCATTTTAATCACAATTCAACGCTCTGTTTTTTGCTGGTTAATTACAGGTGAAAATCTTATGGAATTTATTGCATGGCTGATTTTCAACTGGAATACTCAGGTCTCAGCTTATCTTCAGTAGCTATGATTACAGTACTTTTACAACCTGTATTCTCATACACATCGCTTCTGATCCAAACACTCATTGTTCAATTTAACTAACAAGATGTGAGGAAAGATGATTGACTGTAATTTACTAGATGGGCTTACAGTGAGTGTATATTTCCACTTCCACTCTGAAGCCAGGGAAATGTTTCTGGTACATGTTTCAACTATCTCACAAAGAGGAAATAATGTGTGAGTACGTTTGCTAGTATTTCAGATAGGAGATGTACTTTGGTGTTTGGAACCTGTTGGGCAGAGTGTATCGGCTGGGCTGTGATAACAGAGATGATGTTTCAGACAGGAATATTTTCATAACAGACAGACTTAGTCCAGATCCTTGGATTTCAGGCCTTGAGTAGATAGAATTACAAGTGTGAGCTGCCACCACCACCTGGTTCATTTTGGAAACCTTAATTGCTTCTCATTTGTTCCTTTCCTTTTTTGGAAGATTGATCTAAGCTGGCTGATTGTGCATCACAATGAAGTGATTGGCCTCAGGAATTGCAAATATTTGTTTGATCAGCACGGAATGAATGAAAGTTGATCTAAACCCAATAGTATTTTCCTTCTGATGAATAGGGAACTTACTTATATCATTTTCCTTGCCTTTGCTTTCCCAAAGCAAGCAACATGTTTCTTAAAAACTATACTTCATGAGAATATTATAATTAGAAGCTATCTTCTGCACACTTCAGACTAGTCCTTGCATTTATAAACTTATATTACAATATTAGGTAGAAGAATGGTGACTGTTAGTTTCATAACTATTTCATATGTTTTAATCTTTAAGGCTCATTAAGTCAAGAAGGGATTAAAGACATTTATATAATAGTAGAACATACCTCCTGCTGATTTGATGTGTGTGCAGATGATACACAGATTTATTAGGATTACTCAAAAGTTTTGTTCAAATTTTCAGTAGTAGACTGCTATGCTAACGGGAAGGTGATAGTAATGATGCTGAAATTCTATGAATCAGCTATGAAGCAGAATTTCAGGGGAGAGTATTTGCTAGGGACTTAATTTCTAAGACGCATATCAAGAATATTGAACTACAGCACCAAATGATGGAGGACTCAAAGTCACATTTTGTTTGTTTTATGCAAGTCCTGGGACTTGAACCTTGGGCCTGGCAACTGTCCTTAAATTTTTTTTTTGCTTCAGGCTAGTGTTCTACCACTTGATCCACAGCTCCACCTCCAGATTTTTGGTAATGAACTGTAAATAAGAATATCATGCAATTTGTTTGGGCTGGATTCAAACCTGATTCTCTGTAGATAGGATTCCAAGTGTGAGCGCACAGAGCCTGGCTAGTATCATTCATCATTCAAGTCATGGGACTGCAATACTGCAACTGGGTCTTGTCACTGAGCTTTTAAGCTCAAGACTACTGCCCTATCCCTTGAGCCATAGGGCCACTTCTGGGTTTCTGGTGGTTAATTGGAGATAAGAGTCACATGGACTTCAGTGCCCAGGCTGACTTTGAACTGCTATCCTTGGATCCCAGCCTCTTGAGTAGCTACATTTACAAGTGTGAGCCACCATACCCGGCTAAATTATTTTTTAAGTTAATTTTTTTTGTTAAGTCAATATATAGTTGGCATACGGTTACATAAGTAATGAACACATTTCTTAAGAAAATTGTTATCCCCTCCCTCCTTTTTCTCTGTTTTCCTACCCTCAGCCCCCTCTCCACCCAGATTGTTCAGTTCATTTCCGTTTAGTGTCTTCCAAGTATCACTGTTCAATTGGTTCACCCTTTTTCCTTTGTTTTTTTTTTTTTACCATTTTGTTATACCCTCTCCATTCCCCAAGTCACCTAAACCTATGTACAAGACACAGGGTACCCGAATTCAACACAGTGACTACAGAGAATAAAACTAAAGGGAAAAAGAAGAAAAGAGGTAAAAAGCAAAGAAAATGAAAGAACATCATACAGTACCTTAGAAGCAACAACACTGAAAAAACAAAACATAAAACCTTGGGCTGAAAATGAAGCTTGCCTAGCATGTATGAAACCCTGGATTCCAATCCTCAGCACCACATAAACAAATACTGGAAGGGCCACTGTGACTCAGCTTGTAGATTACTAATGTTCAGCACAGAGTGTCTCCAAGTGACAAAAATCTGTCACATTTAAGTCAGGCTTCAAAACTTTGCTAAGAACCAGTTACGTGATTTGGAAGAAAGTCCAATTTTCAAAAAATCACTAGCCAGGCGGTGGAGGGTCATAATTGTCATTCTACTTGCCAGGAGAAGGTGAATCAAAGCCTTTGCAAGCAAAAAAACGAAAACAAAAAAAACTGTAAGATTCTTCTCTCCACTTAGCCACCCAAAAACTAAGTGGAGTTGTGGCTAAAACTGGTACAGCATTAGCCTTGAGGAAAAAGAACTAAGAGACCTTGCCCAGGTCCAAAGTTCAACCTCCCCACCAAGAAAGAAAAAAAAAGGAGTCCAGATACCTTAGTTTAAAAAGTATATCTGGATATCTTAGTAGATTTTTCTGATCTTTCCTCATTCATCTGATGGAACCACATAATCGTGATCCTGATCTGACTAAGAGCCTGCATTGTGCTTAATAAATTCATTCCACATATTCCAGTAGAATTTGGGCAGCTAACAGCCACTTACCAATGCTTTATTCTACGTTTAGGCCAGTATGTCTTCATACCATCTACACAGTCAGCTATATCATCTTTCCAGAAGTATCATTGAGTGTAGAACACTCAGAACTAAAATAATTGCATAAAGATGTAATAAAACCCCTTGATTCATTAAGAAAATTTCTGTACCACTTAGAGCAAGTACATTAGTGGTATTTACTTCTAGCCTCTTTTTAAAAAAATTTATTAATTGAATTTTACATCATATTTCAAATGTCATGTTTAACCAACAAGTATTCAAGAAGGGAATCGCTATACAATCACTGGCAAATAGATTTTAGAATATAGTAAAAATTAAGCTGAGTCATTGTATGTCATAGATACAGATTAATCTATAATAAAACACATGTCTATAGAGTGTATAGTCTATCCTAGATTTTTATGTCTATGTAGTTATGTTTATATCTCCAAAATTATGTCCAGAACTTTGGGTATCAACTATTCAATCATCGCTCTACTACTGTTTGAAACTAATATCCATATATTAAGGATACCATGTACCTTTTGTTCCTTGGTCTTGACTTATCTCACTCAACAGGATTCACTCTAATTTCATCCACTACCCCAAAAATGCCATTATTATTTTTTTCTGTGCAGATCTTCTTTTTATGTATTTATTTTTATTGTAATTTATAGAAGGGTTACATTATATTCACCAGATAGAAGGTGCATTACTTCTCAAACTTTGATACCCCATGTAATGATATGGTCCCCATTTCCCTTCCCCTACCCCCACTCATGTTCATTTCCCCCCTTCCCTATCCAATTTCAAATAACCAATTAGGCACATATGAAATATATCAGAAAACAAGGTGAAATATTGTAACAATATGATATAACGAAGGGATAGCAAAAGAGGTAAGAGATCACATAGTTCATTAAGGACAACAATCACTCATTATATGAGTTTTGTTTCTTTATCTTGGAGGTCCTTACATTTAGTGTCATACTATTTGTCACGATGTCTCTAGATTTTGTTCTATTATAAACCTCTGGTAGCAGAGCCCAAGGTTTCTACTGAATTTGACAAATGAGGGAGACTCTTGGGCCTATGTTCCTTTGAGTTTGGCTTACTTCACTTAATATGATTTTTTTCCTTTTCATCCATTTCCCCGAGAATGCCATTATTTTATCTTGTCGGTTGGCTATGTATCATTCCATTGTGTGTGTGTGTGTGTGTGTGTGTGTGTGTGTGTGTGTGTGTGTGTGTGTGTGCGTGTATCACATTTTTTGTAGTAGGGCATCTGGTTGTTTCCATCATCCAGCCTCATTTTCTACAGATATTTTTATAGTCTCTTTTTTATTTTCAGGGTAATGTATAGAGGGGTTACGATTACATTTACAGGTAGTGGACTGCATTACTTCTCACACATTTATTCCACTCCACATGTTTTTGTCCCCAGTTCCCTCTCCCCTCCCCTTCCCAATCATCTTGTTTCCCCCCTTCCCTTTACTATTTGACATAAACAAATAGACATATATACAATATGCCAGGGAAAAAATTAGATACAGTAACAATCTGACATTAACCAAAGGGCAAAATAAGAGATGAGAAATAACATAGTAGTTTAAGGACAAAAATCACACAAGATTAAGAGCAACGATGACACAAGATATAGCTCTTGTTTCCATATCCTAGAGATCCTTTCATTTAGTCTAATCCTATATGACCTTATATACCTAGGTTTTTGAGTTATTGTAATCCTCTGCTAGGAGAGTCCTAGATGTGAACTAATTGTTACAAATGAGGGAAACCATTGAGCTTATGTTTCTTTGGGTCTGGCTTGCTTCACTTAATATGAATTTTTTCAAGTCTTTCCATTTCCTTACAAATGGGGCGATGTCTTTCTTTCTGATGGCAGCATAGCTTTCCATTGTGTATAAGTACCACATCTTCTTGATTCAGTCATCTACTGAGTGGCATCTGGGTTGGTTTCATAGCTTTGCTATGGTAAATAGTGCTGCAATGAGCATCATTGTGCTAGTGGATTTAGTATGTCCTTTTTTCTGGACAATTGGGTAGATGCCAAGTAGAGGATTTGCTGTATCATAGGGGAGCTCTATGTTCAGTCTTTTGAGGAACCACCACACTGCTTTCCCTAGTGGTTGAACGAGTTTACACTCACACCAACAGTGTAGGTGTGACTCCCCTGGTCACTTCCCCACCAGCATCTCTTATTAGATTTTTTGATAATGGCCATTCTGACTGGAGTCAGGTGGAATCTCAAAGTTGTTTTGATTTTCATTTCCCTTATTGCTAGAGATATGGAGCATTTCTTCATGTGTCTAAAGCCCATTTTAATTTTTTCTTCAGAGAATACTCTTTTAAGTCTTTAGCCCACCTTTTAATAGGATGGTTGTTTCTTTGAAGATTTGTTTGGGAGAGATTCATTTTTTTCAGCTATAGATATATTTTAGATAACTACATATATTTTTGTAGAAAAAAGAATGGAAGCCATCATGCTGGCTCACAACTTAATTTCAGCTACTTAGGAGGCTCAGGACTTAGGATCACAGGTCAAAGCCAACCAGGGCCCTACAGTGTGTGAGATCAAACTCTGTGAACATACAATGACTGTAGGAGGAATCTCACTGCCTGGGAATGTAGCCTAATGGTAGAGTGCTCACCTAGAATGCATGAAGACATAGGTTCTATTCACCGGTACCGCATACTCAGAAAAAAAGCTAGAAGTGGCGCTGTGTTTCAAGAGGCAGAGCACTCACCTTGGGCAAGCGAGTCCAATGAAAATGTCTAGGCCCTGAGTCCAAGCCGTAGGACTGGCAAAAAGAAAAAAAAGGGCAATCTTACTTAAGTAACAAGGAATGTACCCTATATTTATACAGACTGAAAAATTCATTAAGAAATTAGAAAATATGTATAAAGTGCATAATTTCTTTTGTGTGTTGGCACTGGGTCTTCAACTGAGTGCTTCAGCTCTATCCCTGACCTTTTCTCTTCAAGGCTAGCACTGTACCAATGCAGCCCCAAATCAACTATCTTCAATTGAGATATAAGCGATGAATATTTCAGGGTGCTTCATGAAAAACATTTTTATAAATTGAAACTTTCAACACAGTCTTATTTTAGTATGAATGTTGAGATGGGAAGAGACAGAAAAAGTGAAATATTTCCTGATCCCCATAGAGAAGAGACTCAGCAGAACCACTGTGGTCTGCAGGCTTCTTTGTGAGTTTTGTTTGCTTGTTTGATTTTTGTCAATTGTGGGGCTTGAACTCTGGGCCTGGGCACTGTCCCTGAGCTCTTCAGCTCAAGCCTAGTGCTTTAATCTGTGAGCCACAGTGCCACTTCTGGTTTTTCTGGCAGTTAACTGGGTACGTTGGCTGGCTTTAAACTTTGATTCTCAGATCTTAGCCTCCTGAGTAGCTAAGATTATAGGTGTGAGGTACCATCACCAGGCTGCTGCTCTGTTACTATGCAGGTTCTGGATCAAGAACTTCAAGTTCTTACTTCAATTTTTTCTTCTCTTGCCTGATACTCTGCCATTTGAACAGCCCCATTTCCAGGTCTTTGTTGGTTAATGAGAGATATTATGATTTTCTAATATTCAGAGCAACGATTATAAAACCCAGCATTTTACTTACTTGAATAAATTAAGAGACAGGACCTAGTGAGATGGAAAACAAAATTTTTTTTCAAGTTGCTATCCTGTTCTAATGCATAAGTCTGGCTATTTTGCTTACACACAAATATGTATTTTACCAATTTCTACTCTATTTTTGCTTAGCTTAAAACCACCACTGCCATTTCATAGATTTTGTTGTTGTTGTTTGCGGTGCTTGAACTCTGTGCCTGGGCTGTTCCTCAGATCTTCAGTTCAATGCCAGTGCTCTACTACTTTTGATTTGGCCAGTCCTGGGCTTGAACTCAGGGACTGAGCACTGTCCTTATATTTTCTCAAGGCTAGGGCTCTACCACTTCAGCCTCAGCACCACTTCCAGCATTTTTCTATGTATGTGATATTGAGGAATTGAACCCAGGTCTTCGTGCATGCTAGGCAAGCACTCTACCACTAGGCCAAACTCCCAGCCCAAAATTATTCATCATTACTATTACCTATCTTCTTTTTTTATTATTGATTGGTCATGGTGCTTGGAATTTGGGCCTGGACACTGTCCCTGAGCTCTTCAGCTCAAGGCTAGCGCTCTTCCTCTACAGCTCCATTTTTGGTTTCTGGTAGTTAATTGGTGATGTAAGTCTCACAAACATATGTGTCCAGGCTGGCTTTGGGCTTTGAACCAAGATCCTCCAATCTCAGCCTCCATAGTAGGTAGAATTACACGCTTCAGCCAACAGTGCCTGACTGTTTGATGTCTCTGTCTCTGTCTCTCTGTCTCTGTCTGTCTGCCTGTCTCTCTCTCTCTCTCTGCCTCTCTCTCTGCCTCTCTCTCTGCCTCTCTCTCTGCCTCTCTCTCTGTCTCTCTCTCTGTCTCTCTCTCTGTCTCTCTCTCTGTCTCTCTCTCTGTCTCTCTCTCTGTCTCTGTCTCTGTCTCTCTCTCTCTCTCTCTCTCTCTCTCTCTCTCTCTCTCTCTCTCTCTCTCTCTCTCTCTCTCTCTCTTGGTTGTAAGACTTTAATTGTGCACCTGGGCAGTGTCCCTGGGCTCTTCAGCTCAAGGCTACAACCTTAAACACCTTGAGCCACAGTGTCACTTCTGGTTTTCTGGTGCTTAAGTGGAAGTAAGAGTTTCATGGACTTTAGTGTCTGGCCTCGCTTTGAACTGTGATCCTCAGAACCCAACCTTATGAGATCATTTCCAGGTTTTTTTTGGTGTAAGTGGTACAGAGTAATTGAACACAAGGCTTTGTGCATACTAGGCAAGCAAACTACCACTAGTGTGCACTCCAGCCTTAGATTAGGGCTTTCTTTTTCTTTTTTTCACAGATGGGGCTTGAACTCTGGGTCTGGATGTTTACCTTAAGCCCTTCAGCTCAAGCCAAGAGCTCTACCACTTGAGGCACATTGTCATTTTGAATTTTCTGGATTGTTTGGAAATAAGATTCTCACAGATTTTTATGCCTGGGCCGTCTTTGAACCTCGATCCTCCAGGGTAGCTAGGATTACCAGGGTGAGCCACCAGTCACGGGCATTAAATTATTATTTTTTGCATGTCCTATGGCTTCAACTCATGGCCAGAGCACTGTCCTAGGGCTTGCTCAAGGATAGCACTTTACTTCAGCCAGCCAACTCCCGGTCCAAATAGGCCACTCTTGAAGCTAGAATTACAGAGATCTGCCATAATACTGGCATGTTGTTCTCTAAGTATATAATTTTTCTTCTATTTTTGATGGCTTTTCCTTAGTGTACATATTTCCTACATATTTTATGGAAAACTTCCTTCCCACTGGGGCCATAAGTTAAACCTAGTGGAAGAGTTCTTGCCGAGCATGAATGAAGACCCAAGTTCAATTCCTCAGCAGGACATAGATAAAAAAAGATAAAAGTGGTGCTGTGGCACATGTGATAGATCTTGCGCCTTAAGAATAAACAAAAACAAAAACAAGGATCGTGCTCAGGTCCTGAGTCTAAGCCCAGTACTGGCAAAAAAATTCTGTCCAAAGTAGACATTTAAACTTATTGTACTTTTCAAAAAATTTGTTGTCAAGGTGATATACAAAGAGATTGCTGTTACATATGTAATGAGTACATTTCTTGTAAACACTGTTACCCCCTTCCCCCTTTTCTTTTTCCCTTCCCCCCAAGTCATAAATTTCATTTACAACAAATATGTATGTATTTTCATTCCTGAAAAAAATAGTTTAAAATGTGTTCAAATAAATGATGTAGGTTGATATATTTATCAAAATGGATTACTTGAACTCTAAAATAAACATTCTAGGTAATTTTTCTCATAAAATTGTAGTAATGCCATAAAAATAATAAAAAAGGAATTTTAGTTATTAATTTCTTATGTTTTACCTTTAACATTATTACACTAAGCATACTGTTTATGCTATTAATACAGACAGCATGAAATATGATTATGTAAAAAAATTAAATGATTAAAAATAGTAAGGTTGGGGGCCAGTAGTTTGGCTTGGTGGCACAGACTCTGGACTGGCAAAAAAGAAGTAGGGTTAGATAAAACAGATTTATTTCCAAATGTGTGGAAAATGGTATGATTTCTTGTTTGGCTAGTCCTGGGGCTTGAACTGAGGGACCAGGAACTGTCCTTGGCCACATTTGTTCAAGGGTGGCACTCTGACACCTGAGCCACAGTGCCCCATCTGCTTTTTCTGTGTATGCAGTGCTGAGGAATTGAATCAAGGTCTTCTTGTATAATAGGCGAGCACTCTACAACTAGGCCACATTCAAAGCCAAAGTAGATTTTTGATGCTATTGTGGAGTTTTAATTTTCTTAAATATTTGTACAAAGCACAATGGATATATAAACAGACTTGAACTCACAGAACAGAGTCCCACATAATATTACAGTTACTCTGGCACTTCTCCCGATTGACAAAACACATTTCCAGGCATCTGCTCTGTCCTTAAGCTTTGGTAGCTGACTTGTCTTTCCATGGAGGCCTGGCCTGGATTCCTGGTGATTCCATGCATTTCATAGTTCCCTGTATATCCAGTAAGGTTGTCTTCTATGGGACCAGACCTGTCTGGTTTTTGGCCCACCCAGGACCTATGTGTCTGAGGTCTCACATTATAAGTGGAAAATAAAACACAGTATAATAAGCACTGAAGAACTGCACACCATAATATTAACAATGAGAGTTTAATAGTTAGCAAAGTAAATACAATGAATACTTGACAAGAATCATGAGAGCAAGATAAAGAGATGTCTTTTTAGGAAGGGGACAGGGAAGCTCTAAATCCAGACTGGCCTCCAAGTTGCCTTCAGACAGTAATTCTACTTCAGAGTCTTCAGAAGGGTCTCCTTCCTCATGAGAAACAGAATGTCCTTCCTGAGTTAAGAGGGGGATGGATTCTGGGTTGTCGAATGGAGATTGAGTCTCTTTTAGTGAGATGGATGGGTCTGGATATTCTGTGAGGATGGATTCATTTTCCTCCAATGAATCCAGTATTGAGAGTACACTTGCTGCTTCCCATGGGGACATTTTCCATGAGCCCAGCGTGTGCCCCTTCAGCTTGCACAATAAGTGGAGTGTTACTCTGACTCAGATGGACTGACTCTGGCTGGAGTGTGAAAGGAAACGGAAGGAAATCTGGCTGCTCTTTTTCTTCCTCCATAGTATCTGCAGGTTCAACTGTGTCACACATGGGGTTCAGAGCAAAAGGTATATCCACAGGACTCTAAACCTGTTTGGTAATTTCTACAGAAGGCCCATGCTTTCTGGAGTGCAGTGATGATTCTCAGTCTCCATCAGTCACCAGCTCCATTGGTGGGTATTTCATCCGGAGTTCAGGATAAGCTCTTCCACGATGACCCAAACCTAAGAATGGAAATAGGTACAGAGTGGACAGAGTGGACTCTGCAAGTTGAAGTGTCACTCAACTTCCATGAGGATCTAATGGAGGAACCTGTAGAACTGGAGTTTGGACTGAACACTGAGGAGGTGTAGGGTCTTTCTAATGAGTGCTTATTCCCGAGTCCTTTCAGAGGACAGACATTACCTGGGTGACACCACCCATAAAGGGCATTTTGCCAAGCCCTGTAGAAGTAAGGGCCACCCAAATCTAGACCACATGGGCTTCCTACTCACAGGCTCTGAGGCACCCACACCAGGACTTCTACTTTTTCTTGGTCTTACTGGTTGCACATTCCTCCAGCTGGTCAAAAAGTATGTGTTTAGAAGAGCAGGTCCAAAGCCGGCATGTGGAGCCTCATATAGAGCTTGAGTTGTGTCAGGGTGTGGCAGTTCTTGAAGTCGTAGAAATCACTGGGGTAGAAGTCCATTCACATAGTATAGATGGAACACATGATGCTGTGGGCACATTCGGTACAAGGAAAGTGAGAGCCTTCTCTCCATACTGAGCCTTCTACCAAAGCCCCTTTCTTGCAGGACTCTAATGCTGTGGCTGTCCTGCAGAGATGTGCACTTATGTGCTGGGAGGGGGGTAAGAGACACTCGAGAACAGGATGACTTTTACACCCCACTTCCAGAAGCTTCTGAGAGAGGCCTCTATGCATCTGTCCAAAGTAAACGCACCTTAAATTAACTAAGTAAATGCTCTAAATAAATCAATAAGTGAATGCTCTAAATAAAGAACTAAATGCTCATTCCTCTAATCTTAGCCACCCAGCAGGCTGAGCTCTGAAGATCACAGTGGAAAGCCAGTCTAGTCAGTAAAAGTCTAAAGGCACTTGTCTTCAATTAGGCAGCAAAAAGCCAGAACTTGACCTATGACTCAAATGGTACAGTGCTAATTTTTGAACACCAAAGGAATGGTATTTAGACCTGGGTTCAGGTTCAAGTGGCAGCACTGGACCACACACCAAAATGTAAATGCTTTCAGGTTCTAACAGGCAAAGCTATCACAATCCCTCCCTGATGGCTCAAAAGTGATTCAGCCCCCAGCTTTTCCTCTGAGTCCAGTATTTCACAGGCCTCCGCCATTAGTATTGACACCTCATTACTTACTGGGAAATGGGATTTCCTAGGATGTCACCTAGGTGAGTGCTGCAGTTGGGAGCCACTTCCTCATGCCTGAAATCCAACTTCTCAGTAAGCACACTGTTGAGACTCCAGTATCTTGTGAGGGAAATGAAATGGCATGGTGTCCCAGTCATAATAAAGTAGTTTGTGCACTTGTATCATGCTTAGCTCCCCTGTGAACACCCCAGTGAAACAAACAGGCTCAGAGAGGAGCCAAGTATTCCAAGGCTTGGTCAGGAGGGGTGAGCAAACCTGGGTTTGGGGGGAAACACTCACTTTTTCAAGAGAATTTCCAGCAACTACTACATTGTCCTCCACTATTTGAAATTGTGCAGGAAGTTTCCCACATAAAAGAGATCACCTTTCTGGTAGGCAGCGATCAGCTTTGTCAGCAGCATCTCCAACAGGCCTTCCTCCAGGATCCATAGGTTACAAGGCTCATTCAGAGTCTGAGCTGACTTACCTCACACTGTATTGGCAAAACAGTGGATATTTCAAACGTAGGAATGGGACCACACTTCACACTGAGGAATTGGAATAGAGTAGATTGGAAATGACACACTCTAATCTCAGTATAGTCACTTGAAAGCACACAAGAAGGTTGTAGTGTGTGGGCAGGATGATGGGTTCAAATAGGTTTCCTCTCAATATACCTCATCTGAGTTGCCCTGGAGTTTCCTGGCTTTCTTCCTAGAGAAATGCCTGATATACGGAAATTCTGGCTTGGCACTGGTCCAGAATCTACTTCTTCAAGTGAGAGATCCATATCTCTCATGCCTGAGATCCGAGCCTCCTGACCGTTGGCAACAGCACAGCAACATCTTTCTTCCTCCTGAGCCACAGGCCAAGGGAGCTGGCTTGAGCTGGTTGTCACATGCAGTGGCTTGGTTACCAGGGTTCCATATTCTGTTGCATTGTGAGGTAGGTAGGGTCACCTTTCAAGGCCCAATGACCGAAGCTCCTTGCTCACAGAACACCTCCCCAAAGACATACTGGAGGCTGAATCTCCCTTCCCACCTCACATATGGATGTAGTAAACAGCACACCTTTTTGTTCAAATCCCAAGTCATTAACTAGGCATAAGTGCTAGCCTGGTCTCAGGATCAAGGAGCCTTTCTTAGGTAAGATCCAAACTTAACTGTCACTATTCCCCTTACCCTTCACAAGACATTTTGCTTCACAGTGCCTTCTCAGCTTGCATTTTGCCTCTTGCACATTTTCTTTGCTAGTCCTGGGACTTGACCTCAGAGCCTGACCATTGTTCTTAGGCTTTCTTTAGGCTATAGCTGTCCCACCAAGCCACAGCACCACTTCCAGCGTTTTCTATGTATATAGTACTCCAGAATCAAACCAGAGTCTTTTTGTGTGGTAGCCAAGCACTCTACAAATAGATGAAACACCCAGGCCATCTTGCCCATATTTTTCACTTCAATCTACTAGGACGTTGTTAGGTTTCTGTATCCTAATCTATTTTTCTTCCTGATGAATATCTGTGCTGTCATCTGTAAAAATGCAAGTGGGAAAATCACAGAAGCATTGGTGACATAAAAAAAAGTCTTACAGACATAGATAAGTGTTCATTCTTTGTAGGAGAAAGGATATTTTGATATGATGATGATGACTATTTATAAATACTTTATCGGGGTTTAGAGTTTGGCCCAGTGGTAGAGTGCTTGCCTAGCATCCATGAAGATCTAGGTTTGAGTCCTTAATATCACACAGATATAAAAATCCATATGGCAATGTGGCTCAAGTGGCAGAGGGCTAGACTTGGGAAAAGCCAAGAGCAGTGCTCAGGCCCTGAGTTCAAGCCCCAGGAATGGCAGAAAAAACAAAAGAAAAGAAAAGAAAAGAAATGTGCTTTTTACAAGTTATTCACTCACAGCATTTGCCTCTGAATTCTTCGCTTCTGCATCTTGTGACTTATCCCTTTCCCTCAATGTAGACAAGAAAAACAGATTTTATTACTTGCTATCCTTTGTCCAATCTTTGGATATTAATTCAAAATACAATATTGCCTGAGATATTGTGTGTGTGCATGTGTGTGTGTATCTGCCTATGTGTGCATGCACACATGTGTACAGGGTTTAGGGCTTACTCATAGGGCCTGTGTGATAACCCTCAGCATCTTTTCCTCAAAGGTATTGGTCTTTCACTTGTAGCTTATTATAGCTAATTGGAGTTGAGAGATTCACTCAGTTTCTTGCCCTGTGCATTGGAACCCAGTGCTGGGTTCTCATATTGTTAATTGTAGCTATAGAGAAGCCTGAGGTCTGGAGATCCTCGTTAGAATTCAGCCCCTGAAAGAAAGTCACTGATAGAAATCTTTATCTTCAGTTAAGCACGAATAAATAAGGCAAAAGTGGAACTGTGGCTCAGTTCCTCTTGTAGCAGCCATGAGAAAATTAGTAATTGGCAGCACCTGGTCCCTGAGAGAAATCCTTAGCACTGGTTCAAAAAAAGAAAGAAAATAATGAAAAAAATTAAAACTTGCTGAGGAATCCATAAGGATAAACGTGCCTGTGAATAATCTTGTCATTTCCGATTCCCTCAAGAGCTTAGGTCTCTCTATATTTTATCAAGTTTTTTTAAAGATATTTACATATTTTCTATCTTTCTTAAACAGAGATAGCCATCCACAAAACACAAACACAAACTCTCACACAGTATACCACCCACCCATAAGTGTCTGGCTATGTATATATGTATAGTCATATGTATTGATCTGTCTCTCTATACTAATATATAAATGCATAAACATATATATTTAGACAAACAGGAAACATACATAGATAGGTCTCACGCATTTCCAGATTTTGTGCAAGTCTTCTGAGTGCAACTTATCATTGTATTGTTTGTCAAGATAGAGTCCATCTAACTTTTGGCCAGTTTCTTGTCCTTTGATACTTTTTTCTGCCAGTCCTGGGTTTTGAACGCTAGGCCTGGATGCTGTCACTGAGCTTGAGCTTCTTGAATTCAGTAGTTTATTGCAGATAAGAGTCTCATGGAGTTTCTGTCCTGGGCTGGCTTTGAATTGTGATCCTCAGATCTCAAACTCCTGAGTAGCTAGGATGACAGTCTTGAGCTACCAGTACCTGGTTCTTTTGCCTCTTTTACCCTTTTTTTTGGCCCCACCACAGCCATGGTATCTACCTTCCTATGTTCTCTCCACCTGCCCCCAGACATTGGTCTGACAGATGCTTTCCACCCACTTATTCATGTCCTCCTCTGTATTGGCTGACAGCTAAGACATGCACTCACTTGTCTGGATGCCAAACACAAAGCCATGTGATTGTTTCTCAGTCTGGAACATCCTATCAGATTTATAGCACCACAGAGGGTCAGGTTGATGCTCCTCCAGGGCTTCTTAAATTGTTCTCATATTAATCCCCAACACGTTTGTCATCACTTGTCCAGCTAATTCATGGACTAAACCAGCATTCCCTACAAACTTAGATCCCAATACCATGAGGACACTCAAGGGTGCATTAGGAGTATGACCTGCAGGTGGATGTGAGCCTGTCTAACTTGGAGGGGATTTCTCCACCACAGGAAATGGAATACAAATTTAGAATCTGCTTTCATGAGGTGACAATCTCTGGCAGATGTTCTTATCAAATGTGGCACTGCCTACTTCCAGCTTAAAACATGGGTTGATGACCCAGCATAACAGAGAATGTATTCACCACGGCCCAACACATAGGCTGGGACCCTGAACTTTCAGGTAGCATTTGGCTTTGAAGGTCATGAGATCTTAGTCTACAAATGATGAGCCCCCTCCCGTGAGGCATAGCAAACGGAGCCAAAGTGCAACCCAGTTAAGCACCAGATCAAGCTTCCCTTCTACAGTAGGGTATGGTTTGAAAACTGTGCATAGCTTCTGTTTGAAGCCAGTCCAGAAAGGAAAGTCCATGAAACTCTCATTTCCAGTTAACTGCCAAGAAAAAGCCAAAGATAGAGATGAAGCTCAAGAGAGCTAGAGAGCCATCTGAAAAGAATGGTTACACCCTGCAACATCCTCATTATCTGATCTTGAAAACATCTCTGCGTGCATCCCAGCATGCAGCCAGCATCTGGGGGTGACAGTGACCCCTGCGCCCATTGGCAATCTGCACTGTCTCTGACATCTGTAATGTGAACCTCATTCTGTTGGGTTTGTGAAGCGGTATCAACCCTGCAGAAGGAACCAACTGTGCCCTAACTCCCACTGTCCCCTGGGGCCCCTAGCATTCCCCCATCTGCACCCCTCCTGTGGCTTCTGATCCCAGGGAGCCCTCCTGCCCTGTCCAACACTCACATGAAGTGCATATTTCTTCTCCTGGGGCAACTTCTCCACAGAGAGTACATGACATGCCCACTCTCCAGGCACGGGGAGATCCTGTCAAAGTAGCAAATCAGTGATAAGGACATAAAGTGATGAATAGAATTTTAGATCCTGATGGTAGACAGTCTGCAAAATCCAAGGGAGAATGGAATTGGAGGGGACCATGGATCAGGATGTGGGCATGGAGCTTCCCTGCCAAGGGGGTGGGGGAAGTCACAGGCTGGGGGATGCACAGGATGATCCATGGGCCCTGTGCAGCTACTGGGTCACCCCCTTCTGCATCTCAGCCTTTGGCTTTGAGCTCTGTGATCGTCAAGATGTGCACAGTCTGTACTCTGGCTGGCAGAAGAAAGGACCCTGGGAAGACAATTGTAGACCCTTTGTGAGTGTAGGAAAGGATAGGCTGGACACCCAGTCCAAGAGGAGCTAAAACTGGAGTCGAGGGGTGTGCAAGGATTGGGTGTGAGTGTTGTGGGCAGTCACAGTCACGGCAGAGGTGGCTCTGTCTGTGGGGTGAGTGCCTCCCTGCAGGCACAGTACTGGACATATCAGAGATCCACATGAAAAGGAAAAGCTGGAAATGGCACTATGGTTCAAATGGTAAAGCATCAACCTTGAGCAAAAGAGCTCAGGGACAGTACCCAGGACCTGAGTTCAAGCCTCATGACTGTAAAAGAAAAAGAACCGGGACTATGAGAGGGAACCTGGTACTCTCTTGGTCTAACAGACACAAGAAGAGGCCGGGATAGGCTGTGGAAAAACACAGAGAACATCTTCCCCCAGCTCATCCTGTCCTGCATGCTGGGGCAGCCATGTAACTAGGGCTACGGTGAGATCATCTTCACCCCTGTGCTGCCATCTGAATTGTAGGCCTCTGTCCTGGCATGGGGTGTCCTGATGGCTGAGCAGGTGCCCTAACCCTAGATGGAGAGCAGCCACTGACTGTGGTAGCTAAGGAGAGATCTGTTCCATAGCTATCAGTCCACCCAGCATGGGAGCCATAACCACCCCTCACCCAGGTAGAGGCCAATGGTTCCCCAGGTGCTACTAACATTGCCCCACCCCTAGCTCTGGGTACACGTGACATTCCCTCCACAAGGAGCAGGACTAAGTGAAGGATCAGGAAGCTGCCTATGGGCTTCAGATGATGGCCAGGCTGGCACTACAGATGGCCTCACTCTGTCACCACCTTCCCCTGCCTCCATCATTCCTCCATCATGCCTCTCTACCTCCCACCCATTAACCTTGGAAACCAATGAACTGGGCTCTCATCATTCCTCTCATCTCTTCACCCACCTTGCCATGCGTCCATCCCTCTGTCACTTCCACCCCACACACATCCCAACACCAGCCACCCTGTAGCTTATGAGGATCCCAGAGGAAGCTCTTGGTGAAGGGCTTGTGACCACAAAACAGTTACTATCACCCGCTCCGGCCTGATCCACCACAGAATAAGAACAGCCAAGCAGGCACACACTGCAGCAGAGTTGCTCTGCTGCCACCCTGATTTCTTCATGGCCAGGACTTGGCTCTCCTCAGCCTCCCAGCTCAGTAAACAGAACATTGTGCTTTCACAGAGCCATGGCTTCCAGTCTCCATGGACACAATGACATCAAGGTGATGCCAACTTCCCCATCTCTATATCCTTCTAACTATGGGATGGGAGCTGAGGTTCTCTTCTGTGACTCCATCCGCTAAGAGGCTCATGCAGATTTCTATCCTTTGCTCATCATGGTGACTCTTTGGTTAACAAGTCACTGCTGGGCTTCCAGTTCACCACATATAGAACCCATAGTCCAACGCTTTTCTTAGAAGGACTGATGACTTTTAAATATTCTCTAGTTTTAAATTTCTAGTTCCTTCTCTCTTTCATTTATATATTTCCCTTCCTCACATACTTCCCTTTTTTTACCTTCCTTCTTTCATTCCTGGCCTTGAACTCAAGACCTGGAGCTTTTTCTTAGCTTTTCTTTGCTCAAGGTTGCACTCTAGCTCTTGAGCCACAGCTCTACTTCAATCTTTGTTCTGGCTCTAAACTGGGAGTATGAGTCTCATGCATTTTTCCCTTTGCTGGGTTGGTTTTAAACCACAATACTAAGATCAGGATCCTGAATATGCCTTGGATTACAGGTATTATCTAATCAAAACAAATTCCTGATTTCTTTTTTAGACATAATTAGTTCTTTCAGGTGAGCCACCAGCCACTCATGCAAGAGCATTGCAGGATCCCAGCATTCATCTTGTCTCCAGTCTTATTCCATCCATCTCACAATGGTCATCTAAAACACCCTGCTGCATGCCTGAAGTCGCAAGGAACGTTCTCAACGCCATGAGAAGCCCCCTTAAGCTCTGCCTCAGATATGCCCAGCCCCCATCCCACTTCCACATGAGCATTTGTTTAGGAGAAATTTCCTGAGTACATCATCATCTTTTCCTCACCATTTAAATTTCATCTTTGGAGTCATTTCTCCCAGACAAAGAGGAATATGATCCATGGTTTGATAGCAGCTCCAGCTTCATAGTCCCAGCCACCAACACCCCCCCATTACCCTGCCAGACACCTGAATTCAAGAACAATGTTTTCACTACCCCTGACTCTTATCAAATGTTTTAACTTATACAGTGCATTAAAATACTTTTACTAAATGGAATAAACACATGGCATCAAGCTTCAGAATCTTTGCACCTGAACTTTTAGTGAATCACAGACACACCAGCATTTGTGTAGCCAACAGAAATCTTAGCTTTGAGATTTCAGCATTCCTGGTATCCAAGTTTGGATGTGCTTACACTGCCCTTAATGGGGCACTTCAATCACACAATCCCACAACAATCAATGTCATTTGACATTCACTGGTAGGTGGTGCTAGGAAAAAGACTGATGTGCCAACTCCATGCTGGCTTGACCTATGCCATCTTCAAACCTGGAGCAAGTGGGGCTCCTCTCTAAATGACATCTTTTGTGTACTACCCCAGGAGGACCTTTACCTTGAGACAAAATTATGAAGACTATCTCTACCAGCAAAGATTCCAGTGAGATGTGCCTACATGGATAAAGCTAAAATCTCACTAAAGTGAGGTTGTTGGCAGTGCTGGAGCCTGAACTCAGGGCCTGGGCACTAAGCATTTGTACTCAAGACTAGCCCTTTACCACTTGAGCCCAAACTCCATTCCCAGCTGTTTTTATTTTTGGTAGTAAGAATCTATCAGACTTTCCTGTTCTAGGTGACTTGGTACTTCCATACTCAGATCTCAGCCTCCTGACCAGCCTGGATTAAAAGTGTGGATCAGCCATGCGCCACACCTGAGGACTTTTGCCAGCACATTTTTTCCCAAAAATTAGAAGAGGAAGATGTGGGAGGGTTGGGCTCATCCTGCCCTGCATATGAAGGAGAGCATCAGCGCCTGAACTTCATTCCCTGTTGTAGGCTGCTGGAGGAAAAGGAAGCAAATAGGCACAGGCTGGCAGCAGATGCCACAGAACAACTTGTGACCAAGACTCCCAGAGCAGACCTCAGAATCAATGACAGAGTTGGATCTACCCAGTAACAGAGGCAGTGGTGACACCTGAAACTGCGCGTTTGAGCCTTTGCTGCTAGTAAACAGGGCCACCTATGTCTCAATGAGAAAGGTGAGATTTTGGTGGAGAAGGTGAGATTAAACATTATGTATCATGCAAGAAGACAGACTATAAGGGGTCTTTTATTATTCCAAGTGAACTTTTGGATTTCCTCTTCTGTTTCTTTAAAGAATGACATTGGGATATTGATGAATATTGCACTGAATTTGTAGATAGTCCTTATCAAGATTGCCATTTTTACAATATTACTTCTTCCAAACCAGGAGCATAGGTTTTTGCATTTCCTCAGTTCTGCGTTAATTTCCTTCTCCAGAGTTTATAGTTCCATCAAAAAGGTGCTTTACATTCTAAGTTAATTCCTAGGGATTTTATTTTCTTTGATAGCAAAATGAGTTGCTATCCTGATTCTTGCCTCATTCCTCTCATTTGTTGGCATATAGGAAGGCAGTTGAAATTGAGGGTTAATTTTATAAACTGCTACCTTACCAAAGTTTTATATCAGCTCAAGCAGCTTTGGAGTAGAGTCTATAGGGTTCTTTAAATACAGAATCATGTCATCTGTAAGGAGAGAAAGTTTCAGTTCCTCTTTCCCTTTTCCTCCTCACTCCAGTTAGAATGGCCAAGATCCAGAAATCTAATAACGTATGCTGGAGGGGATGTGGCCAGGAGGGATCACTACTACACTGTGGTGGGATTGCAAACTCGTTCAACCACTATGGAAAGCACTATGGCAGTATCCCAAAAAGACTAAACATAGAGCTCCCCTGTGATCCAGCAATTTCACTACTTGCCAATCGTCCAGATAGGACACACTAAATTCACTAGAACAATAACATTTATCACAGCACTATTTACTATAACAAAGGTATGGAACTAACCCAGATGCCCGTCAGTTGATGAGTAGATCAAATATGGTATTTTTACACAATGGAATTCTGTGCTTCTGTCAGAAAGAATGACATAGACGAATTTGTAAGGAAATAGAAAGATTGTAAAGTTTAGAAATTAGTTTCTGTCTCCTTCTCTCTCTCCTTCTCTATCACTGTAAAATTTAGAAGTTCCTGTTTCTCTCTCTTTTCTCTCTTTCTCTCTCTCTTTCTGTCTCTCTCTTTCTGTCTCTCTCTTTCTGTCTCTCTCTTTCTGTCTCTCTCTGTCTCTCTCTGTCTCTCTCTCTCTCTCTCTCTGTCTCTCTCTCTCTCTCTCTCTCTCTCTCTCTCTCTCTCTCTCTCTCTCTCTCTCTCTCTCTCTCTCTCTCTCCAATCCTTAGGCTTGAACTCAGGGCCTGAGCTACTTTTGCTCAAGGTTAGCACTCTACCATTTGAACCACAGTGCTGCTTCTGGCTTGCTCTTTTCACGTAGTATTGAGGAATCTAACCCAGGCCTTCATCCTTGATAGGTTAGCACTCTACCACTAAGCCACACAGTCACCTTTTAGAGGTTCCTGACAAAGGTTTTCCTACATGCTATTATTTCTTCTGTGAGTGCTCTTAATGCTTGCTGACGGTTGACTTTGTTTAGAAGACTTACCCTAATGCTCCCATATACAGAGATTTTATATATAGCTAAATGTTTTTCATTACTCAGAATTTGTCTATTGTGTATGTTCTGAAATGTACTGAAGACTGACTTCTGATTAAAAGTCATTGCACATTTGTTGTATTCATTAGTTTTCTTTTCTTCTATGGGAATCAGGTTTGTGATGAACACAGAAGTATGCCTTCCAGGTCAAACACTTTCCATTTGTCATATTCATAAGGTTTTTCTCTCCTATGTGCATTTTATACTTAGTCATACGTTCATGATGGATTTTTCATATTCTTATATTCATACGATTTTTATCCTGTGTCTGTGTGGTATCATGCAAACTCATCTATGAGTTCTTCAAAAAAATTTCCCTTTCATTTTATTCATAGGATTCTATCCTGTGCGTGTTTAGTGATAAATCTTGACTTGTGCCTTCTGGGGAAAAGACTGAACATTTGCTACATTCATTAAGGGTTTTATCTTGTGTTGGTTCTGTGACACAAGCTGAGTTTTCTTCCACAGAATAAAAAGTCTTTCCTATTTATTACATTGCTAAGGCTTCTCATATGTGTGAACTCTCTTACGCTTCCTGAAGGGTGAATACTGCACGAAAGACTTTCAACTTTGGTTATATTCCTAAGGTTTCTAATATGTGTGAATTCTGTTATGCCTCCTGTAATGTGACTTCCATCTGAAGGTCTTACGACATTTGATGCACTCGTACAGTTTCTCTCCTGTCTGTGTTCTCTGATGCAATTTGAGGGAAGACTTCCATTTGAAAGACATTCCACATCGGTTACATTCATAAGGTTTTTCTCCTGTTTGAATTGTCTTATGCATGTTGAGGTTTGGCTTCTGTGTGAAGGACTTTCCACATATGTTACACTCATAAGGTGTTTCTCCTGAGTATATTCTCTGATGAACATGGAGTTTTACCTTCCATTTGAAAGACTTTCCGCATTCACTACATGCATAAGTTTTCTCTCCTGTGTGTGTTCTATTATGCCCATCAAGATATGACTTCCACTTGAAGGTCTTTCCACATTTGTTGCACACATAAGGTTTCTCTCCTGTGTGTGTTCTTTGATGCAATTTGAGGGAAGATTTCTGTCGGAAAGACTTTACACATTGGTTACATTCATAAGGTTTCACTCCTGTGTGTATTCTCTGATGAACACGAAGTTTTCCCTTCCCTTGGAAAGACTTTCCACATTCATTACACTTATAGGATTTCTCTCCTGGGTGTGTTATTTGATGAACTCGAAGGTGTATCTTCTGGGTGAAAGAGTTTTCACATTTGTTACATTCATAAGGTTTCTCTTCTGTGTGTCTTCTCTGGTGCAAAGTGAGGTATGATTTCAGTCTAAAAGTCTTCCCACATTTATCCCATTAAAGATTTCTCTTCTGTGTGAGATCTCTGATGTGTGCTGAGAGCTGAATTCTGGGCAGAAATTTTATTACGTTCCTCATATTCATAAGGTGTGTATTCTCTTGGAGATCGAGGTTGGAGCGTCAGGTCTGACTCCTCAGAAATTAATTTTCACACTTGATGTACGCATCACATATCTCAGGATATTTGCTCTGAGGTATTGTAAGGCGTATTTCATTACTGAAAGATTTCTCACATTCACTACATATATGAGGAGTCTCTCCTGTGTACATTTTCGGATGTGTAGTGATGGTCGGTGTTAAGTACAATATTTTTCATCACACAGTACATTTAGCAGTTTTCCTCCCTCCCTGAAGAATTTCTTGGGCAGGGAGAACAGAATTATGATACTGCAGATCTTTTGGACTGTCACAATCATGAATAAAATGCTCTGAATATCCGATGGATTTTTTAAGAACAGGAGACATACGAGATCTATATGCAGTATGCATCTCATCAGGCTTAGGAGACAGAAGCATGTTCTGACACTTTATGAACTCCTCAGTCCTCACCCCTAAGTTTTTACCGTTATTACTAATCAGCTCTGGATTATGTGTAGAGCTCAAATTTAAAGTTGTTGCTAATCTCACGTTTTCCTCCACTTCGATACTACTTGCAACTGCTACTTCACAAAGACATTCATGTGGACTTTCCTGGCAGGTCTTGAACACATTTTCCATTACCTGGACATCTAAAATCAGTCATAGAAAAAAAGACACAAACATACATGAGATACAAATATTCCTTACTGTAAAGGTAATGACTTTTCTTTCCCATCCTAAGTGTTAGATATTTTAAAATATAAAAGTGGAAATTGATTTGTGAGAAATATATGCTTTTCTCCCTAACCTATTAAGAAAATGATATTTTACAATGACCAATAATGTTTTTCTGTGTTTTAGTTCTCTTTTTATATCACAGGAAATATTTATTGAAATTACCCTTGTATGTATTCCTACAGTTTTAAGCTGAATACTACCTATAATATACCTGCAGCTGTTTTTTTTCAAATACTGTTTTGTTTATACATTGAGGAATAGCTGCCTTTCTTTTATTTTTGAGAAATACTCTAAATATTGTGCTGTTTTGCATCTTTTTAAAACTTTCTTTTCTTTTCTTTTCTTTTTTTTTTGTAGTTCATAGGCCTCGGCCCTGTCCCTGAACACTTCAGCAGAAGACTATAACCCCTATCATTGAGCTACAGCCCCACTTCCTCTTTTCTACAGTTAACTACTGATAAGAGTCTCAGGTCCTGAGTACCAGATAGGATTACCTTACCCAGTTTCAATGCTGTTTGCTTATTAACCATTAAGTGAGGAACATGAATTTTTTCTAGATTCAGCGGCCACAAGTTTGGTTTATATGTCTGTTTGCCTTTGATCCAAGCAAGAACGATTCTTGAGAGTAAGGTCTTACACCTATATCCCTTCAGTTACAACTTCTCACTAAAGTCTCAATTTAGGTATTTGTGGGAATTTTGAAATTTATTTCTTTCCATTTGAAGTCTTATAAAAATTCCTTTTCTAACACTCCTGTCCCTCAGAACCATGGAAGACCAGAAAATCCCCAGCTCATTGTCTATTTAATTTTCTTATGTTGATTGAAACTTTGTTGTTTGTTTTTCCTTCCATTCCTGGGTTTGAACTTAGGACCTAACCACTGTCCTTGGGTTTTCTCAAGACTAGAACCCTACCAATGAATTCATTACTTCTGGCTTTTTCTATGTATGTTGTAATAAGGAATAAAACCTGTGTCTTTGTGCATGCTAGGCAAGCACTCTACCACTAGGCTCAATTTCTGGTGGAAACGTCTGGTTTTGAATACCAGTCTCTTCCTACCAGCATAAAGATATTATCCTTATCAGAGAATAATGCCCTGACTTATTCCTTGTTTGCTCAATCATTTATAGCCTTAGTTTTAAAGAAATGAAATATCATTCTTTCTTTCTTTCTTGCGTTCTTTCTTTCTTTCTTTCTTTCTTTCTTTCTTTCTTTCTTTCTTTCTTCCTTTCCTTCCTTCCCTCTTTCTTCCCTCTTTCTTCTTTCTTTCTTTCTTTCTTTCTTTCTTTCTTTCTTTCTTTCTTTCTTTCTTTCTTTCTTGTTTTGCGGTCATGGGACTTGAATTCTAGACCTGGCTGTTCTTCCTGAGCTCTTCAGCTCAAGGCTACTGCCCTATGTCTTTAGACTCAACCCCACTTCTCATTTTCTATTGGTTCATTGGAGAGAAGAGTCTAAGGTGTTTTTGTGATAGGTCAGTCTTTGAACCTTGATCCTCAGATCTCAGCCTCCTAAGTAGCTAGGATTACAGGCATGAGCCACGGGCTCATGGCTTTCTCATTTTATTTTGTTTCACAGTGATTTTTACAGAGAAATCTAACTTTAACTCTACTGCCACATAGAATTCATCATATCACCCTATGATTCTTGGTGCCGGGGGTTTGGGCTAGCATGCACAAAGACCTGGTTCAGTTCCTTGGTACTACATACAAAGAAAAAGCCAGAAGTGGTGCTATGACTCAAGAAGTAGAGAGCTAGCCTTGAGAAAACCCAAGGACCATGCTCAGGCCCTGAGACCAAGCATAGGATTGGGAAAAGAAAATGATTCTTGATTCATTCACAAAGAATTCCATAGGTTCCACACAGGATTTAGGGTAACTAAGAATATTATTGCTCAGTACATCACAACATGAACTTACCAATGGGGCTCAGGCTCCAACATCAATATGAAGATGCATTCACTCACCTGTGATATTCTTGTCAGAGGAATTTCCTATCCAGAGTTCTGCACAGTGCTCTAGCTTGTCAATTAATACAGGTTTGGGAACACAGGGCCCTGTAAATTAGAAACAGTAGAGAATTATTGCTTATGCTGTGTCATCATTTCTTTAAGTTCGCAGATATCCTACTCACAAGTTATCTATTAAATCTTTACTCTCATTTCTCACTGGCTCCATGGTTGACTTTTCCCCAGCTCTGGATTCATTTTGTATGGCATAAACTTAGCTGTCTTGCTCAAGGCTAGAAAAATACCAGTTTGAGTCCCAGCTCCACTTACATGCATAGGTCTTCATGCATGCTAGGCAAGCACTCAACCACAAAGTCAAATTCTTGTCACTCCACTAACATTTTTGAGGGGTTACTTGGAGTTATAGAGTTTCATGGCAATTTTTATGCCATTGCTGGCTTCAAATTAGAATTCTTAGATTTCTTCCTCCTGAATATTTTAAGATTACAGGCATTAAACATTGCACCTAGTGCCTGGTTTCCATTATAAACTCACTGTTTAGTGATTTGTAGATCCTATTTCCAATAATGATATATATTCTATTCTGGATGGTTTATCCACTTACAATTACTGTGTAAGTTTGGAATGTCGTCTCCATTAGAGGAAACATAATTTAGAACTGTTGTCAAAGTATCCTGAGGGTATCCTGAAAAATGAGTACAAAATTACCTTAGGTTTTCTTTAGAAAGTAATGATACTTCTCAGGGCCTGGAATCTTTCATTTAAATAGTATTGAAAGTTTGATAAACATTCACGTATCTGCAAAATAACAAGGCACTTGGCCTTGCAAGTGAATTTGACTTTTGCTCACCTAAGGACACCAGGTTGCTGTAGGTCTCCAGCATTACATCTCTGTACAGGGTCCTCTGAGCATTATCCAGATGCTGCCACTCCTCCCAGCTGAAATCCACAGCTACATCATCAAATGACACCAACTTCTGGAATGGCACATTTTCATCAAGTAATTAGCACTGAGTTATAAACACACCATGTCTGGAATTTTATTCTTTTTTTTGTTGGAATTGTCTTCCTTTACTTAAATCTTTAGACTTACATGAAATATTGACCTGAAAAGCTTAGGGATGGTGCCTAGGCCCAGAGTTCAAGTCCCAAGACCCACAAAAAAATAAAAAGGCAAGCCAGGTGTTGGTGGCTCACGCCTGTCATCCTAGCTACTCAGGAGACTGAGATCTGAGGACCATGGTTTCAAAGCCAGCCTGGCACAAAATTCCATGAGACTCCTTTCCAATTACCCACCATAAAATGTTTAATGGCTTGTGGCATATCATGGTAGAGCAATTGTGGTATCGACAAAAATAAGTCGGGGGAGTAGATTTAGGTTATAAATGGAATTATTCCATTGAAAAGGAACTACATTATATGATGACATATGCTGATACTGAGAGAATATTGCAAAATCTTAGGGTATCAAGTAATAATACTGTGAAGTCCAGATCCTTGGATTTCAGGCCTTGAGTAAATAGAAGTACAAGTGTGAGCTGCCACCACCACCTGGTTCATTTTGGAAACCTTAATTGCTTCTCATTTGTTCCTTTCCTTTTTTGGAAGATTGATCTAAGCTGGCTGATTGTGCATCACAATGAAGTGATTGGCCTCAGGAATTGCAAATACTTGTTTTATCAGCACGGAATGAATGAAAGTTGATCTAAACCCAATAGTATTTTCCTTCTGATAAATAGGGAACTTACTTATATCATTTTTCCTTGCCTTTGCTTTCCCAAAGCAAGCAACATGTTTCTTAAAAACTATACTTCATGAGAATATTATAATTAGAAGCTATCTTCTGCACACTTCAGAATAGTCCTTGCATTTATAAACTTATATTACAATATTAGGTAGAAGAATGGTGACTGTTAGTTTCATAACTATTTCATACGTTTTACTCTTTAAGGCTCATTAACTCAAGAATTGATTAAAGACATTTAGATAATAGTAGATCATAGCTGCTGCTGATTTGATGTGTGTGCAGATGATACACAGATTTATTAGGATTACTCAAAAGTTTTCTTCAAATTTTCAGTAGTAGACTGCTATGCTAACGGGAAGGTGATAGCAATGATGCTGAAATTCTATGAATCAGCTATGAAGCAGAATTTCAGGGGAGAGTATTTGCTAGGGACTTAATTTCTAAGACGCATATCAAGAATATTGAAGTATAACACCGAAAGATGGACGACTCAGCGTCACATTTTGTTTGTTTTATGCAAGTTTTGGGACTTCAACCCAGGGCCTGGGAACTGTCCTTAAATGTTTTTTTTTTGCTTCAGGCTAGTGTTCTACCACTTGATCCACAGCTCTACCTCCAGCTTTTTGGTAATGAACTGTAAATCAGAATATCATGCAATTTGTTTGGGCTGGATTCAAACCTGATTCTCTGTAGATAGGATTCCAACTGTGAGCGCACAGAGCCTGGCTAGTATCATTCATCATTCAAGTCATGGGACTGCAATTCTGCACCTGGGTCTTGTCACTGAGCTTTTCAGCTCAAGACTACTGCCCTATCCCATGAGCCATAGGGCCACTTCTGGGTTTCTGGTGGTTAATTGGAGATAAGAGTCACATGGACTTCAGTGCCCAGGCTGACTTTGAACTGCTATCCTTGGATCCCAGCCTCTTGAGTAGCTACATTTACAAGTGTGAGCCACCATACCCGGCTAAATTATTTTTTAAGTTAATTTTTTTTGTTAAGTCAATATATAGTTGGCATACGGTTACATAAGTAATGAACACATTTCTTAAGAAAATTGTTATCCCCTCCCTCATTTTTCTCTGTTTTCCTACCCTCAGCCCCCTCTCCACCCAGATTGTTCAGTTCATTTCCGTTTAGTGTCTTCCAAGTATCACTGTTCAATTGGTTCACCCTTTTTCCTTTGTTTTTTTTTTTTTTTACCATTTTATTATACCCTCTCCATTCCAAATCACATAAACCTATGTACAAGACACAGGGTACCCGAATTCAACACAGTGACTACAGAGAATAAAACTAAAGGGAAAAAGAAGAAAAGAGGTAAAAAGCAAAGAAAATGAAAGAACATCATACTGTACCTTAGAATCAACAACACTGAAAAAACAAAACATAAAACCTTGGGCTGAAAATGAAGCTTGCCTAGCATGTATGAAACCCTGGATTCCATTCCTCAGCACCACATAAACAAAAAACTGGAAGTGTCACGGTGACTCAGCTGCTTGATTTCTAACGTTCAGCACAGAGTTTCTCCAAGTGACAAAAATCTGTCACATTTAAGTCAGGCTTCAAAACTTTGCTAGGAACCAGTTACGTGATTTGGAAGAAAGTCCAATTTTCAAAAAATCAATAGCCAGGCGCTGGAGGGTCATAATTGTCATTCTACTAGCCAGGGAGAAGGTGAATCAAAGCCTTTGCAAGCAAAAAACGAAAACAAAAAAAAAACTGTAAGATTCTACTCTCCACTTATCCACCCAAAAACTAAGTGGAGTTGTGGCTAAAACTGGTACAGCATTAGCCTTGAGAAAAAAGAACTAAGAGACCTTGCCCAGGTCCAAAGTTCAAGCTCCCCACCAAGAAAGAAAAAAAAAAGGAGTACAGATACCTTAGTTTCAAAAGTATATCTGGATATCTTAGTAGATTTTTCTGATCTTTCTTCATTCATCTCATGGAACCACATAATCTTGATCCTGATCTGACTAAGAGCCTGCATTGTGCTTAATAAATTCATTCCACATATTCCAGTAGAATCTTGACAGCTAACAGCCACTTACCAATGCTTTATTCTACGTTTAGGCCAGTATGGCTTCATACCATCTACACAGTCAGCTATATCATCTTTCCAGAAGTATCATTGAGTGTAGAACACTCAGAACTAAAATAATTGCATAAAGATGTAATAAAACCCCTTGATTCATTAAGAAAATTTCTGTACCAATTAGAACAAGTACATTAGTGGTATTTACCTCTAGCCTCTTTTTTAAAAAAAATTTATTAACATTGAATTTTACATCATATTTCAAATGTCATGTTTAACCAACAAGTATTCAAGAAGGGAATCGCTATACAATCACTGGCACATAGATTTTAGAATATAGTAAAAATTAAGCTGAGTCTTTGTATGTCATAGATACAGATTAATCTATAATAAAACACATGTCTATAGAGTGTATAGTCTATCCTAGATTTTTATGTCTATGTAGTTATGTTTATATCTCCAAAATTATGTCCAGAACTTTGGGTATCAACTATTCAATCATCGCTCTACTACTGTTTGAAACTAATATCCATATATTAAGGATACCACGTACGTTTTGTTCCTTGCTCTTGACTTATCTCACTCAACAGGATTCACTCTAATTTCATCCACTACCCCAAAAATGCCATTATTATTTTTTTCTGTGCAGATCTTCTTTTTATGTATTTATTTTTGTTGTAATTTATAGAAGGGTTACATTATATTCACCAGATAGAAGGTGCATTACTTCTCAAACTTTGATACCCCATGTAATGATATGGTCCCCATTTCCATTCCCCTACCCCCACTCATGTTCATTTCCCCCCTTCCCTATCCAATTTCAAATAACCAAGTAGGCACATATGAAATATATCAGAAAACAAGGTGAAATATTGTAACAATATGATATAACCAAGGCATAGCAAAAGAGATAAGAGATCACATAGTTCATTAAGGACAACAATCACTCATTATATGAGTTTTGTTTCTTTATCTTGGAGGTCCTTACATTTAGTGTCATACTATTTGTCACGATGTCTCTAGATTTTGTTCTATTGTAAATCTCTGGTAGCAGAGCCCAAGGTTTCTACTGAATTTGACAAATGAGGGAGACTCTTGGGCCTATGTTCCTTTGAGTTTGGCTTACTTCACTGAATATGATTTTTTTCCTTTTCATCCACTTCCCCGAGAATGCCATTATTTTATCTTGTCGGTTGGCTATGTATCATTACATTGTGTGTGTGTGTGTGTGTGTGTGTGTGTGTGTGTGTGTGTATCACATTTTTTGTAGTAGGGCATCTGGTTGTTTCCATCATCCAGCCTCATTTTCTACAGATATTTTTATAGTCTCTTTTTTATTTTCAGGGTAATGTATAGAGGGGTTACGATTACACTTACAGGTAGTGGACTGCATTACTTCTCACACATTTATTCCACTCCACATGTTTTTGTCCCCAGTTCCCTCTCCCCTCACCTTCCCAATCATCTTGTTTCCCCCCTTCCCTTTCCTATTTGACATAAACAAATAAACATATATACAATATGCCAGGGAAAAAATCAGATACTGTAACAATCTGACAATAACCAAAGGGCAAAATAAGAGATGAGAAATAACATAGTAGTTTAAGGACAAAAATCACACAAGATTAAGAGCAACGATGACACAAGATATAGCTCTTTTTCCCATATCCTAAAGATCCTTTCATTTAGTCTCATCCTATATGACCTTATATACCTAGGATTTTGAGTTATTGCAATCCTCTGCTAGGAGAGTCCTAGATGTGAACTAATTGTTACAAATGAGGGAAACCATTGAGCTTATGTTTCTTTGGGTCTGGCTTGCTTCACTTAATATGAATTTTTCCAAGTCTTTCCATTTCCTTACAAATGGGGCGATGTCTTTCCTTCTGATGGCAGCATAGCATTCCATTGTGTATAAGTACCACATCTTCTTGATTCTGTCATCTACTGAGTGGCATCTGGGTTGGTTTCATAGCTTTGCTATGGTAAATAGTGCTGCAATGAGCATCATTGTGCTAGTGGCTTTAGAATGTCCTTTTTTCTGGACAATTGGGTAGATGCCAAGTAGTGGATTTGCTGTATCATAGGGGAGCTCAATGTTCAGTCTTTTGAGGAACCACCACACTCCTTTCCCTGGTGGTTGAACGAGTTTACACTCACACCAACAGTGTAGGTGTGATCCCCCTGGTCACTTCCCCACCAGTATCTCTTATTAGATTTTTTGTTAATGGCCATTCTGACTGGAGTCAGGAGGAATCTCAAAGTTGTTTTGATTTTCATTTCCCTTATGGCTAGAGATATGGAGCATTTCTTCATGTGTCTAAAGCCCATTTTAATTTTTTTGTCAGAGAATACTCTTTTAAGTCTTTAGCCCACCTTTTAATAGGATGGTTGTTTCTTTGAAGATTTGTTTGGGAGAGATTCATTTTTTTCAGCTATAGATATATTTTAGATAACTACATATATTTTTGTAGAAAAAAGAATGGAAGTCATCATGCTGGCTCACAATTTAATTTCAGCTACTTAGGATGCTCAGGGTTTAGGATCACAGGTCAAAGCCAACCAGGGCCTTACAGTGTGTGAGATCAAACTCTGTGAACATACAATGACTGTAAGAGGAATCTCACTGCCTGGGAATGTAGCCCAATGGTAGAGTGCTCACCTAGAATGCATGAAGACCTAGGTTCTATTCACCGGTACCGCATACTCAGAATAAAAGCTAGAAGTGGCGCTGTGTCTCAAGAGGCAGAGCACTCACCTTGGGCAAGCGAGTCCATTGAAAATGTCTAGGCCCTGAGTCCAAGCCGTAGGACTGGCAAAAAGAAAAAAAAGGGCAATGTTACTTAAGTAACAAGGAATGTACCCTATATTTATACAGACTGAAAAATTCATTAAGAAATTAGAAAATATGTATAAAGTGCATAATTTCTTTTGTGTGTTGGCACTGGGTCTTCAACTGAGTGCTTCAGCTCTATCCCTGACCTTTTCTGCTCAAGGCTAGCACTCTACCAATGCAGCCCCAAATCAACTATCTTCAATTGAGATATAAGCGATGAATATTTCAGGGTGCTTCATGAAAAACATTTTTATAAATTGAAACTTTCAACACATCTTATTTTAGTATGAATGTTGAGATGGGAAGAGACAGAAAAAGTGAAATATTTCCTGATCCCCATTGAGAAGAGACTCAGCAGAACCACTGTGGTCTGCAGGCTTCTTTGTGAGTTTTGTTTGCTTGTTTGATTTTTGTCAATTGTGGGGCTTGAACTCTGGGCCTGGGCACTGTCCCTGAGCTCTTCAGCTCAAGGCTAGTGCTTTAATCTGTAAGCCACAGTGCCACTTCTGGTTTTTCTGGCAGTTAACTGGGTACTTTGGCTGGCTTTAAACTTTGATTCTCAGATCTTAGCCTCCTGAGTAGCTAAGATTATAGGTGTGAGGTACCATCACCAGGCTGCTGCTCTGTTACTATGCAGGTTCTGGATCAAGAACTTCAAGTTCTTACTTCAATTTTTTCTTCTCTTGCCTGATACTCTGCCATTTGAACGAAGCCCCAGTTCCTGGTCTTTGTTGGTTAATGAGAGATATTATGATTTTCTAATATTCAGAGCAACGATTATAAAACCCAGCATTTTACTTACTTGAATAAATGAAGAGACAGGACCTAGTGAGATGGAAAACAAAATTTTTTTTCAAGTTGCTCTCCTGTTCTAATGCATAAGTCTGGCTATTTTGCTTACACACAAATATGTATTTTACCAGTTTCTACTCTATTTTTGCTTAGCTTAAAAACACCACTGCCATTTCATAGATTTTGTTGTTGTTGTTTGTGGTGCTTGAACTCTGTGCCTGGGCTGTTCCTCAGATCTTCAGTTCAATGCCAGTGCTCTACTACTTTTGATTTGGCCAGTCCTGGGCTTGAACTCAGGGACTGAGCACTGTCCTTATATTTTCTCAAGGCTAGGGCTCTACCACTTCAGCCTCAGCACCACTTCCAGCATTTTTCTATGTATGTGATACTGAGGAATTGAACCCAGGTCTTCGTGCATGCTAGGCAAGCACTCTACCACTAGGCCAAACTCCCAGCCCAAAATTATTCATCATTACTATGAGCTATCTTATTTTTTTATTATTGATTCGTCATGGTGCTTGGACTTTGGGCCTGGACTGTCCCTGACCTCTTCAGCTCAAGGCTAGCGCTCTTCCTCTACAGCTCCATTTTTGGTTTCTGGTAGTTAATTGGTGATGTAAGTCTCACAAACATATGTGTCCAGGCTGGCTTTGGGCTTTGAACCAAGATCCTCCAATCTCAGCCTCCATAGTAGGTAGAATTACACGCTTCAGCCAGCAGTGCCTGACTGTTTGATGTCTCTGTCTCTGTCTCTCTGTCTCTGTCTGTCTCTGTCGGTCTGCCTCTCTCTCTCTCTCTGTCTGTCTCTCTCTCTCTCTGTCTCTCTCTGTCTCTCTGTCTCTCTGTCTCTCTGTCTCTCTCTCTCTCTCTCTCTCTCTCTCTCTCTCTCTCTCTCTCTCTCTCTCTCTCTTGGTTGTAAGACTTTAATTGTGCACCTGGGCAGTGTCCCTGGGCTCTTCAGCTCAAGGCTACAACCTTAAACACCTTGAGCCACAGTGTCACTTCTGGTTTTCTGGTGCTTAAGTGGAAGTAACAGTTTCATGGACTTTAGTGTCTGGCCTGGCTTTGAACTGTGATCCTCAGAACCCAACCTTCTGAGATCATTTCCAGCTTTTTTTTGGTGTAAGTGGTACAGAGTAATTGAACACAGGGCTTTGTGCATACTAGGCAAGCAAGCTACCACTACTGTGCACTCCAGCCTTAGATAAGGGCTTTCTTTTTCTTTTTCTTTTTTTCACTCATGGGGCTTGAACTCTGGGCCTGGATGTTTACCTTAAGCTCTTCAGCTCAAGGCAAGAGCTCTACCACTTGAGGCACATTGTCATTTTGAATTTTCTGGATTATTTGGAAATAAGATTCTCACAGATTTTTATGCCTGGGCCGTCTTTGCGTCTTTGAACCTCGATCCTCCAGGGTAGCTAGGATTACCAGGGTGAGCCACCAGTCACGGGCATTAAATTATTATTTTTTGCATGTCCTATGGCTTCAACTCATGGCCAGAGCACTGTCCTAGGGCTTGCTCAAGGATAGCACTTTACTTCAGCCAGCCAACTCCCGGTCCAAATAGGCCACTCTTGAAGCTAGAATTACAGAGATCTGCCATAATACTGGCATGTCGTTATCTAAGTATATAATTTTTCTTCTATTTTTGATGGCTTTTCCTTAGTGTACATATTTCCTACATATTTTATGGAAAACTTCCTTCCCACTGGGGCCATAAGTTAAGCCTAGTGGAAGAGTTCTTGCCGAGCATGAATGAAGACCCAAGTTCAATTCCTCAGCACAACATAGATAAAAAAAGATAAAAGTGGTGCTGTGGCACATGTGATAGAACTTGCGCCTTAAGAATAAACAAAAACAAAAACAAGGATCGTGCTCAGGTCCTGAGTCTAAGCCCAGTACTGGCAAAAAAATTCTGCCCAAAATAGACATTTAAACCCATTGTACTTTTCAAAAAATTTGTTGTCAAGGTGATATACAAAGAGATTGCTGTTACATATGTAATGAGTACATTTCTTGTAAACACTGTTACCCCCTTCCCCCTTTTCTTTTTCCCTTCCCCCCAAGTCATAAATTTCATTTACAACAAATATGTATGTATTTTCATTCCTGAAAAAAATAGTTTAAAATGTGTTCAAATAAATGATGTAGGTTGATATATTTATCAAAATGGATTACTTGAACTCTAAAATAAACATTCTAGGTAATTTTTCTCATAAAATTGTAGTAATGCCATAAAAATAATAAAAAAGGAATTTTAGTTATTAATTTCTTATGTTTTACCTTTAACATTATTACACTAAGCATACTGTTTATGCTATTAATACAGACAGCATGAAATATGATTATGTAAAAAAATTAAATGATTAAAAATAGTAAGGTTGGGGGCCAGTAGTTTGGCTTGGTGGCACAGACTCTGGACTGGCAAAAAAGAAGTAGGGTTAGATAAAACAGATTTATTTCCACATGTGTGGAAAATGGTATGATTTCTTGTTTGGCTAGTCCTGCGGCTTGAACTGAGGGACCAGGAACTGTCCTTGGCCACATTTGTTCAAGGGGGGCACTCTGACACCTGAGCCACAGTGCCCCATCTGCTTTTTCTGTGTATGCAGTGTCGAGGAATTGAATCAAGGTCTTCTTGTATACTAGGCGAGCACTCTACAACTAGGCCACATTCAAAGCCAAAGTAGATTTTTGATGCTATTGTGGAGTTTTAATTTTCTTAAATATTTGTACAAAGCACAATGGATATATAAACAGACTTGAACTCACAGAACGGAGTCCCACATAATATTACAGTTACTCTGGCACTTCTCCCGATTGACAAAACACATTTCCAGGCATCTGCTCTGTCCTTAAGCTTTGGTAGCTGACTTGTCTTTCCATGGAGGCCTGGCCTGGATTCCTGGTGATTCCATGCATTTCATAGTTCCCTGTATATCCAGTAAGGTTGTCTTCTATGGGACCAGACCTGTCTGGTTTTTGGCCCACCCAGGACCTATGTGCTGAGGTCTCACATTATAAGTGGAAAATAAAACACAGTATAATAAGCACTGAAGAACTGCACACCATAATATTAACAATGAGAGTTTAATAGTTAGCAAAGTAAATACAATGAATACTTGACAAGAATCATGAGAGCAAGATAAAGAGATGTCTTTTTAGGAAGGGGACAGGGAAGCTCTAAATCCAGACTGGCCTCCAAGTTGCCTTCAGACAGTAATTCTCCTTCAGAGTCCTCAGAAGGGTCTCCTTCCTCATGAGAAACAGAATGTCCTTCCTGAGTTAAGAGGGGGATGGATTCTGGGTTGTCGAATGGAGATTGAGTCTCTTTTAGTGAGATGGATGGGTCTGGATATTCTGTGAGGATGGATTCATTTTCCTCCAATGAATCCAGTATTGAGAGTACACTTGCTGCTTCCCATGGGGACATTTTCCATGAGCCCAGCGTGTGCCCCTTCAGCTTGCACAATAAGTGGAGTGTTACTCTGACTCAGATGGACTGACTCTGGCTGGAGTGTGAAAGGAAATGGAAGGAAATCTGGCTGCTCTTTTTCTTCCTCCATAGTATCTGCAGGTTCAACTGGTCACACATGGGGTTCAGAGCAAAAGGTATATCCACAGGACTCTAAACCTGTTTGGTAATTTCTACAGAAGGCCCATGCTTTCTGGAGTGCAGTGATGATTCTCAGTCTCCATCAGTCACCAGCTCCATTGGTGGGTTTTTCATCTGGAGTTCAGGATAAGCTCTTCCACGATGACCCAAACCTAAGAATGGAAATAGGTACAGAGTGGACAGAGTGGACTCTGCAAGTTGAAGTGTCACTCAACTTCCATGAGGATCTAATGGAGGAACCTGTAGAACTGGAGTTTGGACTGAACACTGAGGAGGTGTAGGGTCTTTCTAATGAGTGCTTATTCCCGAGTCCTTTCAGAGGACAGACATTACCTGGGTGACACCACCCATAAAGGGCATTTTGCCAAGCTCTGTAGAAGTAAGGGCCAACCAATATCTAGACCACATGGGCTTCCTACTCACAGGCTCTGAGGCACCCACACCAGGACTTCTACTTTTTCTTGGTCTTACTGGTCGCACATTCCTCCAGCTGGTCAAAAAGTATGTGTTTAGAAGAGCAGGTCCAAAGCCGGCATGTGGAGCCTCATATAGAGCTTGAGTTGTGTCAGGGTGTGGCAGTTCTTGAACTCGTAGAAATCACTGGGGTAGAAGTCCATTCACATCGTGTAGATGGAACACATGATGCTGTGGGCACATTCGGTACAAGGAAAGTGAGAGCCCTCTCTCTCCATCCTGAGCCTTTTACCAAAGCCGCTTTCTTGCAGGACTCTAATGCTGTGGCTGTCCTGCAGAGATGTGCACTTATGTGCTGGGAGGGGGGTAAGAGACACTCGAGAACAGGATGACTTTTACACCCCACTTCCAGAAGCTTCTGAGAGAGGCCTCTATGCATCTGTCCAAAGTAAACGCACCTTAAATTAACTAAGTAAATGCTCTAAATAAATCAATAAGTGAATGCTCTAAATAAAGAACTAAATGCTCATTCCTCTAATCTTAGCCACCCAGCAGGCTGAGCTCTGAAGATCACAGTGGAAAGCCAGTCTAGTCAGTAAAAGTCTAAAGGCACTTGTCTTCAATTAGGCAGCAAAAAGCCAGAACTTGACCTATGACTCAAATGGTACAGTGCTAATTTTTGAACACCAAAGGAATGGTATTTAGACCTGGGTTCAGGTTCAAGTGGCAGCACTGGACCACACACCAAAATGTAAATGCTTTCAGGTTCTAACAGGCAAAGCTATCACAATCCCTCCCTGATGGCTCAAAAGTGATTCAGCCCCCAGCTTTTCCTCTGACGCCAGTATTTCACAGGCCTCCGCCATTAGTATTGACACCTCATTTCTTACTGGGAAATGGGATTTCCTAGGATGTCACCTAGGTGAGGGCTGCAGTTGGGAGCCACTTCCTCATGCCTGAAATCCAACTTCTCAGTAAGCACACTGTTGAGACTCCAGTATCTTGTGAGGGAAATGAAATGGCATGGTGTCCCAGTCATAATAAAGTAGTTTGTGCACTTGTATCATGCTTAGCTCCCCTGTGAACACCCCAGTGAACCAAACAGGCTCAGAGAGGAGCCAAGTATTCCAAGGCTTGGTCAGGAGGGGTGAGCAAACCTGGGTTTGGGGGGAAACACTCACTTTTTCAAGAGAATTTCCAGCAACTACTACATTGTCCTCCACTATTTGAAATTGTGCAGGAAGTTTCCCACATAAAAGAGATCACCTTTCTGGTAGGCAGCGATCAGCTTTGTCAGCAGCATCTCCAACAGGCCTTCCTCCAGGATCCATAGGTTACAAGGCTCATTCAGAGTCTGAGCTGACTTACCATCACATTATGTTGGCAAAACAGTGGATAATTCAAACGTAGGAATGGGACCACACTTCACACTGAGGAATTGGAATAGAGTAGATTGGAAATGACACACTCTAATCTCAGTATAGTCACTTGAAAGCACACAAGAAGGTTGTAGTGTGTGGGCAGGATGATGGGTTCAAATAGGTTTCCTCTCAATATACCTCATCTGAGTTGCCCTGGAGTTTCCTGGCTTTCTTCCTAGAGAAATGCCTGATATACGGAAATTCTGGCTTGGCACTGGTCCAGAATCTACTTCTTCAAGTGAGAGATCCATATCTCTCATGCCTGAGATCCGAGCCTCCTGACCGTTGGCAACAGCACAGCAACATCTTTCTTCCTCCTGAGCCACAGGCCAAGGGAGCTGGCTTGAGCTGGTTGTCACATGCAGTGGCTTGGTTACCAGGGTTCCATATTCTGTTGCATTGTGAGGTAGGTAGGGTCACCTTTCAAGGCCCAATGACCGAAGCTCCTTGCTCACAGAACACCTCCCCAAAGACATACTGGAGGCTGAATCTCCCTTCCCACCTCACATATGGATGTAGTAAACAGCACACCTTTTTGTTCAAATCCCAAGTCATTAACTAGGCATAAGTGCTAGCCTGGTCTCAGGATCAAGGAGCCTTTCTTAGGTAAGATCCAAACTTAACTGTCACTATTCCCCTTACCCTTCACAAGACATTTTGCTTCACAGTGCCTTCTCAGCTTGCATTTTGCCTCTTGCACATTTTCTTTGCTAGTCCTGGGACTTGACCTCAGAGCCTGACCATTGTTCTTAGGCTTTCTTTAGGCTATAGCTGTCCCACCAAGCCACAGCACCACTTCCAGCGTTTTCTATGTATATAGTACTCCAGAATCAAACCAGAGTCTTTTTGTGTGGTAGCCAAGCACTCTACAAATAGATGAAACACCCAGGCCATCTTGCACATATTTTTCACTTCAATCTACTAGGGCGTTGTTAGGTTTCTGTATCCTAATCTATTTTTCTTCCTGATGAATATCTGTGCTGTCATCTGTAAAAATGCAAGTGGGAAAATCACAGAAGCATTGGTGACATAAAAAAAAGTCTTACAGACATAGATAAGTGTTCATTCTTTGTAGGAGAAAGGATATTTTGATATGATGATGATGACTATTTATAAATACTTTATCGGGGTTTAGAGTTTGGCCCAGTGGTAGAGTGCTTGCCTAGCATCCATGAAGATCTAGGTTTGAGTCCTTAATATCACACAGATATAAAAATCCATATGGCAATGTGGCTCAAGTGGCAGAGGGCTAGACTTGGGAAAAGCCAAGAGCAGTGCTCAGGCCCTGAGTTCAAGCCCCAGGAATGGCAGAAAAAACAAAAGAAAAGAAAAGAAAAGAAATGTGCTTTTTACAAGTTATTCACTCACAGCATTTGCCTCTGAATTCTTCGCTTCTGCATCTTGTGACTTATCCCTTTCCCTCAATGTAGACAAGAAAAACAGATTTTATTACTTGCTATCCTTTGTCCAATCTTTGGATATTAATTCAAAATACAATATTGCCTGAGATATTGTGTGTGTGCATGTGTGTGTGTGTATCTGCCTATGTGTGCATGCACACATGTGTACAGGGTTTAGGGCTTACTCATAGGGCCTGTGTGATAACCCTCAGCATCTTTTCCTCAAAGGTATTGTTCTTTCACTTGTAGCTTATTATAGCTAATTGGAGTTGAGAGATTCACTCAATTTCTTGCCCTGTGCATTGGAACCCAGTGCTGGGTTCTCATATTGTTAATTGTAGCTATAGAGAAGCCTGAGGTCTGGAGATCCTCGTTAGAATTCAGCCCCTGAAAGAAAGTCACTGATAGAAATCTTTATCTTCAGTTAAGCACGAATAAATAAGGCAAAAGTGGAACTGTGGCTCAGTTCCTCTTGTAGCAGCCATGAGAAAATTAGTAATTGGCAGCACCTGGTCCCTGAGAGAAATCCTTAGCACTGGTTCAAAAAAAGAAAGAAAATAATGAAAAAAATTAAAACTTGCTGAGGAATCCATAAGGATAAACGTGCCTGTGAATAATCTTGTCATTTCCGATTCCCTCAAGAGCTTAGGTCTCTCTATATTTTATCAAGTTTTTTTAAAGATATTTACATATTTTCTATCTTTCTTAAACAGAGATAGCCATCCACAAAACACAAACACAAACTCTCACACAGTATACCACCCACCCATAAGTGTCTGGCTATGTATATATGTATACTCATATGTATTGATCTGTCTCTCTATACTAATATATAAATGCATAAACATATATATTTAGACAAACAGGAAACATACATAGATAGGTCTCACGCATTTCCAGATTTTGTGCAAGTCTTCTGAGTGCAACTTATCATTGTATTGTTTGTCAAGATAGAGTCCCTCTAACTTTTGGCCAGTTTCTTGTCCTTTGATACTTTTTTCTGCCAGTCCTGGGTTTTGAACGCTAGGCCTGGATGCTGTCACTGAGCTTGAGCTTCTTGAATTCAGTAGTTTATTGCAGATAAGAGTCTCATGGAGTTTCTGTCCTGGGCTGGCTTTGAATTGTGATCCTCAGATCTCAAACTCCTGAGTAGCTAGGATGACAGTCTTGAGCTACCAGTACCTGGTTCCTTTGCCTCTTTTACCCTTTTTTTTGGCCCCACCACAGCCATGGTATCTACCTTCCTATGTTCTCTCCACCTGCCCCCAGACATTGGTCTGACAGATGCTTTCCACCCACTTATTCATGTCCTCCTCTGTATTGGCTGACAGCTAAGACATGCACTCACTTGTCTGGATGCCAAACACAAAGCCATGTGATTGTTTCTCAGTCTGGAACATCCTATCAGATTTATAGCACCACAGAGGGTCAGGTTGATGCTCCTCCAGGGCTTCTTAAATTGTTCTCATATTAATCCCCAACACGTTTGTCATCACTTGTCCAGCTAATTCATGGACTAAACCAGCATTCCCTACAAACTTAGATCCCAATACCATGAGGACACTCAAGGGTGCATTAGGAGTATGACCTGCAGGTGGATGTGAGCCTGTCTAACTTGGAGGGGATTTCTCCACCACAGGAAATGGAATACAAATTTAGAATCTGCTTTCATGAGGTGACAATCTCTGGCAGATGTTCTTATCAAATGTGGCACTGCCTACTTCCAGCTTAAAACATGGGTTGATGACCCAGCATAACAGAGAATGTATTCACCACGGCCCAACACATAGGCTGGGACCCTGAACTTTCAGGTAGCATTTGGCTTTGAAGGTCATGAGATCTTAGTCTACAAATGATGAGCCCCCTCCCGTGAGGCATAGCAAACGGAGCCAAAGTGCAACCCAGTTAAGCACCAGATCAAGCTTCCCTTCTACAGTAGGGTATGGTTTGAAAACTGTGCATAGCTTCTGTTTGAAGCCAGTCCAGAAAGGAAAGTCCATGAAACTCTCATTTCCAGTTAACTGCCAAGAAAAAGCCAAAGATAGAGATGAAGCTCAAGAGAGCTAGAGAGCCATCTGAAAAGAATGGTTACACCCTGCAACATCCTCATTATCTGATCTTGAAAACATCTCTGCGTGCATCCCAGCATGCAGCCAGCATCTGGGGGTGACAGTGACCCCTGCGCCCATTGGCAATCTGCACTGTCTCTGACATCTGTAATGTGAACCTCATTCTGTTGGGTTTGTGAAGCGGTATCAACCCTGCAGAAGGAACCAACTGTGCCCTAACTCCCACTGTCCCCTGGGGCCCCTAGCATTCCCCCATCTGCACCCCTCCTGTGGCTTCTGATCCCAGGGAGCCCTCCTGCCCTGTCCAACACTCACATGAAGTGCATATTTCTTCTCCTGGGGCAACTTCTCCACAGAGAGTACATGACATGCCCACTCTCCAGGCACGGGGAGATCCTGTCAAAGTAGCAAATCAGTGATAAAGACATAAAGTGATGAATAGAATTTTAGATCCTGATGGTAGACAGTCTGCAAAATCCAAGGGAGATTGGAATTGGAGGGGACCATGGATCAGGATGTGGGCATGGAGCTTCCCTGCCAAGGGGGTGGGGGAAGTCACAGGCTGGGGGATGCACAGGATGATCCATGGGCCCAGTGCAGCTACTGGGTCACCCCCTTCTGCATCTCAGCCTTTGGCTTTGAGCTCTGTGATCGTCAAGATGTGCACAGTCTGTACTCTGGCTGGCAGAAGAAAGGACCCTGGGAAGACAATTGTAGACCCTTTGTGAGTGTAGGAAAGGATAGGCTGGACACCCAGTCCAAGAGGAGCTAAAACTGGAGTCGAGGGGTGTGCAAGGATTGGGTGTGAGTGTTGTGGGCAGTCACAGTCACGGCAGAGGTGGCTCTGTCTGTGGGGTGAGTGCCTCCCTGCAGGCACAGTACTGGACATATCAGAGATCCACATGAAAAGGAAAAGGTGGAAATGGCACTATGGTTCAAATGGTAAAGCATCAACCTTGAGCAAAAGAGCTCAGGGACAGTACCCAGGACCTGAGTTCAAGCCTCATGACTGTAAAAGAAAAAGAACCGGGACTATGAGAGGGAACCTGGTACTCTCTTGGTCTAACAGACACAAGAAGAGGCCGGGATAGGCTGTGGAAAAACACAGAGAACATCTTCCCCCAGCTCATCCTGTCCTGCATGCTGGGGCAGCCATGTAACTAGGGCTACGGTGAGATCATCTTCACCCCTGTGCTGCCATCTGAATTGTAGGCCTCTGTCCTGGCATGGGGTGTCCTGATGGCTGAGCAGGTGCCCTAACCCTAGATGGAGAGCAGCCACTGACTGTGGTAGCTAAGGAGAGATCTGTTCCATAGCTATCAGGCCACCCAGCATGGGAGCCATAACCACCCCTCACCCAGGTAGAGGCCAATGGTTCTCCAGGTGCTACTAACATTGCCCCACCCCTAGCTCTGGGTACTCGTGACATTCCCTCCACAATGAGCAGGACTAAGTGAAGGATCAGGAAGCTGCCTATGGGCTTCAGATGATGGCCAGGCTGGCACTACAGATGGCCTCACTCTGTCACCACCTTCCCCTGCCTCCATCATTCCTCCATCATGCCTCTCTACCTCCCACCCATTAACCTTGGAAACCAATGAACTGGGCTCTCATCATTCCTCTCATCTCTTCACCCACCTTGCCATGCGTCCATCCCTCTGTCACTTCCACCCCACACACATCCCACCACCAGCCACCCTGTAGCTTATGAGGATCCCAGAGGAAGCTCTTGGTGAAGGGCTTGTGACCACAAAACAGTTACTATCACCCGCTCCGGCCTGATCCACCACAGAATAAGAACAGCCAAGCAGGCACACACTGCAGCAGAGTTGCTCTGCTGCCACCCTGATTTCTTCATGGCCAGGACTTGGCTCTCCTCAGCCTCCCAGCTCAGTAAACAGAACATTGTGCTTTCACAGAGCCATGGCTTCCAGTCTCCATGGACACAATGACATCAAGGTGATGCCAACTTCCCCATCTCTATATCCTTCTAACTATGGGATGGGAGCTGAGGTTCTCTTCTGTGACTCCATCCGCTAAGAGGCTCATGCAGATTTCTATCCTTTGCTCATCATGGTGACTCTTTGGTTAACAAGTCACTGCTGGGCTTCCAGTTCACCACATATAGAACCCATAGTCCAACGCTTTTCTTAGAAGGACTGATGACTTTTAAATATTCTCTAGTTTTAAATTTCTAGTTCCTTCTCTCTTTCATTTATATATTTCCCTTCCTCACATACTTCCCTTTTTTTACCTTCCTTCTTTCATTCCTGGCCTTGAACTCAAGACCTGGAGCTTTTTCTTAGCTTTTCTTTGCTCAAGGTTGCACTCTAGCTCTTGAGCCACAGCTCTACTTCAATCTTTGTTCTGGCTCTAAACTGGGAGTATGAGTCTCATGCATTTTTCCCTTTGCTGGGTTGGTTTTAAACCACAATACTAAGATCAGGATCCTGAATATGCCTTGGATTACAGGTATTATCTAATCAAAACAAATTCCTGATTTCTTTTTTAGACATAATTAGTTCTTTCAGGTGAGCCACCAGCCACTCATGCAAGAGCATTGCAGGATCCCAGCATTCATCTTGTCTCCAGTCTTATTCCATCCATCTCACAATGGTCATCTAAAACACCCTGCTGCATGCCTGAAGTCGCAAGGAACGTTCTCAACGCCATGAGAAGCCCCCTTAAGCTCTGCCTCAGATATGCCCAGCCCCCATCCCACTTCCACATGAGCATTTGTTTAGGAGAAATTTCCTGAGTACATCATCATCTTTTCCTCACCATTTAAATTTCATCTTTGGAGTCATTTCTCCCAGACAAAGAGGAATATGATCCATGGTTTGATAGCAGCTCCAGCTTCATAGTCCCAGCCACCAACACCCCCCCATTACCCTGCCAGACACCTGAATTCAAGAACAATGTTTTCACTACCCCTGACTCTTATCAAATGTTTTAACTTATACAGTGCATTAAAATACTTTTACTAAATGGAATAAACACATGGCATCAAGCTTCAGAATCTTTGCACCTGAACTTTTAGTGAATCACAGACACACCAGCATTTGTGTAGCCAACAGAAATCTTAGCTTTGAGATTTCAGCATTCCTGGTATCCAAGTTTGGATGTGCTTACACTGCCCTTAATGGGGCACTTCAATCACACAATCCCACAACAATCAATGTCATTTGACATTCACTGGTAGGTGGTGCTAGGAAAAAGACTGATGTGCCAACTCCATGCTGGCTTGACCTATGCCATCTTCAAACCTGGAGCAAGTGGGGCTCCTCTCTAAATGACATCTTTTGTGTACTACCCCAGGAGGACCTTTACCTTGAGACAAAATTATGAAGACTATCTCTACCAGCAAAGATTCCAGTGAGATGTGCCTACATGGATAAAGCTAAAATCTCACTAAAGTGAGGTTGTTGGCAGTGCTGGAGCCTGAACTCAGGGCCTGGGCACTAAGCATTTGTACTCAAGACTAGCCCTTTACCACTTGAGCCCAAACTCCATTCCCAGCTGTTTTTATTTTTGGTAGTAAGAATCTATCAGACTTTCCTGTTCTAGGTGACTTGGTACTTCCATACTCAGATCTCAGCCTCCTGACCAGCCTGGATTAAAAGTGTGGATCAGCCATGCGCCACACCTGAGGACTTTTGCCAGCACATTTTTTCCCAAAAATTAGAAGAGGAAGATGTGGGAGGGTTGGGCTCATCCTGCCCTGCATATGAAGGAGAGCATCAGCGCCTGAACTTCATTCCCTGTTGTAGGCTGCTGGAGGAAAAGGAAGCAAATAGGCACAGGCTGGCAGCAGATGCCACAGAACAACTTGTGACCAAGACTCCCAGAGCAGACCTCAGAATCAATGACAGAGTTGGATCTACCCAGTAACAGAGGCAGTGGTGACACCTGAAACTGCGCGTTTGAGCCTTTGCTGCTAGTAAACAGGGCCACCTATGTCTCAATGAGAAAGGTGAGATTTTGGTGGAGAAGGTGAGATTAAACATTATGTATCATGCAAGAAGACAGACTATAAGGGGTCTTTTATTATTCCAAGTGAACTTTTGGATTTCCTCTTCTGTTTCTTTAAAGAATGACATTGGGATATTGATGAATATTGCACTGAATTTGTAGATAGTCCTTATCAAGATTGCCATTTTTACAATATTACTTCTTCCAAACCAGGAGCATAGGTTTTTGCATTTCCTCAGTTCTGCGTTAATTTCCTTCTCCAGAGTTTATAGTTCCATCAAAAAGGTGCTTTACATTCTAAGTTAATTCCTAGGGATTTTATTTTCTTTGATAGCAAAATGAGTTGCTATCCTGATTCTTGCCTCATTCCTCTCATTTGTTGGCATATAGGAAGGCAGTTGAAATTGAGGGTTAATTTTATAAACTGCTACCTTACCAAAGTTTTATATCAGCTCAAGCAGCTTTGGAGTAGAGTCTATAGGGTTCTTTAAATACAGAATCATGTCATCTGTAAGGAGAGAAAGTTTCAGTTCCTCTTTCCCTTTTCCTCCTCACTCCAGTTAGAATGGCCAAGATCCAGAAATCTAATAACGTATGCTGGAGGGGATGTGGCCAGGAGGGATCACTACTACACTGTGGTGGGATTGCAAACTCGTTCAACCACTATGGAAAGCACTATGGCAGTATCCCAAAAAGACTAAACATAGAGCTCCCCTGTGATCCAGCAATTTCACTACTTGCCAATCGTCCAGATAGGACACACTAAATTCACTAGAACAATAACATTTATCACAGCACTATTTACTATAACAAAGGTATGGAACTAACCCAGATGCCCGTCAGTTGATGAGTAGATCAAATATGGTATTTTTACACAATGGAATTCTGTGCTTCTGTCAGAAAGAATGACATAGACGAATTTGTAAGGAAATAGAAAGATTGTAAAGTTTAGAAATTAGTTTCTGTCTCCTTCTCTCTCTCCTTCTCTATCACTGTAAAATTTAGAAGTTCCTGTTTCTCTCTCTTTTCTCTCTTTCTCTCTCTCTTTCTGTCTCTCTCTTTCTGTCTCTCTCTTTCTGTCTCTCTCTTTCTGTCTCTCTCTGTCTCTCTCTGTCTCTCTCTGTCTCTCTCTCTGTCTCTCTCTCTCTGTCTCTCTCTCTCTCTCTCTCTCTCTCTCTCTCTCTCTCTCTCTCTCTCTCTCTCTCTCTCTCTCTCTCTCTCTCTCTCCAATCCTTAGGCTTGAACTCAGGGCCTGAGCTACTTTTGCTCAAGGTTAGCACTCTACCATTTGAACCACAGTGCTGCTTCTGGCTTGCTCTTTTCACGTAGTATTGAGGAATCTAACCCAGGCCTTCATCCTTGATAGGTTAGCACTCTACCACTAAGCCACACAGTCACCTTTTAGAGGTTCCTGACAAAGGTTTTCCTACATGCTATTATTTCTTCTGTGAGTGCTCTTAATGCTTGCTGACGGTTGACTTTGTTTAGAAGACTTACCCTAATGCTCCCATATACAGAGATTTTATATATAGCTAAATGTTTTTCATTACTCAGAATTTGTCTATTGTGTATGTTCTGAAATGTACTGAAGACTGACTTCTGATTAAAAGTCATTGCACATTTGTTGTATTCATTAGTTTTCTTTTCTTCTATGGGAATCAGGTTTGTGATGAACACAGAAGTATGCCTTCCAGGTCAAACACTTTCCACATTTGTAATATTCATAAGGTTTTTCTCTCCTATGTGCATTTTATACTTAGTCATACGTTCATGATGGATTTTTCATATTCTTATATTCATACGATTTTTATCCTGTGTCTGTGTGGTATCATGCAAACTCATCTATGAGTTCTTCAAAAAAATTTCCCTTTCATTTTATTCATAGGATTCTATCCTGTGCGTGTTTAGTGATAAATCTTGACTTGTGCCTTCTGGGGAAAAGACTGAACATTTGCTACATTCATTAAGGGTTTTATCTTGTGTTGGTTCTGTGACACAAGCTGAGTTTTCTTCCACAGAATAAAAAGTCTTTCCTATTTATTACATTGCTAAGGCTTCTCATATGTGTGAACTCTCTTACGCTTCCTGAAGGGTGAATACTGCACGAAAGACTTTCAACTTTGGTTATATTCCTAAGGTTTCTAATATGTGTGAATTCTGTTATGCCTCCTGTAATGTGACTTCCATCTGAAGGTCTTACGACATTTGATGCACTCGTACAGTTTCTCTCCTGTCTGTGTTCTCTGATGCAATTTGAGGGAAGACTTCCATTTGAAAGACATTCCACATCGGTTACATTCATAAGGTTTTTCTCCTGTTTGAATTGTCTTATGCATGTTGAGGTTTGGCTTCTGTGTGAAGGACTTTCCACATATGTTACACTCATAAGGTGTTTCTCCTGAGTATATTCTCTGATGAACATGGAGTTTTACCTTCCATTTGAAAGACTTTCCGCATTCACTACATGCATAAGTTTTCTCTCCTGTGTGTGTTCTATTATGCCCATCAAGATATGACTTCCACTTGAAGGTCTTTCCACATTTGTTGCACACATAAGGTTTCTCTCCTGTGTGTGTTCTTTGATGCAATTTGAGGGAAGATTTCTGTCGGAAAGACTTTACACATTGGTTACATTCATAAGGTTTCACTCCTGTGTGTATTCTCTGATGAACACGAAGTTTTCCCTTCCCTTGGAAAGACTTTCCACATTCATTACACTTATAAGATTTCTCTCCTGTGTGTGTTATTTGATGAACTCGAAGGTGTATCTTCTGGGTGAAAGACTTTTCACATTTGTTACATTCATAAGGTTTCTCTTCTGTGTGTCTTCTCTGGTGCAAAGTGAGGTATGATTTCAGTCTAAAAGTCTTCCCACATTTATCCCATTAAAGATTTCTCTTCTGTGTGAGATCTCTGATGTGTGCTGAGAGCTGAATTCTGGGCAGAAATTTTATTACGTTCCTCATATTCATAAGGTGTGTATTCTCTTGGAGATCGAGGTTGGAGCGTCAGGTCTGACTCCTCAGAAATTAATTTTCACACTTGATGTACGCATCACATATCTCAGGATATTTGCTCTGAGGTATTGTAAGGCGTATTTCATTACTGAAAGATTTCTCACATTCACTACATATATGAGGAGTCTCTCCTGTGTACATTTTCGGATGTGTAGTGATGGTCGGTGTTAAGTACAATATTTTTCATCACACAGTACATTTAGCAGTTTTCCTCCCTCCCTGAAGAATTTCTTGGGCAGGGAGAACAGAATTATGATACTGCAGATCTTTTGGACTGTCACAATCATGAATAAAATGCTCTGAATATCCGATGGATTTTTTAAGAACAGGAGACATACGAGATCTATATGCAGTATGCATCTCATCAGGCTTAGGAGACAGAAGCATGTTCTGACACTTTATGAACTCCTCAGTCCTCACCCCTAAGTTTTTACCGTTATTACTAATCAGCTCTGGATTATGTGTAGAGCTCAAATTTAAAGTTGTTGCTAATCTCACGTTTTCCTCCACTTCGATACTACTTGCAACTGCTACTTCACAAAGACATTCATGTGGACTTTCCTGGCAGGTCTTGAACACATTTTCCATTACCTGGACATCTAAAATCAGTCATAGAAAAAAAGACACAAACATACATGAGATACAAATATTCCTTACTGTAAAGGTAATGACTTTTCTTTCCCATCCTAAGTGTTAGATATTTTAAAATATAAAAGTGGAAATTGATTTGTGAGAAATATATGCTTTTCTCCCTAACCTATTAAGAAAATGATATTTTACAATGACCAATAATGTTTTTCTGTGTTTTAGTTCTCTTTTTATATCACAGGAAATATTTATTGAAATTACCCTTGTATGTATTCCTACAGTTTTAAGCTGAATACTACCTATAATATACCTGCAGCTGTTTTTTTTCAAATACTGTTTTGTTTATACATTGAGGAATAGCTGCCTTTCTTTTATTTTTGAGAAATACTCTAAATATTGTGCTGTTTTGCATCTTTTTAAAACTTTCTTTTCTTTTCTTTTCTTTTTTTTTTGTAGTTCATAGGCCTCGGCCCTGTCCCTGAACACTTCAGCAGAAGACTATAACCCCTATCATTGAGCTACAGCCCCACTTCCTCTTTTCTACAGTTAACTACTGATAAGAGTCTCAGGTCCTGAGTACCAGATAGGATTACCTTACCCAGTTTCAATGCTGTTTGCTTATTAACCATTAAGTGAGGAACATGAATTTTTTCTAGATTCAGCGGCCACAAGTTTGGTTTATATGTCTGTTTGCCTTTGATCCAAGCAAGAACGATTCTTGAGAGTAAGGTCTTACACCTATATCCCTTCAGTTACAACTTCTCACTAAAGTCTCAATTTAGGTATTTGTGGGAATTTTGAAATTTATTTCTTTCCATTTGAAGTCTTATAAAAATTCCTTTTCTAACACTCCTGTCCCTCAGAACCATGGAAGACCAGAAAATCCCCAGCTCATTGTCTATTTAATTTTCTTATGTTGATTGAAACTTTGTTGTTTGTTTTTCCTTCCATTCCTGGGTTTGAACTTAGGACCTAACCACTGTCCTTGGGTTTTCTCAAGACTAGAACCCTACCAATGAATTCATTACTTCTGGCTTTTTCTATGTATGTTGTAATAAGGAATAAAACCTGTGTCTTTGTGCATGCTAGGCAAGCACTCTACCACTAGGCTCAATTTCTGGTGGAAACGTCTGGTTTTGAATACCAGTCTCTTCCTACCAGCATAAAGATATTATCCTTATCAGAGAATAATGCCCTGACTTATTCCTTGTTTGCTCAATCATTTATAGCCTTAGTTTTAAAGAAATGAAATATCATTCTTTCTTTCTTTCTTGCGTTCTTTCTTTCTTTCTTTCTTTCTTTCTTTCTTTCTTTCTTTCTTTCTTTCTTCCTTTCCTTCCTTCCCTCTTTCTTCCCTCTTTCTTCTTTCTTTCTTTCTTTCTTTCTTTCTTTCTTTCTTTCTTTCTTTCTTTCTTTCTTTCTTGTTTTGCGGTCATGGGACTTGAATTCTAGACCTGGCTGTTCTTCCTGAGCTCTTCAGCTCAAGGCTACTGCCCTATGTCTTTAGACTCAACCCCACTTCTCATTTTCTATTGGTTCATTGGAGAGAAGAGTCTAAGGTGTTTTTGTGATAGGTCAGTCTTTGAACCTTGATCCTCAGATCTCAGCCTCCTAAGTAGCTAGGATTACAGGCATGAGCCACGGGCTCATGGCTTTCTCATTTTATTTTGTTTCACAGTGATTTTTACAGAGAAATCTAACTTTAACTCTACTGCCACATAGAATTCATCATATCACCCTATGATTCTTGGTGCCGGGGGTTTGGGCTAGCATGCACAAAGACCTGGTTCAGTTCCTTGGTACTACATACAAAGAAAAAGCCAGAAGTGGTGCTATGACTCAAGAAGTAGAGAGCTAGCCTTGAGAAAACCCAAGGACCATGCTCAGGCCCTGAGACCAAGCATAGGATTGGGAAAAGAAAATGATTCTTGATTCATTCACAAAGAATTCCATAGGTTCCACACAGGATTTAGGGTAACTAAGAATATTATTGCTCAGTACATCACAACATGAACTTACCAATGGGGCTCAGGCTCCAACATCAATATGAAGATGCATTCACTCACCTGTGATATTCTTGTCAGAGGAATTTCCTATCCAGAGTTCTGCACAGTGCTCTAGCTTGTCAATTAATACAGGTTTGGGAACACAGGGCCCTGTAAATTAGAAACAGTAGAGAATTATTGCTTATGCTGTGTCATCATTTCTTTAAGTTCGCAGATATCCTACTCACAAGTTATCTATTAAATCTTTACTCTCATTTCTCACTGGCTCCATGGTTGACTTTTCCCCAGCTCTGGATTCATTTTGTATGGCATAAACTTAGCTGTCTTGCTCAAGGCTAGAAAAATACCAGTTTGAGTCCCAGCTCCACTTACATGCATAGGTCTTCATGCATGCTAGGCAAGCACTCAACCACAAAGTCAAATTCTTGACACTCCACTAACATTTTTGAGGGGTTACTTGGAGTTATAGAGTTTCATGGCAATTTTTATGCCATTGCTGGCTTCAAATTAGAATTCTTAGATTTCTTCCTCCTGAATATTTTAAGATTACAGGCATGAAACATTGCACCTAGTGCCAGGTTTCCATTATGAACTCACTGTTTAGTGATTTGTAGATCCTATTTCCAATAATGATATATATTCTATTCTGGATGGTTTATCCACTTACAATTACTGTGTAAGTTTGGAATGTCGTCTCCATTAGAGGAAACATAATTTAGAACTGTTGTCAAAGTATCCTGAGGGTATCCTGAAGAATGAGTACAAAATTACCTTAGGTTTTCTTTAGAAAGTAATGATACTTCTCAGGGCCTGGAATCTTTCATTTAAATAGTATTGAAAGTTTGATAAACATTCACGTATCTGCAAAATAACAAGGCACTTGGCCTTGCAAGTGAATTTGACTTTTGCTCACCTAAGGACACCAGGTTGCTGTAGGTCTCCAGCATTACATCTCTGTACAGGGTCCTCTGAGCATTATCCAGATGCTGCCACTCCTCCCAGCTGAAATCCACAGCTACATCATCAAATGACACCAACTTCTGGAATGGCACATTTTCATCAAGTAATTAGCACTGAGTTATAAACACACCATGTCTGGAATTTTATTCTTTTTTTTGTTGGAATTGTATTCCTTTACTTAAATCTTTAGACTTACATGAAATATTGACCTGAAAAGCTTAGGGATGGTGCCTAGGCCCAGAGTTCAAGTCCCAAGACCCACAAAAAAATAAAAAGGCAAGCCAGGTGTTGGTGGCTCACGCCTGTCATCCTAGCTACTCAGGAGACTGAGATCTGAGGAACATGGTTTCAAAGCCAGCCTGGCACAAAATTCCATGAGACTCCTTTCCAATTACCCACCATAAAATGTTTAATGGCTTGTGGCATATCATGGTAGAGCAATTGTGGTATCGACAAAAATAAGTTGGGGGAGTAGATTTAGGTTATAAATGGAATTATTCCATTGAAAAGGAACTACATTATATGATGACATATGCTGATACTGAGAGAATATTGCAAAATCGTAGGGTATCAAGTAATAATACTGTGAAGTGCACCCAGAATGTTAATGTTCTATGTCTGGCATAATAATCACTTGGGGAAGAAACTTTTTTTTCTTTTTTTTGGCTGGGGGATTTGTAAGGCTTGAACTCTGGGCCTGGGCACTGTTCCTGAGCTCTTCAACTCAAGGCTATCACCCTACCTATGAAGCCACAGTGCCATTTCCCATATTCTAGTGGTTAACTGTAGATGAGAGTCTCATAGACTTTCTAATGCCCAGGCTGGCTTTGAACCAAATCTTTAGACATCATCCTGATATCTGAGTAGCTAGGATTACAGGTAGAAGTCACTGCACCTGGCAAGAAATTTATTTCTTGCTGTTTTATACTACAAATTTACTGTATGTTTTACTTTTTCAAAAAGACTGAGGATGACCTTTGTTCTGTATATAATGGGAAGAGGGGTAGGGAGCTGTGAGCAGAAGGACTGAGGGGCAATACTCAGGGTAGGACAATAGCCTTAAACTAAAGAGCTCACGGCCCAAGGTCCAAGCCCCATGACTTTCCCCACTACCCCACAAAAAAAGGGAAAAAAATTGGAGATTGGAGAGGATTATGTAAAAAGAATATACAGAAATAGTAGTTCAAAATGTAGAAAGAAGTTCAATATTAACAGTCATGAGAAAAATTAAAATTACAATGAAATCATTACTTTAAACATGTTAATATAAATATAGTTTTAAACAAAAAGATCCACATACACACACACAAACACACACACACACACGCATACACAAAAACAACTTTCAAAGTCTAACTATTACTGGGAAGGTAGTGAGAAGAAGTAGAACTTTGGAATAGTTCTGCAAGGAATATAAAACAATCAAAAATTGCGTGGAGAGTGCTAAAAAAGTACTAAATATAGAATTACATAGAAATATGGTCCAACACTTCTATTTCTAGATTTGTACCTAATGGAAGAGAAAGCAGAGACTAGAACAAATATGTGGAGAATCCATTCACAACTATTAATAATAATCCAAAGATAGAAATATGCAAAACAATGCATTGAAAAGGAAGAACATTTTACTATATTTTACAGATGAATCTTGATTACAGTAAACTAAAATTACAGCAGTCATAAAGGAAGAGCTAGGGTATGTTTTCCCTTCCAGAGCTTCCAAGGATCAACAAACCCTTAGAGCCAAAAAGCACGATGGTTCCAGAGAATGGAGTAGAGAGGAACAGGAGCTGAATGTTTAATGATTATACATGGAAGATGAAAATTGCTCTAGATGGGTAGAATGAAGAGAGAATTGTACCCTAAACAATGGTTATGTCGCCACACAGGATGGGACAAACCTATACTCCCTGATGTTGGGAAACTCAAGAAGGATTTGTAGCCAACCTGGATGCATGGAAAGATCTATCATAAAAACTAATATGGAGGGGCTGGGAGTTTGGCATAGTTGTAGAGTGCTTGTATGCAGACGAAGGTTCAATTCCGCAGTACCACATACACAGAAAAAACCAGAAGTAGTGCTGTGGCTCAAGTAGAAGATCACTAGGCTTGAGGAAAGCTGAAGGACAGTGCTCAAACCGAGTTTAAAAAAAGACCAGAAAGCTGAGCATGATGGGATGGTGGCTCACTTCTATAATCCTAGCTACTCAGGAGGCTGAGATCTGAGGATCAAGGTTTAAAGCCATCCTGGCACAGAAAGACCTGAGACACTTATCTCCAATTTACCTTTAGAAAATGGGAAGTGGGGCTTGGCTCCAGGGTAAGGTGGTAGCCTGGAGCTGAAGAGCTCAGGGATAGTGCCCAGGCTGAGTTCAAGATCTATGACCCACCAAAAAAAAACAAAAAACAAAAAATAAGATAGAAAAAATTGGATTCTGTGAATTTTATCAGGCATATAACTGTCTTTTTTTACGGTTGAAATAACAAATTGTTTGGAAAAAAGTTTTTACCTAGAAATGTACACTACAAATGGAATTAACAACAAACACAAAAAATGCAAAAGATACAAATTATCACAATATGGGTATCCTGCTTCTGTATCTTTCACTGACTCCTGTTCAAATGAGTCACATATTCTGAATCATTTCTCCCAGTCGATATATGCCACAAGTGTTAGCTTGCACTGTACTTCTTGGGAAATCAAAAGCAAATACTAAGGAAATGTGTGTTAGATTTTGTCAACAGTGATATTTCAAATATAAATCCCTACTCATTGCATTATTTAATATCAATGCCGGAATCTAACTTACACTGGCAGAATCTTCAATCTTTTGAGAATCTTCAAAAGGGTGTGTAAATGTTTAGGATCGTTATGTCTTCCTGGAGGAAAGATCCCTTTAGTAGTATGTAGTAACCTTCTTTGTCTTTTCTTACTAATTTTAGTTTGAAGTCTATTTTATCTGATATGAGGATGGCAACTCCAGCCTGCTTATGGGGCAGTTAGCTTGATAGAGTTTATTCCAACCTCTCACTTTCAAAAGATGATTGTTTTTGGGTAAGATGTGTCTCTTGAAGACAGCAGAACGATGGCTCTTGCTTTTTGATCCAACTAGACAACCTATGCCATTTAATTGGAGATTTAAGTCCATTGATATTGAGAGTTAGGATTGAGAGATATTTATTAGTTCCTACCATTTTTAAAAGCTTTTAGTAGGGCCTGTGTCTTGACAGTTCTTGTGGTCCTTGGATTGTATGCTGTTTAGGTGCCATTTCTTTCCCTATATTGCATTTATTTTGGTTTTCTATGTATAGAGCATCTTTGAGAATTCTCTGTAGTGTTGGTTTTGTTTCGACATATTGTTGCAGCTTTTCCCTGGAATGGAATGTTTTTATTGTTCCCTCAGTTATGAATGAGACCTTAGCTTGCTACAGTATTCTTGGTTGGTAGTTATTCGATTTAAGGGCATGACATATATGCTTCCAGTCACTTCGTGCTTGCATGGTCTCTGCTGAGAAATCTAGGGTTATTCTGATTGATTTGCCTTTGTAGGTAACTGATCCCTTTTCCCTGGCTGCCTTTAGGATCTTTCCTTTCGTTTTTATTGAACCAGTTCGGATCACAATGTGGCGGTGGGATGTTCTTTTCTGGTCAGGTCTGTTTGGGGTTCTAAAAGCTTCTCATATCTGAATGGGCCTGCCCTTCTGGATATTTGGGAAATTCTCTGAGATGATTCCCTGAAGTATATTTCCAATACCATTGACCTCTTTCTCCACGCCCTCCTCAATACCAACCAGACTTAAATTAGGTTTCCTAATTGTATCTTGGACCTCCTGAAGCGCTCTCTCATATTTCCTAGATTTGGATTGACTCATTTTCTGTTCTTTATAATTCCTAAATTATCTTCAGCCCCGGAAATTCTCTCCTCTGCATTGTCTAACCTGCTATCAAAGCTATCTGCTTTATTTTTCCTCTCCCTTGCTTCTAATTGGTCACTTTTGATGCCTTGCATCTCTTGTTTTAGATCATTTATGGTTTTCTTTATCTCCTTGATTTCCATTTGAGTGGTTAGCTCAGTAGCTTTATTTTCTTTGGACATTTGCTGGAGTTTGATGACGTTTTTATTTGTGGATTCTATGAATTCATCCATCTTTCTTTGAAAAACCTTTAATATGGCCTCCTTTATGGCTTCTTCTTTTTCACTTATCACCTTGTTTTTGCATTCCTCATGTTCAGCTATGGCTTCCTCCATTATCTCTTTCTTTATATTTTCACATTTTTCATTAATGATGTTTATCAATTGCATTTGTGTAGCACTTGGAAGAGTCTCCTCTAGGTTTGCCAGTGACTGTTCCATTGTCTGTTTATATTGGGTGGGGGATGTTGTTTCTTGATTTGACATTTTTCTTGAGTTTCTTGTTCTGCCCATTTGAAAATGGGAGCAAGATTACGATTATAGTTTTTCACATATAACCAACCTAGACCTCTGTAGCTGGGAGACACTAGATGTTCACAAGTTTTGATTGGTATTATCACTCTTTCTTTTTGTGCACTTACAGACCAGCCTAATACAACCACTGATAAGCGATTTATACCCAAAACAATAAGCCTCTCAATCCAATCTCTATTGTCTTTAAGTCCCTCTGAGCCTAGAGAATAATTAACCACCTACATATACAATATTGCTCAACAGCCATCAAGTGTAGATCCGTGCAGTATAAGGGTTGAAAGACCAGCAAAGGTCCAGAGATAGAAAAATAGAATGAGAGGTCAGGGAGGTACAAGAGGATTAACGTAGGAGTGTAAGAATATTGTAGTCATGAAGAAATGTAGAGCATAAGGATAACTGACCTAAGTTGGTGAGTAGGTAGCATATTTGAGTACAAAGTTTGGAAAGTATTAGAATAAAACTTATGTGTTGCTGCACGACTAGCTCTTAGCCCAACCAGAGGCCTCACAGTGGAACATGGGATGGATCTGTTTTTCTTGTCTACGTTGAGGGAAAGGGGTATTACACAAGATGCAGAAGACAAGATTTCAGAAGCAAATGCTGTGAGTGAATTAGCTCGTAAAAAGCATTTTTATTTTCTTTTATCTTTCTGCCAGTCTTGGGGCTTGAATTCAGGGCCTGAGCACTGTCCTCGGGTTTTGTCAAGTATAGCCCTCTGCCACGTGAGCCACAGTGCCACATCTAGATTTTCTATCTATGTGATACTGAGCAATGAAACCCAGATCTTCATGGATGCTAGGCAAGCACTCTACCACTATGCCAAACCCTCAACCCTGACATAGTAAATATAAAGTCATCATCATCATATCCAAATATCCTTTCTCCTACAAAGAATGAACACTTATCTATGTGTGTAATGCTTTTTTTTTAAATTTCACTAATTCTTCTGTGTTTTTCCCTCTTGCATTTTTTACACATGACAGCAAAGCTAATCATCAGGAAAAAATTGATTAGGATACACAAACCTAATAATATCCTAGTAGATTGACGTCAAAAATATGTGCAAGATGCCCTGTGTGTTTGACCTAGTGGTAGAGTCCTTGGCTACCACGCAAAAAGACTTAGGTTTGATTCCTCATTACCACATACATAGAAAACGCTGCAAGTGGTGCAGTGGCTCGGTGGGACAGCTAAAGCCTAAAGAAAGCCCAAGAACAATGTTCACACTCTGAGGTCAAGTCCCAAGACTAGCAAAAACAAAAAAAATTCGACAAGGGGCAAAATGCAGGCAGAGAAGCCACTGTGAAGTACATGTTTTGTAAAGGATGAGGGCAATATTGACCCTTAAGTTTGGATCTTACCTAAGAAAGGCTCCTTGAGCCTGAGACCAGACTGGTAGTTGGGCCTAGTGGAAGACATTGGGGTTGGACAAATAAGGTGTGCTGTTTACTACAACCACATGTATATTGTGAGATTGGAGGAGAGATTCCGCCTCCAGTATGTCTTTGGTGAGGTCTTTTGTGAGCAAGGATCTTTGGTCATTGGGCCCTGAAAGGTGACCCTGCCTCCCTCACAATGGAACAGAATATGGAACCCTGGTAACCAAGCCACTGTAACTAACAACCAGCTCAAGCCAGCTCACTTGGCCTGTAGCTCAGGAGGAAGAAAGATGTTGCTGTGCTGTTGCCAAAGGTCAGGAAACTCGAGTCTCAGGCATGGAAGTTGTGGATGTCTTACTCGAAGATGTACATGCTAGATCATTGCCAAGCCACAAATCCAGTATAACAGTCCTTTGTCTAAGAAGAAGGCCAGGAAAACCCAGGGCAACCAGATGAGGTATATTTCTAAGAAGAAATGTATTTGAGCCCATCATCCTCCCAACACACAACAACTTTCTTTTTTTTAATTTTTTTATTGTAATTAGTAAAAGGGTTACATGATATTTGCCAGATAGAAGGTGAATTAATTCACATACATTGATACCGTTTCACATGTCTTGGTACCCATTTCCCTCCAACTCCACACTCCCAACCCGTCTTGGTTTTCCCCCCTTCCCTATCAAATTTCAAATATCCAAATACAAATAAATTCAATATAACAGATAACAAAGTGAGATACTATACCAATATGGGATAACCAAGGGACAGCAAAGGAGATGAGAGACAACATAGTACATTAAGGACAACAATCATTCATTATGTGGCTTTTGTTTCAATACCATGGAGGTCCTTTCAATTACCTTCACATTATTTGGCCTTATATATGGTTTTTTCTCTATTGCAAATCTCTGCTAGTAGAGCCCAAGTTTTCTACTGATTATGAAGAATGAGGGAAACCACTGAGCCTAAGTTCCTTTGAGTCTGGCTTACTTCACTTAATATGATTTGTTCTAAGTCTTTCCATTTCCTAACAAATGGGGTGACGTCATTCTTTCTGACAGCAGCATAGAATTCCATTGTGTACAAATACCACAAATTGTTGATCCGCTCATCAACTGAGGGACATCAGGGTTGGTTCCATATCTTTGCTATGGAGAATAGTGCTGCAATGAACATTGTTGTGCAAGTGGGTTTAGTATGCCCTTGTTTCTGGATTGTTGGGTAAATGCCAATAGTGGAATTGCTGGGTGATAGGGGAGTTTTATGTTTAGCCTTTTGAGGCACTGCCACACTGCTTTACATAGTGGTTGAACGAGTTTGCAGTCCCACCAACAGTGTAGAGTGATCCCTCCTGGCCACATCCCCTCCAGCATCTGTTGTCATTCATTTTCCTGATCCTGGCCATTCTAACTGGAGTGAGGTGGAATCTTAGAGTTGTTTTGATTTGCATTTCTTTTATGACCAGAGATGTGGAGCATTTCTTTGTGTGTCTATAGGCCATTTTTGTTTCTTCTTCAGAGAAGACTCTCTTTAAGTCTTTGGCCCATTTTTTAGTGGGATGGGTGATACTTTGGAGGTTAGTTTTGGAGTGATTCAATTTTTTGAGTTGTTGATATATTTTAGATATGAGGCCTTTGTCCGTTGTTTGGTTGGTGAAGATCTTCTCCCACTCTGTAGGCTTCCTGATTAGTTTACTAGCTATATCCGTTGCCATACAAAAGCTCTGCAGTTTAATGCAGTCCCACTTATCCAGCCTTTCTCTGATTTGTTGTGATTCTTGGTCCTTATTAAGAAAGTTTCGACCTGTGCCAAGGAGGCCTAGTGTATCTCCTATTCCTTCCTGTAAACTTTTCAGTGTGTCAGCTTTTACCTCCAGGTCTTTGATCCATTTGGAGTTAATTCTAGTGCAAGGTGACAAAGAAGGATCCAACTTTAGTTTTCTGCAGGTGCTTAACCAGTTCTGCCAGCACAACTTGTTGAAGAGGCTATCTTTCTTCCATTCTATGTTTTTGGCTCCCTTGTCAAAGATTAGGTGGCCATAGGTCTGTGGTTTAATATCTGGGTCCGCAGTTCTATTCCATTGCACTTCAGGCCTGTTCTTGTGCCCGTACAAGAATTATAGCTCTGTAATACAGTCTAAAGTTTGGAATTGAAATTCCTCCAGCGCTGTTCTTTCTGCTAAGGAGTGTTTTTGCTAAACGGGGTCTTTTATTATTCCATATGAAATTTTGAATTGCCTCTTCTATTTCTTTAAAGAATGACATTGGGGTGGTGATGGGTATTGCATTGAATTTGTAGATAGCCCTTGGCAAGATTGTCATTTTCACAATGTTGATTCTTCCAATCCAGGAGCATGGGAGGTTTTTCCATTTCTTTAGTTCTGCTTTAATTTCTGTTTTTAGGGTTTTAAAGTTTTTATCTAAACGGTCCTTTACATTCTTAGTTAAGCTAATTCCTAGGTACTTTATTTTTTTGAGGCTATTGTGAAAGGAGTTTCTTTCCTGATTATTGCCTCGTTCCTCTCACTGTTGGCATAAAGGAAGGCAGTTGATTTGTGAGGGTTGATTTTATGGCCTGCTACCCTTCCAAAGCTTTGAATCAGCTCAAGGTACTTGGGAGTAGAGTCTATAGGATACTTTACAGAATCATGTCATCTGCAAAGAGGGATATTTTTATTTCCTCTTTCCCTACTTGGATCCCCTTTATGTTTGCTTCTTGCCTTATTGCACTGCATAGGAATTCTAGTACTATGTTAAAAAGGAGTGGAGAGAGTGGGCATCCTTGTCTCCTTCCTGATTTTAGAGGGAATGGCTTTAGATTTTCCCCATTAAGTATAATACTAGCAGTGGGTTTCTCATACACAGCCTTTATTACATTGAGAAATGTTCCATGGATTCCTAGTTTCTCCACATCTTTTAACATAAAGGAGTTTTGGATCTTGTCAAATGCCTTTCCGCATCTATTGAGACAATCATGTGATTTTTGTCCCTGCTCCTGTTGATGTGTTGAATTATATTAATTGATTTGTGTATGTTGAACCAGCTTTGCCTCCCTGTGATGAATCCAGTTTGATCATAGTGTATAATTTTTTTGATCAGTTGTTGTAGACGGCTGGCCAGTATTTTGTTGAGAAGTTTTGCATCGATGTTCATCAAAGAAATGGGTCTATAGACCTCTTTCTTTGATGAATCTCTGTCTGGTTTGGGGATGAGGGATATACTGGCTTCACAGAATGAGTTTGGTAAAGAACCTTCATTTTCAATTTCGTTGAAGAGCTTGAGGAGTATTGATGTGAGCTCTGCTTTGAAGACCTTATAGAATTCAGCTGTGAATCCATCTAGCCCTGGGCTCTTTTTAAGTGGAAGTTGTCTAATTTCCATTTCTATTTCAGAGCTTTAAATTGGCCTGTTGAGTTGGGTTAGCTCTTCTTGGTTCAGTGTGGGTATGTTAATATTGTCTAGGAATTCATCCATTTCTTCTAGATTCTCAAATTTGTTGGCGTAAAGGTTTGAGAAGTATTCCCTCATGATATTCTGGATCTTGGTAATTTCTGTGGTGATATTACCATTTTCATCTGCGATTTTGTTTATTTCAATATACTCTCTTCTTTTTTTGGTAAGATTTGCTAAGGGGTTGTCAATTTTGTTAATTCTTTCAAAGAACCAACTCCTTGTTTTGTTGATTCTTTCTATAGTTTTTTTTATTCCAAATTATTTAATTCTGCTTTGATTTTAATAATTTGCTTTCTCCTAATGGGTTTAGGGATGGTTTGTTGCTCTTTTTCCAGGAGGTTCAGGTGAGACATTAACTAGTTGGTTTGCCATTTTTCCAACTTGCTGTTGTAGGCACTCAGCGCTATAAATTTTCCTCTGAGTACTGCCTTTGTTGTGTCCCTCAGGAGTTGATATTTGTGTGCTCCTTATTGTTAAATTTCATAAACAGTTGGATATCTGTTCTGATCTCTTCGATTACCCATTGTTTTTGATTCAACAATGTGTTGTTCAGTCTCCATGAGTTACAGGGTTTTCGTTGGTGGACATGTGTGTTCAGTTCCAATTTGATGCCTTTATGGTCTGAGAGTGTGCATGGAATAATTTCAGTGTTTCTGAATCTGTCCAGGTTTGTTTTATGGCCTAAGATGTGGTCTATTTTGGAAAATGTTCCATGTGGTGCTGAGAAAAACGTATATTGTGTTGTTACTGGGTGGAATATTCTGCAGATGTCTGTTAGATCTAGTTGGTCTACATAGTTGTTCAGTTCTAAGGTTTTTCTGTTGAGTTTTTGCCTTGTTGATCTGTCCATAGGTGAGAGTGGTGTGTTAAACTCACCAACAATCACTGTTTTTTGATCTATGTATAGTTTCAGTGTAAGTAAAGTTTGCTTGATGAAGTTTGGAGCTCCGGGATTGGGTGTGTAAATATTTAGGATCATTATGTCTTCCTGGAGGAAAGATCCCTTTAGTAGTATGTAGTAACCTTCTTTGTCTTTTCTTACTAATTTTAGTTTGAAGTCTATTGTATCTGATATGAGGATGGCAACTCCAGCCTGCTCATGGGGGCAATTAGCTTGATAGAGTTTATTCCAACCTCTCACTTTCAAAAGATGATTGTTTTTGTGTTGGGAGCCAGAGTGGAATCAAACTGTACCTTGACTTGCATCAGATGATGGCTATATTGTCTTATTGCTTTCTGGCCCTATTCTATGTAAATGACCTGAGAATTACCATATGAATGTAACACCTGGAGGTTCCCTGGGAGAGGAGGAGGGAAGAAGGAGGAGTGGAAAATAAACGCGGCAGTCTCGGCAGTCTTTGACTGGACTGCGGACATCCCGGACCCGGTGTGTCTGTCTCTCTTCTTTTTCTTCCTAGTCCTTGTCCCCTATTTCAGGAACCCCAATCTGCGAACCCTGGTTTGCTGCCGGTTGGCCCCGGCATCTGGCGCCCGAACAGGGACCCTGAAAATCTGGGACGAAGGTGAAGGACCCCTCCCTGTGGTGAGTAACACATCGTAGGACTATTAAGAGAGTATAGTCAGGAGTAAAAATTATGGGTCAAGCTAATAGTCATGGGTTATTTCTACCGATCTTAACAGGCCTATTTGAAGCCCACGGAACGTGGGTGGAAGAAGGGGTGCTTCAGAGCTTCCTACAGTTTCTCAAGGAGGCATGCCCGAGGTCTATAGAGGAGGAATCCCAAAAAGCCTGGCAGCGGATAGGAAAAAGAATTCTAGATTATTATGATGTATATGGCCCCGAAAAGACCCCAGTAGAGGCTACTACTGTATGGAATTTAGTAAGTAAATACATAGATCCTCTACATGAAGATGCTGAACTTAATCTTGAATTAAGGGAACTTTATGAGTTAAAGGACCCTTCTGAAGAACCTGAGGCTGAGCCATATGCCGCAGCCCAAGAGAGTCTAAGTGAGATCTTGAAAAGGGAACAACAACCAGTGGATATTGAGTATCAGAATTCAGGTTTGAATACCAAGGAGGAAAGTTATGATGAGTCATTGGAGGGCCGGGTGGCTACAATAGAGAAGAAGTTAGAAGAAATGCTACATCTTCTATTGAAAATGGGGACAGAGCAGAGAGCCCCCCCAGAAGTAGGAAAGAAATATGACCCTCAGGCCACTATGGTGTCTGATTCTAAACCTTACCCCTCACACCCACTGCCTCCAGCTGCAGCCTTACGGCCTCAATCCCTTTCTCAACCTTTAGGCAAGCCTAAAGGCCCTAGCAACAAGTCCCTTTTAACAGGCACTACAACCAGGCATAGTGCATCGCAATTAAACCTGACTCAGGCTACTAGAGAGAGGGAAGGTATTTCAGGGCCTCGATGCTTCCCTAGTTTAGTTGATCATGATGAACAAGTATACCATCAACCTGTTCCTGTTAAACTATTACAGGATTTAAAAAATGCCTGCTCCCAATATGGGCCAACTGCCCCTTTTACTCAAGTAATATTGGAGGCCGCGTGTGCTGGTATTGCATGCCCAAATGACTGGAAGCGGCTTGCCAGAGCATGCCTTAGTGCGGGAGAGTACTTATTATGGGAGACAGAGTTCACTGCACAGTGTCGGGCTAAAATTGAAACAAATAGGTCTAAGAACCTGCCTTAAACTGTTGATCAGTTATTAGGAGAGGGAACCTATAAAAACACTGAAGATCAATTGGGTTATGCAAAGGAGGCCTATTTACAAATAAATGCTGCGGCGAGAGAGGCTTGGAAAAAGTTACGCAATTCCAATCGTACAAAAAATCTAGTAGAAGTTAAACAGGGACCGAATGAACCTTATCTAGAATTTTTGTCTCGATTAATGGAGACTGCAGACTGCCTAGTACAAGATGAGAATGCAAGGGAGAGTATAGTTAGACACATAGCCTATGAAAATGCCAACGCCGCCTGTCAGGCGGCTATCAGACCCCATAGGAATAAGGGAGGAATCACGGACTTTATTTCACTGTGTGCTGATATTGGACCCTCCCATGTACAAGGCCTTACTTTAGCCGCCACTCCTCAAGGAAAGACTGTTAGTGAGTCTCTAAAATAAAGAGGTCAGCGGCATTCTCGGGATGCTAGACCCCCAGGGCGTTGCTTTTCTTGTGGACAAATAGGACATTGGATGACGCAATGCCCACGCCAGGCCAGGCAAAAGAGAGAAAAATCACCTGGCACATGTCCACGCTGTGGTAAAGGGAAGCACTGGGCTAAAGATTGCAAGTCAGCAACAAATCACAATGGCCGCCCGTATTTGGGAAACTGGAGAAGGGGCCAGCCCCTGGCCCCGCAAAACCATGGGGCAGTCCCTCCCTCTTCTCGGCCACAAGTGCATCTTCTAACAACCCCCCAAGATCAGTCTCCGGCCTCCTCCGTGCCACCCCAGGAAGTGCAGGATTGGACCTCTGTTCCTCCACCTGCTCAGTATTGACCCCAGAGATGGGGACACAAGCTCTCCCCACGGGGGTCTTCGGCCCCCTTCCCCTGGGAGTGGCTGGATTGCTGTTAGGGCGAAGTAGCTCAGCCCTTAAAGGGATACAGATTACACCTGGCAAAATTGACCAGGATTTTACTGGAGAAATCAAAGTTATGGCCTCTGCCCCGAAACACGTGGTATCGATCCCAGCCGGTCAAAAATTAGCACAATTAATACTTGTGCCTTTACCTCCCGGGGAGACTGCTAATTCCCCATGTGGACAGAGAGGGTTTAGATCTTCTGATATCTATTGGGTACAAAGCATAAAACAAGAGAGGCCTGAGATGACTATATTTATACAAGAAAAGCCCTTTAAAGGAATATTAGACACTGGAGCAGATGTGTCTGTGATATCTAAAAAACATTGGCCAGCCCAATGGCCCCTGACAACCTCTATGACTTCCCTCTATGACCCACAGCAGAGCAGTGCGATCCTTGTTTGGAGAGATGAGGAAGGGCACTCTGGTCATTTTCAGCCATTTGTCTTGGATCATCTGCCAATTAATTTATGGGGTCGTGATATCATGGAAAAAATGGGAGTGTATATGTTTAGTCCTAGTGCTGCGGTCACTAAGCAGTTACTTGATCAAGGCCTCCTCCCCTTTAGGGGACTAGGCCGAGCAGCACAGGGGGAGCTAGAGCCACTCCAACCCCAGTCTCACCCTACGAGACAAGGATTGGGGTATCCCTTGACGGGAGCTGTCGTTTGCCCTCCCCCTCATGCTGATCCCATAAATTGGCTCTCTGAACAACCGGTATGGGTTGAACAGTGGCCTCTTTCTCTAGAAAAGATCATTGCAGCTCAGCAGCTGGTACAGGAACAGCTGGACTTGGGACATGTGGCCCCTTCTAACTCTCCATGGAATTCTCCAATTTTTGTTATAAAGAAAAAGTCAGGTAAATGGAGGCTGTTACAGGATTTGAGAAAGGTTAACGCGACAATGGAACTGATGGGGGCCCTACAGCCTGGCTTGCCTTCACCCATGGCAATCCCAAAGGATACTTATAAGATTATTATAGATTTGAAGGATTGTTTCTATACTATACCCCTGGCGCCTCAAGACTGTAAGCGCTTTGCCTTCAGCGTCCCCTCTGTTAATTTTAAAGAACCCATGAAGCGATATCACTGGCTTTTGCTCCCACAGGGCATGGCAAATAGCCCAACTTTATGTCAAAGTTTTGCAGCTAGAGCCATTTCTTCCACTCGTGAAAAATTTTCTTCTGTTTATATTGTTCATTATATGGATGACATCTTGTTGGCTTGTTCTGACCCTATCGTCGTACGACAAGCCTTTGGACAACTAAAGCAAGATCCGAGCCTCTTTGGCCTTATAATAGCAGCTGAAAAGGTTCAGGAACACCCCCCTTTTACATATCTAGGCCATATATTAGGCCCACACTATTTTAAAAGCCAAAAAATACAATTAAAAACTTCACACTTAAGAACTCTTCATGATTTTCAGCAATTCTTAGGAGATATAAATTGGCTTCGGCCTTATCTAAAGCTCTCCACAGGAGAGTTAAAACCCCTTTTTGATCTCTTAGAAGGAGATACCAACCCTACATCCTTGCGTGAATTAAATCCTGACGCCAGGAGGGCCAACCAAATTGTAGAAAAGGCAATTTCCCAGCAACAAGTGACCTATTGTGACTATTCTAAACCATGGGGAGTTTATATTTTAGCTACTTCTCACTCCCCAACTGCTGTATTGTGGCAGGATGGCCCACTTTTATGGCTTTATCTACCATCAACACCCGGCAAAGTGCTGACCCCCTACTACGAATTGGTAGCTAATTTGATACATATGTGCCGAGTGGATTCCCGTAAATATTTAGGTCAGGAACCTCATTTTATCTGTGTCCCATATAAACTACAACAACAAGAGTGGCTATTCGCCCATTGCGATTCTTGGGCCATTGCTTGGGCCAATTATACGGGGAAAATTTTGTATCACTACCCGTCTAACAAACTTCTCCAATTTGCTGCATGTCATACGTTTCTATTTCCTTCCATAGTACAGGCCTCGCCTTTATCTTCTGCTGCTTTGGTATTTACAGATGGATCCTCTAATGGAAAGGCTGCTTTGACCATTAATGGGAAAACTCAATCTTGGGTTACGGGTTTTTCCTCCGCCCAAGAGGTGGAATTAGAGGCTGTTTTACAAGCACTCGTCCTGTTACAAGACGAGCCCTTTAACTTATACTCAGACAGTCAATATGTAATTCGTGCTCTTCAAGTCATAGAAACTGTTCCCTTTATTGGAACTACTAACTCCAATATTCAGACCCAATTTCGCCAAGTACAAACTTTGCTTTGTTCTCGCAACCACCCCTGTTTTTTTGGCTTTGTTCGAGCTCACACTAATCTTCCTGGACCTTTAAGTGAGGTCAATGCAGTTACTGACTCCGCCACCATAGTTTACTTAACTCAGGTTGAACTTGCTAAGCAGTCACATGCCATCCATCATCAAAACAGTCGAGCCTTGCGCCGACAGTTCAAATTATCTAGAGAAGCGGCACGTCAAATAGTTAAGACTTGCTCCAACTGTGTCCCTTTTTCACCAGCCCCCCATTTAGGCATAAATCCACGAGGACTGCTTTCTAATCACATTTGGCAGATGGATGTCACACATGTTCCATCATTTGGCCGATTAAAATATGTTCATGTTACTGTAGATACTTATTCTAATTTTATCTTGGCCACCCCCCTTGCTGGGGAAGCCACTAAACATTGTATCTCTCACTGCATTCGATGCTTTGCTGAGATGGGGATTCCCTCGCAAATAAAAACAGATAATGGCCCTGGCTATGCAAGCCGAGCATTTCAATCCTTCTGCCATTCCTATAATATCACTCATATTACAGGCATTCCTTACAATCCTCAAGGTCAAGGCATTGTGGAGAGAGCTAATGGATTATTAAAACATCAAATTGCTAAAATACAGAAAGGAGAGTCATATCCCGCTACCCCTGTGAGTATACTTAATCATGCTTTATTTGTTTTAAATTTTTTGAATTTGGATTCAAATAATTTATCTGCTGCTCAGCGATTCTGGGAAAAAAGAGCGCAGCGTCCTTTTGCCTTAGTAAAATGGAAGGAGCCCCTAACTGGTGCTTGGCATGGACCCGATCCTGTTCTAACCTGGGGTCGAGGGCATGTATGTGTTTTTTCACAAGGAGAAAATGACGCCCGCTGGCTGCCTGAACGCTGCGTTCGGATCGTGGAGAGTGACAGTGGCCATCCAAGCAGCGACTCACTGGGCCTACACCCCCAACCCTCCAGTGGTGCATCCTGCGACGTGGGAAGGACCTGAGTTATTTGTGCATGTCAATCGGGACTGCTACTGATCCACTTGTTCCACACATTCATATGAGCTGTGTTTCTCCTCCTTTTACTATTATGTAGGGACCTTTTAACATATTTATTGACTCTACACAATTTAATATGTGACATTATTTTGTCTTTACCAGCCCTCTTCTTAATAACCTTTTTTGTAAAAGATGCCCAGGTGAAAAGCAAAGGCCTCCAGAGGTAAGCAGAAGTCGGCCGACCCCCTTGTATGTCTGCGTTTTATTTTATTTTATTTTATTTTATTTTATTTTATTTTTGTTTGTTTGTTTGAAAAGGTGCACTGTGGGCCTAAAACAGAGGCCTGGGTGGTTAAGGGACGCCTTGACCCCCCTTCCCCTTCTGAGTTTCTTGTCGATAACAAGGCATACCTGAGAGTCTCACCAGCAAGACATGTCTAAATCTAAAAATAACTGTTTGGTGAAAACATTCATTTGAGCTCATGTTTTTTGTGTTAAGTGTATCTGATTGAGTCCAATTTTCTTGTTATATGTCAATGTCTGATTATTTAAAAGTCTCCGTTTCTCTGTCTTGTTCGTGTTACATATTTTTTCTTGTCCAGTTTTGTCTTTAAAATTGGTACCATTTCTAAGTATGGATCCTTATGGTTTTTTTTGTGCATACTCAAGCACACATCCTTGTTATTTATTTGAACATTTCTGGGCCTAGCATGGCCGCTCCCCCATGTCTGCAGTTGTAACAAGCCCTGGAAAAATAAATTCCAGCTAAGTTGCCTTGCAAAAAGTTTTGTTTTGAACCTGGTTCTCACCTGTAAGAGTAAAATTGGCAAAACTCTCTTGACACAAACTTCCAGAAAACGAACGGCCAATATTAATTTTGCGCACTTTATGATCTTTGAGTATGAATGTGTGTGAATGAGTGAGTGAACATGTTCAAGGTTAAATTGTCAGCATGCTGTATAAAACAATGGTTGAACTCATTTGAAACAAAGGCAATTGGGTAAATCTAAGTCTAAACTTCAAGAAAATTATTATGCTTGAATGTTTCCTATGTCTTAAAAGTATTATTGCATTGTTTTAAAGAAAAACTGGTAAAAAGTATTTTTCTAAAGATCCTGAAATCTGCATTTTAAAAAATCTGGTATTGCAATACATACAGCTGTTTACATTGTAAACATTGTATCCTGTTCAGCACAGAGGTGTTAGGGAATTTGGGATTTATTACTTTAAGTTAAAGTTTGGAAACATGTATTAGAAATTTAAATGTAAAATTGTTCATTAACGTCAGAAATTTTGCCTGTCCTTTCTTGCAAACTGACACTAGAAATCTGATGGTAAAATGTGGATAATGTGATTAGTATTTTAAAGGAATGTTTAAAGGTTTATCTCCATGCTATTGGTTGTATTTTAAAAAAGGAGAGGAAACTAAGTCCAGACTTAGACTTTTGGTGCACTGATGTCTATAGTTCTTCAATTAGGGAAAAACTGTTATTTGAGTTTAAACTGTTGTTGGAGTTCTAGACAGTAATCTAAACTGCAAAAGAGCCCTTTTTTCTAAAAGGCAAGAGGAGTGCCTTGAGCCTTAGGGGACCTGAAGGCAGAAGGAGTTCTTTGTGCCCTTAAAGGTTTTTCAATTGCAAATAAAGGCTAAGGTGTTAATTGTTTAAGCCAGTATCAGTAAAAGTTATTAAGAACATTGGAAATGGGTTTCTAAACAATATTTGAAAGTGAAGTTGTCTTAAATGTTTAAAGAAAGAGAAAAAAGGAAAATTAGGATTACCAAAGTAATTGCTTAATTGCTATTTCAGCTTGCTCTTGTAAGTTACCTTATAGCAACTTCCAGCTAGCCCATGGAGAAGGACAGCAATCCTTATTCAGATGTAACTTTGGCTTTTACCAGGTTCTAGGTAAGCTCATGCTTAGAGACTATTTCTGTATTGACCACCTTGTTGCTTCTAATTGGAGTAAAGTGGCCTTTTGTAGGACTCATTGATCTGAAAGCCACAGTTTTGAGCCTGCCCGGGCAAAGCAAAGTCCCTGTGAGACTGTGGTGTCTTATCTGCCAGCAGGATGCTGGGACAGAGTTGCTTTGGAGCTCGAAGTGGCAGAGTGCTAGCTCTGAGCTGAAAAGCTGGGGGGAAGCACTCAAGCACCAAGCTCGGGACTCACAGTGGCAGGGTGCTAGCATTGAGCTGGAGAGCTGAGAGACAGCGCCCAGACCCTGAGTTCAAATCCAGCAATCAACAAAGTGAAATGCCAATGGGATGTTTATCCCTGTGTGGAGAGACACTACTGGGACAGGAAAGCCTCTGCTTGGATGGCAGAGATGGTGTCAGATCTTAGAGTCACTGTGCTTGGCCATTCAAATTAATCAGAGCCGGGAGGTCATAGAATAGTTTGTAAGCATGCCTTACTAATGCCCGTGCCTTTCATAACTGGGCAGGAACTTGTCAATCTTCTGTGATAGCGGGTAGTTTAAAGTCCTAATTGAGTAAAATTTTTATTTTTTATTTTTGACACCAGCCATAAATTCAGGAAAAGTTTGTGGACCTGAGGCTTGTGTCTCTATTAATCTGTTTAGATCTGACAACTGAAGCATTGTTAAGGTTGCAGAAATTTAGTTCCCCAGACAATCAAGAAAAAGCCTTTGCAAATGGGTGCAAGGTAGGCTGCGCTGTTGTGGCCAAGGATGGTTTGTGCAGTTGTTGAATGTCAAGTATGATTTCTAGTTTGGAGTAGATTGTTGTTCCTGGTGTCTAGTCCTTCCAACCCCTTGATAAAACAGGCTGGGCTTCTTAAGGTCCCTGGTCAAGCCTGGAGAGGGCGCCCCTGAGTCAGCTTGAAGAAGTCACGGAAGTTGAATCTCCGCCCATCAAATCCCCGTTGGACCAAGGGACCAAAGCCATTTTTGGAAAATGTGACAGGATAAATTAGGGGTATAGAAAAGAGTAAAAATTGCACTTGTGTTTCTTTTAAAATAAAAAACGGGGGACATGTTGGGAGCCAGAATGGAATCAAACTGTACCTTGACTTGCATCAGATGATGGCTATATTGTCTTATTGCTTTCTGGCCCTATTCTATGTAAATGACCTGAGAATTACCATATGAATGTAACACCTGGAGGTTCCCTGGGAGAGGAGGAGGGAAGAAGGACGAGTGGAAAATAAACGCGGCAGTCTCGGCAGTCTTTGCCTGGACTGCGGACATCCCGGACCCGGTGTGTCTGTCTCTCTTCTTTTTCTTCCTAGTCCTTGTCCCCTATTTCAGGAACCCCAATCTGCGAACCCTGGTTTGCTGCCGGTTGGCCCCGGCATTTTTGGGTAAGATGTGTCTCTTGAAGACAGCAGAACGATGGCTCTTGCTTTTTGATCCAACTAGACAGCCTATGCCGTTTAATTGGAGAGTTAAGTCCATTGATATTGAGAGTTAGGATTGAGAGATATTTATTAGTTCCTACCATTTTTAAAAGCTTTTAGTAGGGCTTGTGTCTTCACAGTTCTTGTGGTCCTTAGATGGTATGCTGTTTAGGTGCCATTTCTTTCAATATGTTGAATTTATTTTCGTTTTTTATGTATAGAGCATCTTTGAGAATTTTCTGTAGTGTTGGTTTTGTTTCGACATATTCTTGCAGCTTTTCCCTGGAATGGAATGTTTTTATTGTTCCCTCAGTTATGAATGAGAGCTTAGCTGGCTACAGTATTCTTGGTTGGTAGTTATTTGATTTACGGGCATGACATATATGCTTCTAGTCACTTCGTGCTTGCATGATCTCTGCTGAGAAATCTGGGGTTATTCTGATTGGTTTGCCTTTATAGGTTACTGATCCCTTTTCCCTGGCTGCCTTTAGGATCTTTTCTTTCGTTTCTATTGATCCAGTTCGGATCACAATGTGGAGGTGGGATGTTCTTTTCTGGTAAGGTCTGTTTGGGGTTCTAAAAGCTTCTCGTATCTGGATGGGCCTGCCCTTCTGGATATTTGGGAAATTCTCTGAGATGATTCCCTGAAGTATATTTCCAATACCATTGACCTCTTTCTCCACGCCCTCCTCAATACCAACTAGCCTTAAATTAGGCTTCCTAATTGTACCTTGGACCTCCTGAAGTGCTCTCTCATATTTCCTATATTTGGATTGACTCATTTTCTGTTCTTTCTCTATAATAACTAAATTATCTTCAGTCCCGGAAATTCTCTCCTCTGCATTGTCTAACCTGCTATCAAAGCTGTCTCCTTTATTTTTCATCTCCCTTGCTTCTAATTGCTCACTTTTGATGCCTTGCATCTCTTGTTTTAGATCATGTATGGATTTCTTTATCTCCTTGATTTCCTTTTGAGTGGTTAGCTCAGTAGCTTTATTTTCTTTGGACATTTGCTGGAGTTTGGTGACGTTTTTATTTGTGGATTCTATGAATTCATCCATCTTTCTTTGAAAATCCTTTATTATGGCCTCCTTTATGGCTTCTTATTTTTCACTTATCACCTTGTTTTTGCTTTCCTCTTGTTCAGCTATGGCTTCCTCCATTATCTCTTTCTTTATATTTTCACATTTTTCATTAATGATGTTTATCAATTGCATTTGTGTAGCACTTGGAAGACTCTCCTCTAGGTTTGCCAGTGACTGTTCCATTGTCTATTTACATTGGGTGGGGGATGTTGTTTCTTGATTTGACATTTTTCTTGAGTTTCTTGTTCTGCCCATTTGAAAATGGGAGTAAATTTACCACTAAATACGATTATAGTTTTTCAGATATAACCAACCTAGACCTCTGTAGCTGGAAGACACTAGATGTTCACAAGTTTTGATTGGTATTATCACTCTTTCTTTTTGTACACTTACAGACCAGTCTACTACAACTACTGATAAGCGATTTACACCCAAAACAATAAGCCTCTCGATCCAATCTCTATTGTTTTTAAGTCCCTCTGAGCCTAGAGAATAATTAACCACCTACATATACAATACTGCTCAACAGCCATCAAGTGTAGATCCGTGCAGTATAAGGGTTGAAAGACGAGCAGAGGTCCAGAGATACAAAAAAAGAATGAGAGAGGTCAGGGGAGGTACAAGAGGATTGACGTAGGAGTGTAAGAATATTGCAGTAATGAAGAAAAGGTATAGCATAAGAATAAATGACCTAAGTTGGTAAGTAGGTAGCATATTTGAGTACAAAGTTTGGAAAGTATTAGAATAAAACTTATGTGTTTCTGCACGACTAGCTCTTAGCCCAACCAGTGGCCTCACAGTGGACCATGGGATGGATCTGTTTTTCTTGTCTACGTTGAGGGAAAGGGGTATTTCACAAGATGCAGAAGCAAAGATTTCAGAAGCAAATGCTGTGAGTGAATTAGCTCGTAAAAAGCATTTTTATTTTCTTTTATCTTTCTGCCAGTCTTAGGGCTTGAATTCAGGGCCTGAGCACTGTCCTCGGGTTTTCTCAAGTCTAGCCCTCTGCCACTTGAGCCAGAGTGCCACATCTAAATTTTCTATCTATGTGATACTGAGCAATCAACCCAGATATTCATGGATTTTAGGAAAGCAATCTACCACTATGCCAAACTCTCAACCCTGACATAGTAATTATAAAGTCATCATCATCATATCAAAATATCCTTTCTCCTACAAAGAATGAACACTTTTCTATGTGTGTAATGCTTTTTTTTTAATTTCACTAATTCTTCTGTGTTTTTCCCTCGTGCATTTTTTACACTTGACAGCGAAGCTAATCATCAGGAAAAAATTGATTAGGATACAGAAACCTAATAATATCCTAGTAGATTGACGTCAAAAATATGTGCAAGATGCCCTGTGTGTTGACCTCGTGGTAGAGTACTTGGCTACCAAGCAAAAAGACTCAGGTTTGATTCCTCATTACCACATACATAGAAAACGCTGCAAGTTGTGCTGTGGCTCGGTGGGACAGCTAAAGCCTAAAGAAAACCCAAGAACAATGTTCACACTCTGAGGTCAAGTCCCAAGATTAGCAAAAACAAAAAAAAATTCAACAAGGGGCAAAATGCAGGCAGAGAAGGCACTGTGAAGCAAATGTTTTGTAAAGGATGAGGGCAATATTGACCCTTAAGTTTGGATCTTACCTAAGAAAGGCTCCTTGAGCCTGAGACCAGACTGGTAGTTGGGCCTAGTGGAAGACATTGGGATTGGACAAATAAGGTGTGCTGTATACTACATCCACATGTATATTGTGAGATTGGAGGAGAGATTCAGCCTCCAGTATGTCTTTGGTGAGGTCTTTTGTGAGCAAGGATCTTGGGTCATTGGGCCCTGAAAGGTGACAGCGCCTCCCTCACAATGGAACAGAATATGGAACCCTGGTAACCAAGCCACTGTAACTAACAACCAGCTCAAGCCAGCTCACTTGGCCTGTGGCTCAGGAGGAAGCAAGATGTTGCTGTGCTGTTGCCAAAGGTCAGGAAACTCGAGTCTCAGGCATGGAAGTTGTGGATGTCTTACTCAAAGATGTACATGCTACATCATTGCAAAGCCACAAATCCAGTATAACAGACCTTTCTCTAAGAAGAATGCCAGGAAAATCCAGGGCAAGCAGATGAGGTAAATTTCTAAGAAGAAATGTATTTGACCCCATCATCCTCCCCACACACTACAACTTTCTTTTTTTCATTTTTTTATTGTAATTAGTTAAAGGGTTGGATGATATTTGCCACAGAGAAGGTACATGAATTCACATACATTGATACCCTTTCACATGTCTTGGTACCCATTTCTCTCCAACTCCACAGCCCCCACCCGTCTTGGTTTTCCCCCCTTCCCTATCAAATTTCAAATATCCAAATACAAATAAATTCAATAAATGAGATAACAAAGTGAGATACTATACCAATATGGGATAACCAAGGGACAGCAAGCGAGATGAGAGACAACATAGTACATTAAGGACAACAATCATTCATTATGTGGCTTTTTTTTTAATATCCTGGAGGTCCTTTCAATTAGCTTCACATTACATGGCATTATATATGGCCTTTTGCTCTATTGCAAATCTCTGCTAGTCGAGCCCAAGTTTTCTACTGATTATGATGAATGAGGGAAACCACTGAGCCTAAGTTCCTTTGAGTCTGGCTTACTTCACTTAATATGATTTGTTCTAAGTCTTTCCATTTCCTAACAAATGGGGCGATGTCATTTTTTCTGACAGCAGCATAGAATTCCCTTGTGTACAAATACCACAACTTGTTGATCCACTCATCAACTGAGGGACATCTGGGTTGGTACCATATCTTTGCTATGGTGAATAGTGCTGCAATGAACATTGTTGTGCTAGTGGGTTTAGTATGCCCTTGTTTCTGGATTGTGGGTAAATGCCAAGTACTGGAATTGCTGGGTCATAGGGGAGTTCTATTTTTTGCCTTTTGAGGCACTGCCACACTGCTTTCCATAGTGGTTGAACGAGTTTGCACTCCCATCAACAGTGTAGTACTGATCCCTCCTGGCCACATCGCCTCGAGCATCTGTTGTCATTCATTTTCCTGATCCAGGCCATTCTAACTGGAGTGAGGTGTAATCTTAGAGTTGTTTTGATTTGCATTTCTTTTATGACCAGAGATGTTGAGCATTTCTTCATGTGTCTATAGGCCATTTTTTGTTTCTTCTTCAGAGAAAACTCTCTTAAGACTTTGGCCCATTTTTAATGGGATGGGTGTTACTTTGGAGGTTAATTTTGGAGTGATTCAATTTTTTGAGTTGTTGATATATTTTAGATATGAGGCCTTTGTCCGTTGTTTGGTTGGTGAAGATCTTCTCCCACTCTGTAGGCTTCCTGATTAGTTTACTAGCTATATCCGCTGCCATACGAAAGCTCTGCAGTTTAATGCAGTCCCACTTATCCAGCCTTTCTCTCATTTGTTGTGATTCTTGGTCCTTATTAAGAAAGTTTCGACCTGTGACAAGGAGGCCTAGTGTATCTCCTATTCCTTCCTGTAAACTTTTCAGTGTGTCAGCTTTTACCTCCAGGTCTTTGATCCATTTGGAGTTAATTCTAGTGCAAGGTGACAAAGAAGGATCCAATTTTAGTTTTCTGCAGGTGTTTAACCAGTTCTGCCAGCACAACTTGTTGAAGAGGATATCTTTCTTCCATTTTATTTTTTTGGCTCCCTGGTCAAAGATTAGGTGGCCATAGGTCTGTGGTTTAATATCTGGGTCCGCAGTTCTACTCCAATGGACTTCAGGCTTGTTCTTGTGCCAGTACCAAGCTGTTTTGAGAATTATAGCTCTGTAAGAGAGTCTTAAGTTTGGAATTGAAATTCCTCCAGCTCTGTTCTTTCTGCTAAGAAGTATTTTTGCTATACGGGGTCTTTTATTATTCCATATGAAATTTTGAATTGCCTCTTCTATTTCTTTAAAGAATGACATTGGGATGTTGATTGGTATTACATTGAATTTGTAGATAGCCCTTGGCAAGATTGTCATTTTCACAATGTTGATTCTTCCAATCCAGGAGCATGGGAGGTTTTTCCATTTCCTTAGTTCTGATTTATTTCCTTTTTTATGGTTTTAAAGTTTTCATCTAAACGGTCCTTTACATTCTTAGTTAAGCTAATTGCTAGGTACTTTATTTTCTTTGAGGCTACTGTGAAAGGAATTTCTTTCCTGATTATTGCCTCGTTCCTCTCAGTGTTGGCGTAAAGTAAGGTAGTTGATTTGTGAGGGTTCATTTTATGGCCTGTTACCCTTCCAAATCTTTGAATCAGCTCAAGGAGCTTGGGAGTAGAGTCTATAGGATTCTTTAAATACAGAATCATGTCATCGGCAAAGAGGGATAGTTTTATTTCCTCTTTCCCTACTTGGATCCCCTTTATGCTTGCTTCTTGCCTTATTGCACTGCCTAGGAATTCTAGTATTATGTTAAAAAGGAGTGGAGGGAGTGGGCATCCTCAATGCTACCCCCTAGCACTTTAATGCAAAGCTTAGGGCTGTGGCATTTTAAGCACAATTCAACGCTCTGTTTTTTGCTGGTTAATTAGAAGTAAAAATCTTATGGAATTTATTGCGTGGCTGATTTTGAACTGGAATTCTCAGTTCTCAGCTTATCTTGAGTAGCTAGGATTACAGTACTTTTACAACATGTATGCTCATACACATTGCTTCTGATCCAAACACTCATTGTTCAATTTAACTAACAAGATGTGAGGAACGATGATTGACTGTAATTTACTAGATGGGATTCTAGTGAGTATATATTTACACTTGCACTCTGAAGCCAGGGAAATGTTTCTGGTACATGTTTCAACTATCTCCCAAAGAGGAAATAATATGTGAGTACGTTAGACAGTATTTCAGATAGGAGATGGACTTTGGTGTTTGGAACCTGTTGGGCAGAGTGTATCAGCTGGGCTGTGATAACAGAGATGATGTTACAGACAGGAATATTTTCATCCCAGACAGACTTAATCCAGATCCTTGGATTTCAGGCCTTGAGTAGATAGAATTACAAGTGTGAGCTGCCACCACCACCTGGTTCATTTTGGAAACCTTAATTGCTTCTCATTTGTTCCTTTCCTTTTTTGGAAGATTGATCTAAGCTGGCTGATTGTGCATCACAATGAAGTGATTGGCCTCAGGAATTGCAAATATTTGTTTCATCAGCACGGAATGAATGAAGTTGATCTAAACCCAATAGTATTTTCCTTCTGATAAATAGGGAACTTACTTATATCATTTTTCCTTGCCTTTGCTTTCCCAAAGCAAGCAACATGTTTCTTAAAAACTATACTTCATGAGAATATTATAATTAGAAGCTATCTTCTGCACACTTCAGAATAGTCCTTGCATTTATAAACTTATATTACAATATTAGGTAGAAGAATGGTGACTGTTAGTTTCATAACTATTTCATATTTTTTACTCTTTAAGGCTCATTAACTCAAGAAGTGATTAAAGACATTTATATAATAGTATAACATAGCTGCTGCTGATTTGATGTGTGTGCAGATGATACACAGATTTATTAGGATTACTCAAAAGTTTTCTTCAAATTTTCAGTAGTAGACTGCTATGCTAACTGGAAGGTGATAGTAATGATGCTGAAATTCTATGAATCAGCTATGAAGCAGAATTTCAGGGGAGAGTATTTGCTGGGGACTTAATTTCTAAGACGCATATCAAGAATATTGAACTATAACACCAAATGATGGAGGACTCAGCGTCATATTTTGTTGTTTTATGCAAGTCCTGGGACTTGAACCCAGGGCCTGGGAACTGTCCTTAAAAGTTTTTTTTGCTTCAGGCTAGTGTTCTACCACTTTATCCGCAGCGCCACATCCAGATTTTTGATAATGAACTGTAAATCAGAATATCATGCAATTTGTTTGGGCTGGATTCAAACCTGATTCTGTGTAGATAGGATTCCAAGTGTGAGCGCACAGAGCCTGGCTAGTATCATTCATCATTCAAGTCATGAGACTGCAATTCTGCAACTGGGTCTTGTCACTGAGCTTTAAAGCTCAAGACTACTGCCCTATCCCTTGAGCCATAGGGCCACTTCTGGGTTTCTGGTGGTTAATTGGAGATAAGAGTCACATGGACTTCAGTGCCCAGGCTGACTTTGAACTGCTATCCTTGGATCCCAGCCTCTTGAGTAGCTACATTTACAAGTGTGAGCCACCATAGCCGGCTAAATTATTTTTTAAGTTAATTTATTTTGTTAAGTCAATATATAGTTGGCATACGGTTACATAAGTAGTGAACATATTTCTTAAGAAAATTGTTATCCCCTCCCTCATTTTTCTCTGTTTTCCTACCTTCAGCCCCCTCTCCACCCAGATTGTTCAGTTCATTTCCGTTTAGTGTCTTCCAAGTATCACTGTTCAATTGGTTCACCCTTTTTCCTTTTTTTTTTTTTACCATTTTATTATACCCTCTCCATTCCCCAAATCACATAAACCTATGTACAAGACACAGGGTACCCGAATTCAACACAGTGACTACAGAGAATAAAACTAAAGGGAAAAAGAAGAAAAGAGGTAAAAAGCAAAGAAAATGAAAGAACATCATACAGTACCTTAGAAGCAACAACACTGCAAAAACAAAACATAAAACCTTGGGCTGAAAATGAAGCTTGCCTAGCATGTATGAAACCCTGGATTCCATTCCTCAGCACCACATAAACAAAAAACTGGAAGTGCCACTGTGACTCAGCTGGTAGATTTCTAACGTTCAGCACAGAGTGTCTCCAAGTGACAAAAATCTGTCACATTTAAGTCAGGCTTCAAAACTTTGCTAGGAACCAGTTATGTGATTTGGAATAAAGTCCAGTTTTCAAAAAATCACTAGCCAGGCGCTGGAGGGTCATAATTGTCATTCTACTAGCCAGGGAGAAGGTGATTCAAAGCCTTTGCAAGCAAAAAAATGAAAACAAAAAAAACTGTAAGATTCTTCTCTCCACTTATCCACCCAAAAACTAAGTGGAGTTGTGGCTAAAACTGGTACAGCATTAGCCTTGAAGAAAAAGAACTAAGAGACCTTGCCCAGGTCCAAAGTTCAACCTCCCCACCAAGAAAGAAAAAAAAAAGGAGTCCAGATACCTTAGTTTAAAAAGTATATCTGAATATCTTAGTAGATTTTTCTGATCTTTCCTCATTCATCTGATGGAACCACATAATCTTGATCCTGATCTGACTAAGAGCCTGCATTGTGCTTAATAAATTCATTCCACATATTCCAGTAGAATCTGGACAGCTAACAGCCACTTACCAATGCTTTATTCTACGTTTAGGCCAGTATGTCTTCATACCATCTACACAGTCAGCTATATCATCTTTCCAGAAGTATCATTGAGTGTAGAACACTCAGAACTAAACTAATTGCATAAAGATGTAATAAAACCCCTTGATTCATTAAGAAAATTTCTGTACCACTTAGAGCAAGTACATTAGTCGTATTTACCTCTAGCCTCTTTTTTAAAAAATTTATTAACATTGAATTTTACATCATATTTCAAATGTCATGTTTAACCAACAAGTATTCAAGAAGGGAATCGCTATACCATCACTGGCACATAGATTTTAGAATATAGTAAAAATTAAGCTGAGTCTTTGTATGTCATAGATACAGATTAATCTATAATAAAACACATGTCTATAGAGTGTATAGTCTATCCTAGATTTTTATGTCTATGTAGTTATGTTTATATCTCCAAAATTATGTCCAGAACTTTGGGTATCAACTATTCAATCATCGCTCTACTACTGTTTGAAACTAATATCCATATATTAAGGATATCATGTACCTTTTGTTCCTTGGTCTTGACTTATCTCACTCAACAGGATTCACTCTAATTTCATCCACTACCCCAAAAATGCCATTATTATTTTTTCCTGTGCAGATCTTCTTTTTATGTATTTATATTTATTGTAATTTATAGAATGGTTACATTATATTCACCAGATAGAAGGTGCATTACTTCTCAAACTTTGATACCCCATGTAATGATATGGTCCCCATTTCCCTTCCCCTACCGCCATTCATATTCATTTCCCCCCTTCCCTATCCAATTTCAAATAACCAATTAGGCACATATGAAATATATCAGAAAACAAGGTGAAATATTGTAACAATATGATATAACCAAGGGATAGCAAAAGAGATAAGAGATCACATAGTTCATTAAGGACAACAATCACTCATTATATGAGTTTTGTTTCTTTATCTTGGAGGTCCTTACATTTAGTGCCATACTATTTGTCACGATGTCTCTAGATTTTGTTCTATTGTAAATCTCTGGTAGCAGAGCCCAAGGTTTCTACTGAATTTGACAAATGAGGGAGACTCTTGGGCCTATGTTCCTTTGAGTTTGGCTTACTTCACTTAATATGATTTTTTTCCTTTTCATCCACTTCCCCGAGAATGCCATTAATTTATCTTGTCGGTTGGCTTTATATCATTCCATTGTGTGTGTGTGCGTTTCTGTGTGTGTGTGTGTGTGTGTGTGTGTGTGTGTGTGTGTGTGTGCCTGAGTGTATCACATTTTTTGTAGTAGGGCATCTGGTTGTTTCCATCATCCAACCTCATTTTCTACAGATATTTTTATAGTCTCTTTTTTATTTTCAGGGTAATGTATAGAGGGGTTACGATTACATTTACAGGTAGTGGACTGCATTACTTCTCACACATTTATTCCACTCCACATGCTTTTGTCCCCAGTTCCCTCTCCCCTCCCCTTCCCAATCATCTTGTTTCCCCCCTTCCCTTTCCTATTTGACATAAACAAATAAACATATATACAATATTCCAGGGAAAAATCAGATGCAGTAACAATCTGACATTAACCAAAGGGCAAAATAAGAGATGAGAAATAACATAGTAGATTAAGGACAAAAATCACACAAGATTAAGAGCAACGATGACACAAGATATAGCTCTTGTTCCCATATCCTAGAGATCCTTTCAATTAGTCTCATCCTATATGACCTTATATACCTAGGTTTTTGAGTTATTGTAATCCTCTGCTAGGAGAGTCCTAGATGTGAACTAATTATTACAAATGAGGGAAACCATTGAGCTTATGTTTCTTTGGGTCTCGCTGCTTCACTTAATATGAATTTTTCCAAGTCTTCCCATTTCCTTACAAATGGGGCGATGTCATTCCTTCTAATGGCAGCATAGCATTCCATTGTGTATAAGTACCACATCTTCTTGATTAAGTCATCTACTCAGTGGCATCTGGGTTGGTTTCATAGCTTTGCTATGGTAAATAGTGCTGCAATGAGCATCATTGTGCTAGTGGCTTTAGTATGTCCTTTTTTCTGGACAATTGGGTAGATGCCAAGTAGAGGATTTGCTGGATCATAGGGGAGCTCTATGTTCAGTCTTTTGAGGAACCACCACACTGCTTTCGCTAGTGGTTGAACGAGTTTACACTCACACCAACAGTGTAGGTGTGATCCCCCCTAGTCACTTCCCCACCAGTATCTCTTATTAGATTTTTTGATAATGGCCATTCTGACTAGAGTCAGGTGGAATCTCAAAGTTGTTTTGAATTTCATTTCCCTTATTGCTAGAGATATGGAGCATTTCTTCATGTGTCTAAAGCCCATTTTAATTTTTTCTTCAGAGAATACTCTTTTAAGTCTTTAGCCCACCTTTTAATAGGATGGTTGTTTCTTTGAAGATTTGTTGGGGGGAGAGTCATTTTTTTCAGCTATAGATATATTTTAGATAACTACATATATTTTTGTAGAAAAAAGAATGGAAGCCATCATGCTGGCTCACAACTTAATTTCAGCTAGTTAGGAGGCTCAGGGCTTAGGATCACAGGTCAAAGCCAACCAGGGCCCTACAGTGTGTGAGATCAAACTCTGTGAACATACAATGACTGTAAGAGGAATCTCACTGCCTGGGAATGTAGCCTAATGGTAGAGTGCTCACCTAGAATGCATGAAGACCTAGGTTCTATTCACCGGTACCGCATTTTCAGAAAAAAGCTAGAAGTGGCGCTGTGTTTCAAGAGGCAGAGCACTCACCTTGGGCAAGCGAGTCTAATGAAAATGTCTAGGCCCTGAGTCCAAGCCGTAGGACTGGCAAAAAGAAAAAAAAGAGCAATCTTACTTAAGTAACAAGGAATGTACCCTATATTTATACAGACTGAAAAATTCATTAAGAAATTAGAAAATATGTATAAAGTGCATAATTTCTTTTGTGTGTTGGCACTGGGTCTTCAACTGAGTGCTTCAGCTCTATCCCTGAACTTTTCTGCTCAAGGCTAGCACTCTGCCAATGCAGCCCCAAATCAACTATCTTCAATTGAGATATAAGCGAGGAATATTTCAGGGTGCTTCATGAAAAACATTTTTATAAATTGAAACTTTCAACACAGTCTTATTTTAGTATGAATGTTGAGATGGGAAGAGACAGAAAAAGTGAAATGTTTCCTGATCCCCATAGAGAAGAGACTCAGCAGAACCACTGTGGTCTGCAGGCTTCTTTGTGAGTTTTGTTTGCTTGTTTGATTTTTGTCAATTGTGGGGCTTGAACTCTGGGCCTGGGCACTGTCCCTGAGCTCTTCAGCTCAAGCCTAGTGCTTTAATCTGTGAGCCACAGTGCCACTTCTGGTTTTTCTGGCAGTTAACTGGGTACTTTGGCTGGCTTTAAACTTTGATTCTCAGATCTTAGCCTCCTGAGTAGCTAAGATTATAGGTGTGAGGTACCATCACCAGGCTGCTGCTCTGTTACTATGCAGGTTCTGGATCAAGAACTTCAAGTTCTTACTTCAATTTTTTCTTCTCTTGCCTGATACTCTGCCATTTGAACGAAGCCCCAGTTCCTGGTCTTTGTTGGTTAATGAGAGATATTATGATTTTCTAATATTCAGAGCAATGATTATAAAACCCAGCATTTTACTTACTTGAATAAATTAAGAGACAGGACCTAGTGAGATGGAAAACAAAATTTTTTTTCAAGTTGCTATCCTGTTCTAATGCATAAGTCTGGCTATTTTGCTTACACACAAATATGTATTTTACTAATTTCTACTCTATTTTTGCTTAGCTTACAACCACCACTGCCATTTCATAGATTTTGTTGTTGTTGTTTGCGGTGCTTGAACTCTGTGCCTGGGCTGTTCCTCAGATCTTCAGTTCAATGCCAGTGCTCTACTACTTTTGATTTGGCCAGTCCTGGGCTTGAACTCAGGGACTGAGCACTGTCCTTATATTTTCTCAAGGGTAGGGCTCTACCACTTCAGCCTCAGCACCACTTCCAGCATTTTTCTATGTATGTGATATTGAGGAATTGAACCCAGGTCTTCGTGCATGCTAGGCAAGCACTCTACCACTAGGCCAAACTCCCAGCCCAAAATTATTCATCATTACTATTAGCTATCTTCTTTTTTTATTATTGATTCGTCATGTTGCTTGGACTTTGGGCCTGGACTGTCCCTGAGCTCTTCAGATCAAGGCTAGCGCTCTTCCTTTACAGCTCCATTTTTGGTTTCTGGTAGTTAATTGGTGATGTAAGTCTCACAAACATATGTGTCCAGGCTGGCTTTGGGCTTTGAACCAAGATCCTCCAATCTCAGCCTCCATAGTAGGTAGAATTACAGGCTTCAGCCAGCAGTGCCTGACTGTATGATGTCTCTGTCTCTGTCTCTCGGTCTCTGTCTCTCTGTCTCTCTGTCTCTGTCTCTCTCTCTCTCTGTCTCTCTCTCTCTGTCTCTCTCTCTCTCTCTCTCTCTCTCTCTCTCTCTCTCTCTCTCTCTCTCTCTTGGTTGTAAGACTTTAATTGTGCATCTGGGCAGTGTCCCTGGGTTCCTCAGCTCAAGGCTACAACCTTAAACACCTTGAGCCACAGTGTCACTTCTGGTTTTCTGGTGCTTAAGTGGAAGTAACAGTTTCATGGACTTTAGTGTCTGGCCTGGCTTTGAACTGTGATCCTCAGAACCCAACCTTCGGAGATCATTTCCAGCTTTTTTTTGGTGTGAGTGGTACAGAGTAATTGAACACAGGGCTTTGTGCATACTAGGCAAGCAAACTACCACTAGTGTGCACTCCAGCCTTAGATAAGGGCTTTCTTTTTCTTTTTCTTTTTTTCACTCATAGGGCTTGAACTCTGGGCCTGGATGTTTACCTTAAGCTCTTCAGCTCAAGGCAAGAGCTCTACCACTTGAGGCACATTTTCATTTTGAATTTTCTGGATTATTTGGAAATAAGATTCTCACAGATTTTTATGCCTGGGCCGTCTTTGAACCTCGATCCTCCAAGGTAGCTAGGATTACCAGGGTGAGCCACCAGTCACGGGCATTAAATTACTATTTTTTGCATGTCCTATGGCTTCAACTCATGGCCAGAGCACTGTCCTAGGGCTTGCTCAAGGATAGCACTTTACTTCAGCCAGCCAACTCCCGGTCCAAATAGGCCACTCTTGAAGCTAGAATTACCGAAATCTGCCATAATACTGGCATGTCCTTATCTAAGTATATAATTTTTCTTCTATTTTTGATGGATTTTCCTTAGTGTACATATTTCCTACATATTTTATGGAAATCTTCCTTCCCACTGGGGCCATAAGTTAAGCCTAGTGGAAGAGTTCTTGCCGAGCATGAATGAAGACCGAAGTTCAATTCCTCAGCACAACATAGATAAAAAAAGATAAAAGTGATGCTGTGGCACATGTGATAGAACTTGCGCCTTAAGAATAAACAAAAACAAAAACAAGGATCGTGCTCAGGTCCTGAGTCTAAGCCCAGTACTGGCAAAAAAAAATTCTGCCCAAAGTAGACATTTAAACGCATAGTACTTTTCAAAAAATTTGTTGTCAAGGTGATATACAAAGAGATTACTGTTACATATGTAATGAGTACATTTCTTGTAAACACTGTTACCCCCTTCCCCCTTTTCTTTTTCCCTTCCCCCCAAGTCATAAATTTCATTTACAACAAATATGTATGTATTTTCATTCCTGAAAAAAATAGTTTAAAATGTGTTCAAATAAATGATGTAGGTTGATATATTTATCAAAATGGATTACTTGAACTCTAAAATAAACATTCTAGGTATTTTTTCTCATAAAATTGTAGTAATGCTATAAAACTAATAAAAAAGGAATTTTAGTTATTAATTTCTTATGTTTTACCTTTAACATTATTACACTAAGCATACTGTTTATACTATTAATACAGACAGCATGAAATATGATTATGTAAAAAAATTAAATGATTAAAAATAGTAAGGTTGGGGGCCAGTAGTTTGGCTTGGTGGCACACACTCTGGACTGGCAAAAAGAAGTAGGGTTAGATAAAACAGATTTATTTCCAAATGTGTGGAAAATGGTATGATTTCTTTTTTGGCTAGTCCTGGGGCTTGAACTGATGGACCAGGAACTGTCCTTGGCCACATTTGTTCAAGGGTGGCACTCTGACACCTGAGCCACAGTGCCCCATCTGCTTTTTCTGTGTATGCAGTGTCGAGGAATTGAATCAAGTTCTTCTTGTATACTAGGCGAGCACTCTACAACTAGGCCACATTCAAAGCCAAAGTAGATTTTTGATGCTATTGTGGAGTTTTAATTTTCTTAAATATTTGTACAAAGCACAATGGATATATAAACAGACTTGAACTCACAGAACAGAGTCCCACATAATATTACAGTTACTCTGGCACTTCTCCCGATTGACAAAACACATTTCCAGGCATCTGCTCTGTCCTTAAGCTTTGGTAGCTGACTTGTCTTTCCATGGAGGCCTGGCCTGGATTCCTGGTGATTCCATGCATTTCATAGTTCCCTGTATATCCAGTAAGGTTGTCTTCTATGGGACCAGACCTGTCTGGTTTTTGGCCCACCCAGGACCTATGTGTCTGAGGTCTCACATTATAAGTGGAAAATAAAACACAGTATAATAAGCACTGAAGAACTGCACACCATAATATTAACAATGAGAGTTTAATAGTTAGCAAAGTAAATACAATGAATACTTGACAAGAATCATGAGAGCAAGATAAAGAGATGTCTTTTTAGGAAGGGGACAGGGAAGCTCTAAATCCAGACTGGCCTCCAAGTTGCCTTCAGACAGTAATTCTACTTCAGAGTCCTCAGAAGGGTCTCCTTCCTCATGAGAAACAGAATGTCCTTCCTGAGTTAAGAGGGGGATGGATTCCGGTTTGTCGAATGGAGATTGAGTCTTTTTTAGGGAGATGGATGGGTCTGGATATTCTGTGAGGATGGATTCATTTTCCTCCAATGAATCCAGTATTGAGAGTACACTTGCTGCTTCCCATGTTGACATTTATCATGAGCCCAGCGTGTGCCCCTTCAGCTTGCACAATAAGTGGAGTGTTACTCTGACTCAGATGGACTGACTCTGGGTGGAGTGTGAAAGGAAACGGAAGGAAATCTGGCTGCTCTTTTTCTTCCTCCATAGTATCTGCAGGTTCAACTGTGTCACACATGGGGATCAGAGCACAAGGTATATCCACAGGACTCTAAACCTGTTTGGTAATTTCTACAGAAGGCCCATGCTTTCTGGAGTGCAGTGATGATTCTCAGTCTCCATCAGTCACCAGCTCCATTGGTGGGTTTTTCATCCGGAGTTCAGGATAAGCTCTTCCACGATGACCCAAACCTAAGAATGGAAATAGGTAGAGAGTGGACAGAGTGGACTCTGCAAGTTGAAGTGTCACTCAACTTCCATGAGGATCTAATGGAGGAACCTGTAGAACTGTAGTTTGGTCTGAACACTGAGGAGGTGTAGGGTCTTTCTAATGAGTGCTTATTCCCAAGTCCTTTCAGAGGACAGACATTACCTGGGTGACACCACCCATAAAGGGCATTTTGCCAAGCTCTGTAGAAATAACGGCCAACCAATATCTAGACCACTTGGGCTTCCTACTCACAGGCTCTGAGGCACCCACACCAGGACTTCTACTTTTTCTTGGTCTTACTGGTCGCACATTCCTCCAGCTGGTCAAAAAGTATGTGTTTAGAAGAGCAGGTCCAAAGCCGGCATGTGGAGCCTCATATAGAGCTTGAGTTGTGTCAGGGTGTGGCAGTTCTTGAACTCGTAGAAATCACTGGGGTAGAAGTCCATTCACATCGTATAGATGGAACACATGATGCTGTGGGCACATTCGGTACAAGGAAAATGAGAGCCCTCTCTCTCCATCCTGAGCCTTTTACCAAAGCTGCTTTCTTGCAGGACTCTAATGCTGTGGCTGTCCTGCAGAGATGTGCACTTATGTGCTGGGAGGGGGGTAAGAGACACTCGAGAACAGGATGACTTTTACACCCCACTTCCAGAAGCTTCTGAGAGAGGCCTCTATGCATCTGTCCAAAGTAAACGCACCTTAAATTAACTAAGTAAATGCTCTAAATAAATCAATAAGTGAATGCTCTAAATAAAGAACTAAATGCTCATTCCTCTAATCTTAGCCACCCAGCAGGCTGAGCTCTGAAGATCACAGTGGAAAGCCAGTCTAGTCAGTAAATTCTAAAGGCACTTGTCTTCAATTAGGCAGCAAAAAGCCAGAACTTGACCTATGACTCAAATGGTACAGTGCTAATTTTTGAACACCAAAGGAATGGTATTTAGACCTGGGTTCAGGTTCAAGTGGCAGCACTGGACCACACACCAAAATGTAAATGCTTTCAGGTTCTAACAGGCAAAGCTATCACAATCCCTCCCTGATGGCTCAAAAGTGATTCAGCCCCCAGCTTTTCCTCTGAGTCCAGTATTTCACAGGCCTCCGCCATTAGTACTGACACCTCATTTCTTACTGGGAAATGGGATTTCCTAGGATGTCACCTAGGTGAGGGCTGCAGTTGGGAGCCACTTCCTCATGCCTGAAATCCAACTTCTCAGTAAGCACACTGTTGAGACTCCAGTAGCTTGTGAGGGAAATGAAATGGCATGGTGTCCCAGTCATAATGAAGTAGTTTGTGCACTTGTATCATGCTTAGCTCCCCTGTGAACACCCCAGTGAAGCAAACAGGCTCAGAGATGAGCCAAGTATTCCAAGGCTTGGCCAGGAGGGGTGAGCAAACCTGGGTTTGGAGGGGGAACACTCACTTTTTCAAGAGAATTTCCAGCAACTACTACATTGTCCTCCACTATTTGAAATTGTGCAGGAATTTTCCCACATAAAAGAGATCACCTTTCTGGTAGGCAGCGATCAGCTTTGTCAGCAGCATCTCCAACAGGCCTTCCTCCAGGATCCATAGGTTACAAGGCTCATTCAGAGTCTGAGCTGACTTACCATCACATTATGTTGGCAAAACAGTGGATAATTCAAACGTAGGAATGGGACCACACTTCACACTGAGGAATTGGAATAGAGTAGATTGGAAATGACACACTCTAATCTCAGTATAGTCACTTGAAAGCACACAAGAAGGTTGTAGTGTGTGGGCAGGATGATGGGTTCAAATAGGTTTCCTCTCAATATACCTCATCTGAGTTGCCCTGGAGTTTCCTGGCTTTCTTCCTAGAGAAATGCCTGATATACGGGAATTTTGGCTTGGCACTGATCAAGAATCTACTTCTTCAAGTGAGAGATCCATATCTCTCATGCCTGAGATCCGAGCCTCCTGACCGTTGGCAACAGCACAGCAACATCTTTCCTCCTCCTGAGCCACAGGCCAAGGGAGCTGGCTTGAGCTGGTTGTCACATGCAGTGGCTTGGTTACCAGGGTTCCATATTCTGTTCCATTGTGAGGGAGGTAGGGTCACCTTTCAAGGCCCAATGACCAAAGCTCCTTGCTCACAGAACACCTCCCCAAAGACATACTGGAGGCTGAATCTCCCTTCCCACCTCAAATATGGATGTAGGAAACAGCACACCTTTTTGTTCAAATCCCAAGTCATTAACTAGGCGTAAGTGCTAGCCTGGTCTCAGGCTCAAGAAGCCTTTCTTAGGTAAGATCCAAACTTAACTGTCACTATTCCCCTTACCCTTCACAAGACATTTTGCTTCACAGTGCCTTCTCAGCTTGCATTTTGCCTCTTGCACATTTTCTTTGCTAGTCCTGGGACTTGATCTCAGAGCCTGACCATTGTTCTTAGGCTTTCTTTAGGCTATAGCTGTCCCACCAAGCCACAGCACCACTTCCAGCGTTTTCTATGTATATAGTACTGCAGAATCAAACCGGAGTCTTTTTGTGTGGTAGCCAAGCACTCTACAAATAGATGAAACACCCAGGCCATCTTGCACATATTATTCACTTCAATCTACTAGGACGTTGTTAGGTTTCTGTATCGTAATCTATTTTTCTTCCTGATGAATATCTGTGCAGTCATCTGTAAAAATGCAAGTGGGAAAATCACAGAAGCATTGGTGACATAAAAAAAGTCTTACAGACATAGATAAGTGTTCATTCTTTGTAGGAGAAAGGATATTTTGATATGATGATGATGACTATTTATAAATACTTTATCGGGGTTTAGAGTTTGGCCCAGTGGTAGAGTGCTTGCCTAGCATCCATGAAGATCTAGGTTTGAGTCCTTAATATCACACAGATATAAAAATCCATATGGCAATGCGGCTCAAGTGGCAGAGGGCTAGACTTGGGAAAAGCCAAGAGCAGTGCTCAGGCCCTGAGTTCAAGCCCCAGGAATGGCAGAAAAAACAAAAGAAAAGAAAAGAAAAGAAATGTGCTTTTTACAAGTTATTCACTCACAGCATTTGCCTCTGAATTCTTCGCTTCTGCATCTTGTGACTTATCGCTTTCCCTCAATGTAGACAAGAAAAACAGATTTTATTACTTGCTATCCTGTTGTCCAATCTTTGGATATTAATTCAAAATACAATATTGCCTGAGATATTGTGTGTGTGCATGTGTGTGTGTATCTGCCAATGTGTGCATGCACACATGTGTACAGGGTTTAGGGCGTACTCATAGGGCCTGTGTGATAACCCTCAGCATCTTTTCCTCAAAGGTATTGGTCTTTCACTTCTAGCTTATTATAGCTAATTGGAGTTGAGAGATTCACTCAATTTCTTGCCCTGTGCATTGGAACCCAGTGCTGGGTTCTCATATTGTTAATTGTAGCTATAGAGAAGGCTGAGGTCTGGGGATCCTCGTTAGAATCCAGCCCCTGAAAGAAAGTCACTGATAGAAATCTTTATCTTCAGTTAAGCACGAATAAATAAGGCAAAAGTGGAACTGTGGCTCAGTTCCTCTTGTACCAGCCATGAGAAAATTAGTAATTGGCAGCACCTGGTCCCTGAGAGAAATCCTTAGCACTGGTTCAAAAAAAGAAAGAAAATAATGAAAAAAATTAAAACTTGCTGAGGAATCCATAAGGATAAACGTGCCTGTGAATAATCTTGTCATTTCAGATTCCCTCAAGAGCTTATGTCTCTCTATATTTTATCAAGTTTTTTTAAAGATATTTACATATTTTCTATCTTTCTTAAACAGAGATAGCCATCCACAAAACACAAACACAAACTCTCACACAGTATACCACCCACCAGTAAGTGTCTGGCTATGTATAGTCATATGTATTGATCTGTCTCTCTATACTAATATATAAATGCATAAACATACGTATTTAGACAAACAGGAAACATACATAGATAGGTCTCAGGCATTTCCAGATTTTGTGCAAGTCTTCTGAGTGCAACTTACCATTGTATTGTTTGTCAAGATAGAGTCCCTCTAACTTTTGGCCAGCTTCTTGTCCTTTGATAATTTTTTCTGCCAGTCCTGGGTTTTGAACGCTAGGCCTGGATGCTGTCACTGAGCTTGAGCTTCTTGCATTCAGTAGTTTATTGTAGATAAGAGTCTCATGCAGTTTCTGTCCTGGGCTGGCTTTGAATTGTGATCCTCAGATCTCAAACTCTTGAGTAGCTAGGATGACAGTCTTGAGCTACCAGTACCTGGTTCCTTTGCCTCTTTTACCCTTTTTCTTTTGGCCCCACCACAGCCATGGTATCTACCTTCCTATGTTCTCTCCACCTGCCCCCAGACAGGGGTATGACAGATGCTTTCCACCCACTTATTCATGTCCTCCTCTGTATTGGCTGACAGCTAAGACATGCACTCACTTGTATGGGTGCCAAACACAAAGCCATGTGATTGTTTCTCAGTCTGGAACATCCTATCAGATTTATAGCACCACAGAGGGTCAGGTTGATGCTCCTCCAGGGCTTCTTAAATTGTTCTCATTTTAATCCCCAACACGTTTGTCATCACTTGTCCAGCTAATTCATGGACTAAACCAGCATTCCCTACAAACTTAGATCCCAATACCATGAGGACACTCAAGGGTGCATTAGGAGTATGACCTGCAGGTGGATGTGAGCCTGTCTAAGTTGGAGGGGATTTCTCCACCACAGGAAATGGAATACAAATTTAGAATCTGCTTTCATGAGGTCACAATCTCTGGCAGATGTTCTTATCAAATGTGGCACTGCCTACTTCCAGCTTAAAACATGGGTTGATGACCCAGAATAACAGAGAATGTATTCACCCCGGCCCAACACATAGGCTGGGACCCTGAACTTTCAGGTAGCATTTGGCTTTGAAGGTCATGAGATCTTAGTCTACAAATGATGAGCCCCCTCCCGTGAGGCATAGCAAACAGAGCCAAAGTGCAACCCAGTTAAGCACCAGATCAAGCTTCCCTTCTTCAGTAGGGTATGGTTTGAAAACTGTGCATAGCTTCTGTTTGAAGCCAGTCCAGAAAGGAAAGTCCATGAAACACTCATTTCCAGTTAACTGCCAAGAAAAAGCCAAAGATAGAGATGAAGCTCAAGAGAGCTAGAGAGCCATCTGAAAAGAATGGTTACACCCTGCAACATCCTCATTATCTGATCTTGAAAACATCTCTGCGTGCATCACAGCATGCAGCCAGCATCTGGGGGTGAGAGTGACCCCTGCGCCCATTGGCAATCTGCACTGTCTCTGACATCTGTAATGTGAACCTCATTCTGTTGGGTTTGTGAAGCGGTGTCAACCCTGCAGAAGGAACCAACTGTGCCCTAACTCCCACTGTCCCCTGGGGCCCCTAGCATTCCCCCATCTGCACCCCTCCTGTGGCTTCTGATCCTAGGGAGCCCTCCTGCCCTGTCCAACACTCACATGAAGTGCATATTTCTTCTCCTGGGGCAACTTCTCCACAGAGAGTACATGACATGCCCACTCTCCAGGCACGGGGAGATCCTGTCAAAGTAGCAAATCAGTGATAAGGACATAAAGTGATGAATAGAATTTTAGATCCTGATGGTAGACAGTCTGCAAAATCCAAGGGAGAATGGAATTGGAGGGGACCAGGGATCAGGATGTGGGCATGGAGCTTCCCTGCCAAGGGGGTGGGGGAAGTCACAGGCTGGGGGTTGCACAGGATGATCCATGGGCCCTGTGCAGCTACTGGGTCACCCCCTTCTGCATCTCAGCCTTTGGCTTTGAGCTCTGTGATCGTCAAGATGTGCACAGTCTGTACTCTGGCTGGCAGAAGAAAGGACCCTGGGAAGACAATTGTAGACCCTTTGTGAGTGTAGGAAAGGATAGGCTGGACACCCAGTCCAAGAGGAGCTAAAACTGGAGTCGAGGGGTGTGCAAGGAGTGGGTGTGGGGGTTGTGGGTAGTCACAGTCACGGCAGAGGTGGCTCTGTCTGTGGGGTGAGTGCCTCCCTGCAGGCACAGCACTGGACATATCAGAGATCCACATGAAAAGGAAAAGCTGGAAATGGCACTATGGTTCAAATGGTAGAGCATCAACCTTGAGCAAAAGAGCTCAGGGACAGTACCCAGGACCTGAGTTCAAGCCTCATGACTGTAAAAGAAAAAGAACCAGGACTATGAGAGGGAACCTGGTACTCTCTTGGTCTAATCAGACACAAGAAGAGGCCTGGATAGGCTGTGGAAAAACACAGAGAACATCTTCCCCCAGCTCATCCTGTCCTGCAAGTAGGGACAGCCATGTAACTAGGGCTACGGTGAGATCATCTTCACCCCTGTACTGCCATCTGAATTGTAGGCCTCTGTCCTGGCATGGGGTGTCCTGATGGCTGAGCAGATGCCCTAACCCTAGATGGAGAGCAGCCACTGACTGTGGTAGCTAAGGAGAGATCTGTTCCATAGCTATCAGGCCACCCAGCATGGGAGCCATAACCACCCCTCACCCAGGTAGAGGCCAATGGTTCTCCAGGTGCTACTAACATTGCCCCACCCCTAGCTCTGGGTACACGTGACATTCCCTCCACAAGGAGCAGGACTAAGTGAAGGATCAGGAAGCTGCCTATGGGCTTCAGATGATGGCCAGGCTGGCACTACAGATGGCCTCACTCTGTCACCATCTTCCCCTGCCTCCATCATTCCTCCATCATGCCTCTATACCTCCCACCCATTAACCTTGGAAACCAATGAACTGGGCTCTCATCATTCCTCTCATCTCTTCACCCACCTTGCCATGCGTCCATCCCTCTGTAACTTCCACCCCACACACAACCCAACACCAGCCACCCTGTAGCTTATGAGGATCCCAGAGGAAGCTCTTGGTGAAGGGCTTGTGACCACAAAACAGTTACTATCACCCGCTCCGGCCTGATCCAAGACAGAATAAGAACAGCCAAGCAGGCACACACTGCAGCAGAGTTGCTCTGCTGCCACCCTGATTTCTTCATGGCCAGGACTTGGCTCTCCTCAGCCTCCCAGCTCAGTAACCAGAACATTGTGCTTTCACAGAGCCATGGCTTCCAGTCTCCATGGACACAATGACATCAAGGTGATGCCAACTTCCCCATCTCTATATCCTTCTAACTATGGGATGGGAGCTGAGGTTCTCTTCTGTGACTCCATCCGCTAAGAGGCTCATGCAGATTTCTATCCTTTGCTCATCATGGTGACTCTTTGGTTAACAAGTCACTGCTGGGCTTCCAGTTCACCACATATAGAACCCATACTCCAACACTTTTCTTAGAAGGACTGATGACTTTTAAATATTCTCTAGTTTTAAATTTCTAGTTCCTTCTCTCTTTCATTTATATATTTCCCTACCTCACATACTTCCCTTTTTTTACCTTCCTTCTTTCATTCCTGGCCTTGAACTCAAGACCTGGAGTTTTTCTTAGCTTTTCTTTGCTCAAGGTAGCACTCTAGCTCTTGAGCCACAGATCTACTTCAATCTTTGTTCTTGCTCTAAACTGGGAGTATGAGTCTCATGCATTTTTCCCTTTGCTGGGTTGGTTTTAAACCACAATACTAAGATCAGGATCCTGAATATGCCTCGGATTACAGGTATTATCTAATCAAAACAAATTCCTGATTTCTTTTTTAGACATAATTAGTTCTTTCAGGTGAGCCACCAGCCACTCATGCAAGAGCATTGCAGGATCCCAGCATTCATCTTGTCTCCAGTCTTATTCCATCCATCCCACAATGGTCATCTAAAACACCCTGCTGCATGCCTGAAGTTGCAAGGAACGTTCTCAACGCCATGAGAAGCCCCCTTAAGCTCTGCCTCAGACATGCCCAGCCCCCATCCCACTTCCACATGAGCATTTGTTTAGGAGAAATTTCCTGAGTACATCATCATCTTTTCCTCACCATTCAAATTTCATCTTTGGAGTCATTTCTCCCAGACAAAGGGGAACATGATCCATGGTTTGATAGCAGCTCCAGCTTCATAGTCCCAGCCACCAACACCCCCCCATTACCCTGCCAGACACCTGAATTCAAGAACAATGTTTTCACTACCCCTGACTCTTATCAAATGTTTTAACTTATACAGTGCATTAAAATACTTTTACTAAATGGAATAAACACATGGCATCAAGCTTCAGAATCTTTGCACCTGAACTTTTAGTGAATCACAGACACACCTCAGAATCAATGACAGAGTTGGATCTACCCAGTAACAGAGGCAGTGGTGACACCTGAAACTGCGCGTTTGAGCCTTTGCTGCTAGTAAACAGGGCCACCTATGTCTCAATGAGAAAGGTGAGATTTTGGTTGAGAAGGTGAGATTAAACATTATGTATCATGCAAGAAGACAGACTATAAGGGGTCTTTTATTATTCCAAGTGAACTTTTGGATTTCCTCTTATGTGTCTTTAAAGAATGACATTGGGATATTGATGAATATTGCACTGAATTTGTAGATAGTCCTTAACAAGATTGCCGTTTTTACAATATTACTTCTTCCAAACCAGGAGCATAGGTTTTTGCATTTCCTCAGTTCTGCGTTAATTTCCTTCTCCAGGGTTTATAGTTCCATCAAAAAGGTGCTTTACATTCTAAGTTAATTCCTAGGGATTTTATTTTCTTTGATCGCAAACTGAGTTGCTATCCTGATTCTTGCCTCATTCCTCTCATTTGTTGGCATATAGGAAGGCAGTTGACATTGAGGGTTAATTTTATACCCTGCTACTTACCAAAGTTTATATCAGCTCAAGCAGCTTTGGAGTAGAGTCTATAGGGTTCTTTAAATACAGAATCATGTCATCTGTAAGGAGAGAAAGTTTCAGTTCCTCTTTCCCTTTTCCTCCTCACTCCAGTTAGAATGGCCAGGATCCAGAAATCTAATAACGTATGCTGGAGGGGATGTGGCCAGGAGGGATCACTACTACACTGCTGGTGGGATTGCAAACTCGTTCAACCACTATGGAAAGCACTATGGCAGTATCCCAAAAAGACTAAACATAGAGCTCCCCTGTGATCCAGCAATTTCACTACTTGCCAATCGTCCAGATAGGACACACTAAATTCACTAGAACAATAACATTTATCACAGCACTATTTACTATAACAAAGGTATGGAACCAACCCAGATGCCCGTCAGTTGATGAGTAGATCAAATATGGTATTTTTACACAATGGAATTCTGTGCTTCTGTCAGAAAGAATGACATAGACGAATTTGTAAGGAAATAGAAAGACTGTAAAGTTTAGAAATTAGTTTCTGTCTCCTTCTCTCTCTCCTTCTCCATCTCTGTAAAATTTAGAAGTTCCTATTTCTCTCTCTTTTCTCTCTTTCTCTCTCTCTTTCTGTCTCTCTCTTTCTGTCTCTCTCTCTCTCCCTCTCTCTCTCTCTCTCTCTCTCTCTCTCTCTTTCTCTCTCTCTTTCTCTCTCTCTCCAATCCTTAGGCTTGAACTCAGGGCCTGAGCTACTTTTGCTCAAGGTTAACACTCTACCATTTGAACCACAGTGCTGCTTCTGGCTTGCTCTTTTCACGTAGTATTGAGGAATCTAACCCAGGCCTTCATCCTTGATAGGTTAGCACTCTACCACTAAGCCACACAGTCAGCTTTTAGAGGTTTCTGACAAAGGTTTTCCTACATGCTATTATTTCTTCTGTGAGTGCTCTTAATGCTTGCTGAAGGTTGACTTTGTTTAGAAGACTTACCCTAATGCTCCCATATACAGAGATTCTATATATAGCTAAATGTTTTTCATTACTCAGAATTTCTCTATTGTGTATGTTCTGAAATGTACTGAAGACTGACTTCTGATTAAAAGTCATTGCACATTTGTTCTGTTCATTAGTTTTCTTTTCTTCTATGGGAATCAGGTTTGTGATGAACACAGACGTATGCCTTCCAGGTCAAACACTTTCCACATTTGTAATATTCATAAGGTTTTTCTCTCCTATGTGCATTTTATACTTAGTCATACGTTCATGATGGATTTTTCATATTCTTATATTCATACGATTTTTATCCTGTGTCTGTGTGGTATCATGCAAGCTCAACTATGAGTTCTTCAAAAAAATTTCCCTTTCATTTTATTCATAGGATTCTATCCTGTGGGTGTTTAGTGATAAATCTTGACTTGTGCCTTCTGGGGAAAAGACTGAACATTTGCTACATTCATTAAGGGTTTTATCTTGTGTTGGTTCTGTGACACAAGCTGAGTTTTCTTCCACAGAATAAAAAGTCTTTCCTATTTATTACATTGCTAAGGGTTCTCATATGTGTGAACTCTCTTACGCTTCCTGAAGGGTGAATACTGCACGAAAGACTTTCAACTTTGGTTATATTCCTAAGGTTTCTAATATGTGTGAATTCTGTTATGCCTCCTGTATTGTGACTTCCATCTGAAGGTCTTACCACATTTGATGCACTCGTACAGTTTCTCTCCTGTCTGTGTTCTCTGATGCCATTTGAGGGAAGACTTCCATTTGAAAGACATTCCACATCGGTTACATTCATAAGGTTTTTCTCCTGTTTGAATTGTCTTATGCATGTTGAGGTTTGGCTTCTGTGTGAAGGACTTTCCACATATGTTACACTCATAAGGTGTTTCTCCTGAGTATATTCTCTGATGAACATGGAGTTTTACCTTCCATTTGAAAGACTTTCCGCATTCACTACATGCATAAGTTTTCTCTCCTGTGTGTGTTCTATTATGCCCATCAAGATATGACTTCCACTTGAAGGTCTTTCCACATTTGTTGCACACATAAGGTTTCTCTCCTGTGTGTGTTCTTTGATGCAATTTGAGGGAAGATTTCTGTCGGAAAGACTTTACACATTGGTTACATTCATAAGGTTTCACTCCTGTGTGTATTCTCTGATGAACACGAAGTTTTCCCTTCCCTTGGAAAGACTTTCCACATTCATTACACTTATAAGATTTCTCTCATGTGTGTGTTATTTGATGAACTCAAAGGTGTATCTTCTGGGTGAAAGACTTTTCACATTTGTTACATTCATAAGGTTTCTCTTCTGTGTGTCTTCTCTGGTGCAAAGTGAGGTATGATTTCAGTCTAAAAGTCTTCCCACATTTATCCCATTAAAGATTTCTCTTCTGTGTGAGATCTCTGATGTGTGCTGAGAGCTGAATTCTGGGCAGAAATTTTATTACGTTCCTCATATTCATAAGGTTTGTCTTCTCTTGGAGATCGAGGTTGGAGCGTCAGGTCTGACTCCTCAGAAATTAATTTTCACACTTGATGTACGCATCACATATCTCAGGATATTTGCTCTGAGGTATTGTAAGGCGTATTTCATTACTGAAAGATTTCTCACATTCACTACATATATGAGGAGTCTCTCCTGTGTACATTTTCGGATGTGTAGTGATGGTCGGTGTTAAGTACAATATTTTTCATCACACAGTACATTTAGCAGTTTTCCTCCCTCCCTGAAGAATTTCTTGGGCAGGGAGAATAGAATTATGATACTGCAGATCTTTTGGACTGTCACAATCATGAATAAAATGCTCTGAATATCCGATGGATTTTTTAAGAACAGGAGACATACGAGATCTATATGCAGTATGCATCTCATCAGGCTTAGGAGACAGAAGCATGTTCTGACACTTTATGAACTAATCAGTCCTCACCCCTAAGTTGTTACCGTTATTACTAATCAGCTCTGGATTATGTGTAGAGCTCAAATTTAAAGTTGTTGCAAATCTCACGTTTTCCTCCACTTCGATACTACTTGCAACTGGTACTTCACAAAGACATTCATGTGGACTTTCCTGGCAGGTCTTGAACACATTTTCCATTACCTGGACATCTAAAATGAGTCATAGAAAAGAAGACACAAACATACATGAGATACAAATATTCCTTACTGTAAAGGTAATGACTTTACTTTCCCATCCTAAGTGTTAGATATTTTAAAACATAAAAGTGGAAATTGATTTGTGAGAAATATATGCTTTTCTCCCTAACCTATTAAGAAAATGATATTTTACAATGACCAATAATGTTTTTCTGTGTTTTAGTTCTCTTTTTATATCACAGGAAATATTTATTGAAATTACCCATCTATGTATTGCTACAGTTTTAAGCTGAATACTACCTATAATATACCTGCAGCTGTTTTTTTCAAATACTGTTTTGTTTATACATTGAGGAATAGCTGCCTTTCTTTTATTTTTGAGAAATAATCTAAATACTGTGCTGTTTTGAATCTTTTTAAAACTTTCTTTTCTTTTCTTTTCTTTTCTTTTTTTTTTGTAGTTCATAGGCCTCGGCCCTGTCCCTGAACACTTCAGCAGAAGACTATAACCCCTATCCTTGAGCTACAGCCCCACTTCCTGTGTTCTAGAGTTAACTACAGATAAGAGTCTCAGGTCCTGAGTAGCAGATAGGATTACCTTACCCAGTTTCAATGCTGTTTGCTTATTAAGCATTAAGTGAGGAACACGAATTTTTTCTACATTCAGCGGCCACAAGTTTGGTTTATATGTCTATTTGCCTTTGATCCAAGCAAGAACGATTCTTGAGAGTAAGGTCTTACACCTATATCCCTTCAGTTACAACTTCTAACTAAAGTCTCAATTTAGGTATTTGTGGGAATTTTGAAATTTGTTTCTTTCCATTTGAAGTCTTATAAAAATTCCTTTTCTAACAGTCCTGTCCCTCAGAACCATGGAAGACCAGAAAATCCCCAGCTCATTGTCTAGTTAATTTTCTTATGTTGATTGAAACTTTGTTGTTGTTTTTTTCCTTCCATTCCTGGGTTTGAACTTAGGACCTAACCATTGTCCTTGGGTTTTCTCAAGACTAGAACCATACCAATGAATTCATTACTTCTGGCTTTTTCTATGTATATTGTAATAAGGAATAAAACCTGTGTCTTTGTGCATGGTAGGCAAGCACTCTACCACTAGGCTCAATTTCTGGTGGAAACGTCTGGTTTTGAATGCCAGTCTCTTCCTAGCAGCATAAAGATATTATCCTTATCAGAGAATAATGCCCTGACTTATTCCTTGTTTGCTCAATCATTTATAGTCTTAGTTTTAAAGAAATGAAATATCATTCGTTCTTTCTTTCTCTCTTTCTTCCTTTCCTTCCTTCCCTCTTTCTTCTTTCTTTCTTTCTTTCTTTCTTTCTTTCTTTCTTTCTTTCTTTCTTTCTTTCCTGTTTTGCGGTCATGGGACTTGAATTCTAGACCTGGCTGTTCTTCCTGAGCTCTTCAGCTCAAGGCTACTGCCCAATGTCTTTAGACTAAACCCCACTTCTCTTTTTCTATTGGTTCATTGGAGAGAAGAGTCTAAGGTGTTTTTGTGATAGGTCAGTCTTTGAACCTTGATCCTCAGATCTCAGCCTCCTAAGTAGCTAGGATTACAGGCATGAGCCACAGGCTCATGGCTTTCTCATTTTATTTTGTTTCACAGTGATTTCTTCAGAGAAATCTAACTTTAACTCTACTGCCACATAGAATTCATCATATCACCCCATGATTCTTGGTGCTGGGGTTTGGGCTAGCATGCACAAAGACCTGGTTCAGTTCCTTGATACTACATACAAAGAAAAAGCCAGAAGTGGTGCTATGACTCAAGAAGTAGAGAGCTAGCCTTGAGAAAACCCAAGGACCATGCTCAGGCCCTGAGACCAAGCATAGGATTGGGAAAAGAAAATGATTCTTGATTCATTCACAAAGAATTCCATAGGTTCCACACAGGATTTAGGGTAACTAAGAATATTATTGCTCAGTACATCACAACATGAACTTACCAATGGGGCTCAGGCTCCAACATCAATATGAAGATGCATTCACTCACCTGTGATATTCTTCTCAGAGGAATTTCCTATCCAGAGTACTGCACAGTGCTCTAGCTTGTCAATTAATACAGGTTTGGGAACACAGGGCCCTGTAAATTAGAAACAGTAGAGAATTATTGCTTATGCTGTGTCATCATTGCTTTAAGTTCGCAGACATCCTACTCACAAGTTATCTATTAAATGTTTTTTCTCATTTCTCACTGGCTCCATGGTTGACTTTTCCCCAGCTCTGGATTCATTTTGTATGGCATAAACTTAGCTATCTTGCTCAAGGCTAGAAAAATACCAGTTTGAGTCCCAGCTCCACTTACATGCATAGGTCTTCATGCATGCTAGGCAAGCACTCAATCACAAAGTCAAACTCTTTATATTCCACTAACATTTTTGAGGGGTTACTTGGAGTTATAGAGTTTCATGGTAATTTTTATGCCATTGCTGGCTTCAAATTAGAATTCTTAGATTTCTTCCTCCTGAATATTTTAAGATTACAGGCATGAAACATTGCACCTAGTGCCAGGTTTCCATTATAAACTCACTGTTTAGTGATTTGTAGATCCTATTTCCAATAATGATATATATTCTATTCTGGATTGTTTATCCACTTACAATTACTGTGTAAGTTGGAATGTCATCTCCATTAGAGGAAACATAATTTAGAACTGTTGTCAAAGTATTCTAAAGGTATCCTGAAGAATGAGTACAAAATTAACTTAGGTTTTCTTTAAAAAGTAATGATACTTCTCAGGGCCTGGAATCTTTCATTTAAATAGTATTGAAAGTTTGATAAACATTCACGTATCTGCAAAATAACAAGGCACTTGGCCTTGCAAGTGAATTTGACTTTTGCTCACCTAAGGACACCAGGTTGCTGTAGGTATCCAGCATTACATCTCTGTACAGGGTCCTCTGAGCATTGTCCAGATGCTGCCCCTCCTCCCAGCTGAAATCCACAGCTACATCATCAAATGACACCAGCTTCTGGAATGGCACATTTTCATCAAGTAATTAGCACTGAGTTATAAACACACCATGTCTGGAATTTTATTCTTTTTTTGTTGGAATTGTATTCCTTTACTTAAATGTTTAGACTTACTATTGACCTGAAAAGCTTAGGGATGGTGCCTAGGCCCAGAGTTCAAGTCCCAAGACCCACAAAAAATAACAAGGCAAGCCAGGTGTTGGTGGCTCACGCCTGTCATCCTAACTACTCGGGAGACTGAGATCTGAGGACCATGGTTCAAAGCCAGCCTGGCACAAAATTCCATGAGACTCCTTTCCAATTACCCACCATAAAATGTTTAATGGCTTGTGGCATATCATGGTAGAGCAATTGTGGTATCAACAAAAATAAGTCAGGGGAGTAGATTTAGGTTATAAATGGAATTATTCCATTGAAAAGGAACTACATTATATGATGACATATGCTGGTACTCTGAGAATATTGCAAAATCTTAGGGTATCAAGTAATAATACTGTGAAGTACACCCAGAATGTTAATGTTCTATGGCTGGCATAATAATCACTTGGGGAAGAAACTTTTTTTTCTTTTTTTTTGGCTGGGGGATTCGTAAGGCTTGAACTCTGGGCCTGGGCACTGTTCCTGAGCTCTTCAACTCAAGGCTATCACCCTACCTATGAAGCCACAGTGCCATTTCCCATATTCTAGTGGTTAACTGTCGATGAGAGTCTCATAGACTTTCTAATGCCCAGGCTGGCTTTGAACCAAATCTTTAGATATCAGCCTGATATCTGAGTAGCTAGGATTACAGGTATAAGGCACTGCACCTGGCAAGAAATTTATTTCTTGCTGTTTTATACTACAAATTTACTGTATGTTTTACTTTTTCAAAAAGACTGAGGATGACCTTTGTTCTGTATATAATGGGAAGAGGGGTAGGGAGCTGTGAGCAGAAGAACTGAGGGGCAATACTCAGGGTAGGACAATAGCCTTAAACTAAAGAGCTCACGGCCCAAGGTCCAAGCCCCATGACTTTCCCCACTACCCCACAAAAAAAGGGAAAAAATTGGAGATTGGAGAGGATTTTCTAAAAAGAATATACAGAAATAGTAGTTCAAAATGTAGAAAGAAGTTCAATATTAACAGTCATGAGAAAAACTTAAAATTACAATGAAATCTTTACTTTAAATATGTTAATATAAATATAGTTTCAAACAAAAAGATCCACATACACACACACAAACACACACACACACACACACACGCATACAAAAAAACAACTTTCAAAGTCTAACTATTACTGGGAAGGTAGTGAGAAGAAGTAGAACTTTGGAATAGTTCTGCAAGGAATATAAAACAATCAAAAATTGCGTGGAGAGTGCTAAAAAAGTACTAAATATAGAATTACATAGAAATATGGTCCAACACTTGTATTTCTAGATTTGTACCTAACGGAAGAGAAAGCAGAGACTAGAACAAATATGTGGAGAATCCATTCACAACTATTAATAATAATCAAAAGGTAGAAATATGCAAAACAATGCATTGAAAAGGAAGAACATTTTACTATATTTTACAGATGAATCTTGATTACAGTAAACTAAAAATACAGCAGTCATAAAGGAAGAGCTAGGGTATGTTTTCCCTTCCAGAGCTTCCAAGGATCAACAAACCCTTAGAGCCAAAAAACACGATGGTTCCAGAGAATGGAGTAGAGAGGAACAGGAGCTGAATGTTTAATGATTATACATGGAAGATGAAAATTGCTCTAGATGGGTAGAATGAAGAGAGAACTGTACCCTAAACAATGGTTATGTAGCCACACAGGATGGGACACACCTATACTCCCTGATCTTGGGAAACTCAAGAAGGATTTGTAGCCAACCTGGATGCATGGAAAGATCTATCATAAAAACTAATGTGGAGGGGCTGGGAGTTTGGCATAGTTGTAGAGTGCTTGTATGAAGACGAAGTTTCAATTCCGCAGTACCACATACACAGAAAAAACCAGATGTAGTGCTGTGGCTCAAGTAGAAGATCACTAGGCTTGAGGAAAGCTGAAGGACAGTGCTCAGACCGAGTTCCAGCCAAAGGGCTTGTTTAAAAAAAAACCAGAAAGCTGAGCATGATGGGGTGGTGGCTCACTTCTATAATCCTAGCTACTCAGGCGGCTGAGATCTGAGGATCAAGGTTTAAAGCCATCCTGGCACAAAAAGACCTGAGACACTTATCTCCAATTTACTTTTAGAAAATTGGAAGTGGGGCTTGGCTCCAGAGTAAGGTGGTAGCCTGGAGCTGAAGAGCTCAGGGATAGTGCCCAGGCTGAGTTCAAGATCTATGAATCACAAAAAAAATATGGAAAAATTTGGATTCTGTGAATTTTATCAGGCATATAAATGTCTTTTTTGCTGTTGAAATAACAAATTGTTTCTAAACATTTTAAAAGTTTTTACCTAGAAATGTACACTACAAATGGAAATAATAACAAACACAAAATATGCAAAAGATACAAATTATCACAATATGGGTATCCTGCTTCTGTATCTTTTCACTGACTCCTGTTCAAATGAGTCACATACTCTGAATAATTTCTCCCAGTCGATATATGCCACACATGTTGGCTTGTACTGAACTTCTTGGGAAATCAAAAGCAAATACTAAGCAAATGTGTGTTAGATTTTGCCAACAGTGATATTTCAAATATAAATCCCTACTCACTGCATTATTTAATATCAATGCCGGAATCTAACTTACACTGTCAGAATCTTCAATCTTTTGAGAACCTTCAAAAGGGTGTGTAAATATTTAGGATCGTTATGTCTTCTTGGAGGAAAGATCCCTTTAGTAGTATGTAGTAACCTTCTTTGTCTTTTCTTACTAATTTTAGTTTGAAGTCTATTGTATCTGATATGACGATGGCAACTCCAGCCTGTTTATGGGGGCAGTTAGCTTGATAGAATTTATTCCAACCTCTCACTTTCAAAAGATGATGGTTTTTGGGTAAGATGTGTCTGTTGAAGACAGCAGAACGATGGCTCTTGCTTTTTGATCCAACTAGATGGCCTATGCCGTTTAATTGGAGAGTTAAGTCCATTGATATTGAGAGTTAGGATTGAGAGATATTTATTAGTTCCTACCATTTTTAAAAGCTTTTAGTAGGGCCTGTGTCTTGACAGTTCTTGTGGTCCTTAGATGGTATGCGGTTTAGGTGCCATTTCATTCCCTATAATGCATTTTTTTTGGTTTTGTATTTATAGAGCATCGTTGAGAATTCTCTGTAGTGTTGGTTTTGTTTCGACATATTGTTGCAGCTTTTCCCTGGAATGGAATGTTTTTCTTGTTCCCTCAGTTATGAATGAGAGCTTAGCTGGCTACAGTATTCTTGGTTGGTATTTATTTGATTTAAGGGCATGACATATATGCTTCCAGTAACTTCGTGCTAGCATGGTCTCTGCTGAGAAATCTGGGGTTATTCTGATTGGTTTTCCTTTATAGGTTACTGATCCCTTTTCCCTGGCTGCCTTTACGATCTTTTCTTTCGTTTCTATTGATCCAGTTCGGATCACAATGTGGCGGTGGGATGTTCTTTTCTGGTCAGGTCTGTTTGGGGTTCTAAAAGCTTCTCGTATCTGGATGGGCCTGCCCTTCTGGATATTTGGGAAGTTCTCTGAGATGATTCCCTGAAGTATATTTCCAATACCATTGACCTCTTTCTCCACGCCCTCCTCAATACCAACTAGCCTTAAATTAGGCTTCCTAATTGCATTTTGGACCTCTTGAAGCGCTCTCTGATATTTCCTAGATTTGGATTGACTCATTTTCTGTTCTCTCTCTATAATAACTAAATAATCTTCAGCCCCGGAAATTCTCTCCTCTGCATTGTCTATCCTGCTATCAAAGCTATCTACTTTATTTTTCATCTCCCTTGCTTCTAATTACTCATTTTTGATGCCTTGCATCTCCTGTTTTAGATCATCTATGGATTTCTTTATCTCCTTGATTTCCTTTTGAGTGGTTAGCTCAGTAGCTTTATTTTCTTTGGACATTTGCTGGAGTTTGGTCACGTTTTTATTTGTGGATTCTATGAATTCATCCATCTTTCTTTGAAAAACCTTTATTATGGCCTCCTTTATGGCTTCTTCTTTTTCAATTATCACCTTGTTTTTGCTTTCCTCTTGTTCAGCTATGGCTTCCTCCATTATCTCTTTCTTTATATTTTCACATTTTCCATTAATGATGTTTATCAATTGCATTTATGTAGCACTTGGAAGACTCTCCTCTAGGTTTGCCAGTGACTGTTCCATTGTGGGTTTACATTGGGTGGGGGATGTTGTTTCTTGATTTGACATTTTGCTTGAGTTTCTTGTTCTGCCCATTTGAAAATGGGAGCAAGATTACTACTAAATATGATTATAGTTTTTCAGATATAACCAACATAGACCTCTGTAGCTGGCAGACAGTAGATATTCACAAATTTTGATTGGTATTATCACTCTTTCTTTTTGTGCACTTACAGACCAGTCTAATACAACCACTGATAAGCGATTTATACCCAAAACAATAAACCTCTCAATCCAGTCTCTATTGTCTTTAAGTCCCTCTGAGCCTAGAGAATAATTAACCACCGACATATACAGTATTGCTCAACAGCCATCAAGTGTAGATCCGTGCAGTATAAGGGTTGAAAGACGAGCAGAGATCCAGAGATAGAAAAAAGGAATGAGAGAGGTCAGGGGAGGTACAAGAGGATTAACGTAGGAGTGTAAGAATATTGTAGTAATGAAGAAAAGGTATAGCATAAGTATAACTGACCTAGGTTGGTAAGTAGGTAGCATATTTGAGAACAAAGTTTGGAAAGTTTTAGAATAAACTTATGTGTTGCTGCACGACTGGCTCTTAGCCCAACCAGTGGCCTCACAGTGGACCATGGGATGGATCTGTTTTTCTTGTCTACGTTGAGGGAAAGGGGTATTTCACAAGATGCAGAAGTGAAGATTTCAGAAGCAAATGCTGTGAGTGAATTAGCTCGTAAAAAGCATTTTTATTTTCTTTTATCTTTCTGCCAGTCTTGAGGCTTGAATTCAGGGCCTGAGCACTGTCCTGGGGTTTTCTCCAGTCTAGCCCTCTGCCACTTGAGCCACAGTGCCACATCTAGATTTTCTATCTATGTGATACTGAGCAATCAAACCCAGATCTTCATGGATGCTAGGCAAGCACTCTACCACTATGCCAAACTCTCAACCCTGACATAGTAATTATAAAGTCATCATCATCATCATCATATCCAAATATCCTTTCTACTACAAAGAATGAACACTTAACTGTGTCTAATGCTTTTTTTTAATTTCACTAATTCTTCTGTGTTTTTCCCTCTTGCATTTTTTACACATGACAGCAAAGCTAATCATCAGGAAAAAATTGATTAGGATACAGAAACCTAATAATATCCTAGTAGATTGACATCAAAAATATGTGCAAGATGCCCTGTGTGTTTGACCTAGTGGGAGAATCCTTGGCTACCAAGCAGTAAGCCTCAGGTTTGATTCCTCATTACCACATACATAGAAAATGCTGCAAGTGGTGCTGTGGCTCGGTGGGACAGCTAAAGCCTAAAGAAAGCCCAAGAACAATGTTCACTCTCTGAGGTCAAGTCCCAAGACTAGCAAAAACAAAAAAAATTCGACAAGGGGCAAAATGCAGGCCGAGAAGGCACTGTGAAGCAAATGTTTTGTAAAGGATGAGGGCAATATTGACCCTTAAGTTTGGATCTTACCTAAGAAAGGCTCCTTGAGCCTGAGACCAGACTGTTAGTTGGGCCTAGTGGAAGACATTGGGATTGGACAAATAAGGTGTGCTGTATACTACATGCACATGTATATTGTGAGATTGGAGGAGAGATTCAGCCTCCAGTATGTCTTTGGTGAGGTCTTTTGTGAGCAAGGATCTTTGGTCAATGGGCCCTGAAAGGTGACCCTGTCTCCCTCACAATGGAACAGAATATGGAACCCTGGTAACCAAGCCACTGTAACTAACAACCAGCTCAAGCCAGCTCACTTGGCCTGTAGCTCAGGAGGAAGAAAGATGTTGCTGTGCTGTTGCCAAAGGTCAGGAAACTCGAGTCTCAGGCATGGAAGTTGTGGATGTCTTACTCGAAGATGTACATGCTAGATCATTGCCAAGCCACAAATCCAGTATAACAGAACTTTCTCTAAGAAGAAGGCCCCGAAAATCCAGGGCAACCAGATGAGGTCAATTTCTAAGAAGAAATGTATTTGACCCCATCATCCTCCCCACACACTACAACTTTCTTTTTTTTTCATTTTTTTATTGTAATTAGTAAAAGGGTTAGATTGTGGGGAGCCAGAGCGGCCGCCACTAAACAACCTCTTAGTTCTCCTTATTTTGTATGTGAATGCAGAGCGTTTGCTCTTTCCTCTGAGTCTGCGCGTATGATGTCAGAGGCCTGACCAATCCTGAGTTGTAAAACGGCCCTGTCAATGGAGCGACCAATGGCAAAAAACCCCGGGTTCCTTGATTGTATGTAAGCAGCTGCATTTCCCTGCCCAAGCCCTTTTTGCTTCCTGCTCCCCCTTCAGTCAAAAGCTCTCAGAAAAAGTATGATTTGAGAAGAATCCTCGAGTGGTGGTCGTTCTTCCTCGCTGGTCGAGGAGCTCGCCACAACTGGTGCCGAAAACCCGGGACCTTGGGAAGACAGGAGGACAAGCGAAAAGGCCGAGGATTCAGAACTCGACATACGGAGAGGAGACGTCGGTAAGTATCAGCCTGATCAGCTGAGATCCCCGGATATGCTGTTTCTTTGGGTACAATTCTGGGTGCTTGCTGTTGTCCTTCCTTGCTTGCTGCTGGTGTGTCTTTGTTGCATTTGTCTGCGTTGCGGCAACTCACAGATTGTTAAGAGAGCCAGTAGGACATTGACGAAGCACCAGGATAGTCTCTCCGAGGCAGAATCAAATGGGGAGGAAAAAGGTAGGCCAAAAAGAAAAGGGAAAGAAAATAAAAAAGGGAGATTTTATGTCAAAGAACAGAGGGTGGACGCACCCTTTCAAGATACTGTGCAGGAGGGAGATAAGGAGGACCAAGGTATAAGAACAATGGAGCCGCCCCCAGGGCAGTCTTACCCGGATCCGGGCAGGTTTCAACATTTACAAATAAGGGAGTCTAGAGATGAGGAGCTAAACGATTCAAATGAGGAGTTAAGCAACTCAGATGAGGAAGTGACTAACAATTCAGATGAGGAACAGGACCCGAAAGAGGGAAAAGTCTTGGAGGAGGCGGCTGCTAGGTATGAGGAGGGAAGGTATGGAGTTCAGCGACCTCTTCTGGCCGGAGTGTCTAAAGGAAATGAGCAAGAGAGAGCCATGCCCTCTGCGCCCCCGCCTTATCCTGTGGCGGCGGGAAAAAGTCATTTCATAAAAGAAAGCACGTGGTCCCGCCTGGCGGCTGCGTTCCCAGTTTTTGAGAACCCAGTTACCCAGGAGAGGACCTTTGAACCAGTCTCCTATAAACAGTTAAAGGATTTGATGGAGGCAGTACGTAATTATGGAGTTACGGCCAGTTATACCACTGCCTTGCTTAGAAGACTAACTGCTAATGCTATGACACCTAATGATTGGTATGAGGTCGCGCGGACATGCCTCAATTATGGACAGTTCCTTGACTTCAGGTCTATAGTTATGGACAGAGCTCAGGCTCAATATAGAGTAAATGTACAAGAAGGGCGGCCCGAGTGGACCGTGGACATGCTCCTAGGGCAAGGACAATGGGCTGCCGATCAGACAAATTTCCCCTGGGATGTTTATAAACAAATAAATGAGGTTTTTTACAAGTCCTGGAGGGCAATCCCAAACAAAGGCCAGGTCACTGGCAGCCTCACCAAAGTTACTCAAGCTGTCACGGAGCCATTCTCCGATTTTGTGGCCCGTGTGCTCGAAACGGCGGAGCGCGTTTTTGAAAATCTTGAAGCCTTTATGCCAGTTGTCCAACAAATTATTTTTGAGCAATGTACAAAGGAATGTCAGAGAGCTATTATGCCGGTCAAGGAAAAGGGCCTGGAAGCATGGATAAAAGCCTGCAGGGAAATAGGGTGGCCATTAACTAATGCAGGCCTGGCTGCAGCTGTACTGTCAGCCACCCAAGCGGCCAAGGACTCTAAAGGTAAAGGATGCTTCAAATGTGGCCAACTTGGACACTTTAAACGCCAGTGTCCCAGAACTGGTCCCCAGGGTCCTCAGGGAGTTCAAAAGATGCCAGGAACATGTCCTAGGTGCAAGAAGGGAAAACATTGGGCCAATGAATGCAAGTCAGTAAAAGATATTAATGGACAGCCCATTCCTTCTCTTAGTACAGACCAGGAGCCAAAAAACGGGATAAGGGGCCCCCGTCCCCAGGGCCCACAAATTTATGGGGCACTTCAGACTCCGGCACCTGTTCCCAGCCTGCAGCAGCCAGTTCAGCCAGAAGGGCAACCCCAGGCTCCGCAGGGTTGGACCTCTGTGCCTCCTCCGGATTGGTCTTAACTCCAGCCATGGGAGTACAAATATTGGATACTAATGTAACTGGACCATTAGAAACAGGCACGGTGGGATTGGTGTTAGGGCGCTCCTCCTCCACCTTAAAAGGACTAATAATTTTCCCGGGCGTTATAGATTCTGACTATTCAGGAGTAATCAAGGTTTTGTGCCACTCCCCTTACGGAGTAATCTCTATAGCCCCGGGAGATAGGATTGCCCAGCTTTTAATTCTACCTTCAAAACATGAAAACCTTCCTTCACTACAAAAGGAAAGGGGAGCCGCAGGCTTAGGCTCCACAGGGATTGATCTTGTGTGCCTGTCGATGGAATTGGACCAGAGACCCATGCTATCCCTACAAATAGAGGGAAAGTCCTTTCTTGGCCTGGTAGATACCGGAGCCGATCAGAGCATTATTCAATCAAAGGCCTGGCCCAAGCAGTGGCCATTACAAAAATCTTCTCAAACTTTACAAGGACTTGGATATGCTAATGCTCCCTGTGTCAGTGCTAAAGAGTTAGTGTGGAGAACTGAAGAAGGCCAACAGGGAACAATCCAACCATTTGTAATCGACGTCCCTGTTAATCTTTGGGGACGGGATGTGCAACAACAATTAAAACTTAAACTGACTAATAATTATTCAGAAGTTAGTCAAAACATCATGAAACAGCAGGGATATGTTCCAACTCCAGGGCTTGGCAGATGTCTTCAGGGACGCCCAGAACCCGTTGAGCCTGCTCCAAAATTTAATAGGAAAGGATTGGGTTTTTCCTAGGGGCCACTGAAACAAAAGCTTCCATCAATAATGCGGTACCCATACCCTGGTTGACTCAGAAATCGGTGTGGGTCCCCCAGTGGCCCCTTTCACAAGAAAAATTGGAAGCTGCAAAAATTTAGTTGAGGAACAGTTAAAATTGGAACACGTTGAGCCCTCTGTATCTCCCTGGAACACACCCATTTTTGTTATTAAAAAGGCTTCTGGCAAGTGGAGATTGTTACATGACTTAAGGGCAGTAAACGCGCAAATGCAGGTCATGGGACCAGTCCAGAGAGGACTTCCTCTACTTTCAGCACTGCCCCGAGATTGGCCTGTGTTGACCTTAGACATTAAAGATTGCTTCTTCTCAATACCCCTTTGCCCTGAGGATAGAGAACGTTTTGCCTTTACGTTGCCCTCTGTTAATCATGAACAGCCAGATGTCCGGTATCAGTGGAAGGTTTTGCCTCAAGGCATGGCTAATAGCCCGACTATTTGTCAACTGTTTGTGGATTCGGCCCTACTGTCAGTTAGACAGGAGTTTCCCCTGGTAAAAATCATTCATTATATGGATGATATCCTGCTAGCTGCTTCCTCTCTTGAGGTACTTCATAGAGCCTATCAACAGGTGGTTTCCCTACTTGAACAGAGAGGGCTTATTATTGCCCCTGATAAAGTACAACAATCCAAGGTGGTAAAATTCTAGGTGCCATTGTTACTCCTGCCTTTATTTGACCTCAAAAAATTTCTATTCGAACTGCCCACCTAAAGACACTCAATGATTTTCAGCAACTGTTGGGAGACATCAACTGGATCCGAGGATATTTAAACATCCCTCGAGCAGAATTACTGCCTTTATTTTCCATTTTGGAAGGTAACCCAGATGTCACATCTACACGAAAACTTACCCCACAGGCTTTTGCGGCCCTAAAAAAGATTGAAGAGGCAATAATTAAGGCTCAAGTGTGTCGTTATAATCCAGGTCAATTACTTATGTTGTATATTTTAAAGACAAAGAATTATCCTACAGGGGTCTTATGGCAGGACGGCCCTCTGTGGTGGCTTCATGGTAATTCTCATGGAGCAAGAACTGTTCAATATTTTCCTGAGCTTGTTGCAACTCAAGCCCTATTGGGCCTAAAGTATTGTTTGATGCATTTTGCTAAAATACCTGATAAATTAATTATTCCCTATACCAGGAATCAGGTGGAGACTTTGGCTGCCACTGTGGATATATGGGCGATTTTATTATGTGCCTTTCCCAATATTATTGATAACCATTATCCCAAGCATCCCTTGCTTGCCTTTGTAGAGAGAAATTTGGTTTATTTTCCTATTATTACCTCTAAGAAGCCTTTGGCTACAGCCTTGACTATTTATACTGATGGGTCAAAAACTGGCCAGGGTGCCTTTGTGGTGGAAGGTCAAAATCCAGTCGTGTTATATTTTCGACCGGATGTTCCCCAGGTCACGGAGTGCCTGGTGGTTCTAGAGGTGTTTAAAAGATTTGAAGAGCCCTTTAATCTTTTCTCTGATTCACAATATGTTGTTAATGCTGTTAATTCTCTTGAAGTCGCTACCTCAATTAGGCAGGCCAGCATGGTTTCTAACATATTATTACAGATTCAATCCCTTATTTTGGCAAGAAAGAATCCCTTTTATATAGGGCACATGAGAGCTCATACCTTGTTGCCAGGTCCCATGGCTAAGGCTAATGCCCAGGTAGATCAGGCAACTAGGGCCATGGTTTTGACAGCTATTGATTCTGTAGAATCAGCAAAAACTTTTCATCAGTTATATCATGTACCTGCTAATACTCTTAGAATAAAATTTAATATAACCAGACATGAAGCACGAAATATTGTTAAAGCCTGTCAGTCTTGTGTGATTTTTCTCCCCTCTCCTAATGTGGGGATAAACCCTAGAGGCTTAAAACCAAATGCCCTATGGCAAATGGATGTTACTCATTTAGCGGAATTTGGAAAATTAAAATATTTACATGTCTCAGTGGATACCTATTCTGGCATAGTACATGCCACACCCTTGGCAGGAGAAAAGGTTTCCCATGTAAAAGTACATTGTTTAGAAGCCTGGGCGGCCTGGGGAAAACCCCTTCACTTAAAAACTGATAATGGCCCTGCCTATACTTCTCATGGTTTCCGCGCCTTTTGTGCGCAAATGCAAGTAGCCCATACAACAGGGTTACCATACAATCCGCAAGGACAAGGAATTGTGGAAAGAACCAACAAAAAATTAAAAGAAATACTTCAAAAACAGAAAGGGGGAATTGCGGAAGGAGCATCTCCCAGGGAAAGACTTTCCCTTGCACTTTTTACTTTAAATTTTTTAATTTTAAATAGTGATGATAAGTCAGCAGCAGATAGACATGCTGCCCAAAACCCAAAAATTATAACTGAGATGGTTAAATGGAAGGATGTTATTACAAATAATTGGTGCGGACCGGATCCCGTAGTAAGGAGATCCAGGGGAGCTGTTTGTGTTTTTCCACAGGAGCAGGAAACACCGCTTTGGGTCCCATTGCGATTGACGCGAAAGGTGGAAGGAGAACCCGAGAAAGGCACTGACGATGAAGATGATTCTCATGTTGGTGGCAATACTAGCAGATCCAGTGATGGCCCAGGAGAGGATTTTGTGGGTGCGGATGAAGACCTTTCCATTACCAATGCCCGTGACTAATGCTTCTAGGACAATGGACTGATCTGTTTGAAAATCTAACCACTCAATTAAGATCAGAAATTATGTTAGTTAATAGGATCAGGATCACAATAACAGCAGGACAAGTTTTGGATTGGGTAAAAAATTCCCTGTCGTTTGTTAAGGAGTGGGCTGGGCTGGGAGTGTTTGTTGCAGCCTGTTGTGGGCCCTGTATTTTTTGCCTCTGGTTGCTCTGTCGCATGAGATCTCGCAATAGAAGGGATAGAGTACTAATTGCTCATGCACTCACTGCCTTGGAGCAAGGACACTCTCCCCAAAATTTGGCTTGCAGCTTTAAAAACCAACTAAAAGTGCCCTGTACTGCCTTTGCACCCTCGAGACCTTAGTCTATTGCACGAGGAATAGGAGTACAGGCAGCCAAGAGTTGTGAAATGTTGGACAAAGTACCACTCCTGACCCTAACAGGTTAGGGAGAGCATGTGCGTCAGCATATGGGTCTGCGCCACTAGCCCATCTCCGCAAAGGGGATAGAGGGCCTGAAAGGGAGGGATCAAGAGTTGATCGCCTGGGTCACTCCTCTAGAATGGGACCTCAAGTTTTACTTTGGAGGACAGCACCTCTACTCTCTTCACAACACGTATGTTGACTTCCTGCAACAAAACAAGAAAGGGGGAGATGTGGGGAGCTGGAGCGGCCGCCACTAAAACAACCTCTTAGTTCTCCTTATTTTGTATGTGAATGCAGAGCGTTTGCTCTTTCCTCTGAGTCTACGCGTATGACGTCAGAGGCCTGACCAATCCCGAGTTGTAAAACGGCCCTGGCAATGGAGCGACCAATGGCAAAAAACCCCGTGTTCCTTGATTGTATGTAATCAGCTGCATTTCCCTGCCCAAGCACTTTTCGCTTCCTGCTCCCCCTTCAATCAAAAGCTCTCCGATAAAGTATGATTTGAGAAGAATCCTCGAGGGGTGGTCGTTCTTCCTCGCTGGTCGAGGAGCTCGCCACATTAGATGATATTTGCCAGATAGAAGGTGCATTAATTCACATACATTGATACCCTTTCACATGTCTTGGTACCCATTTCCCTCCAACCCCACACCCCCCACCCATCTTGGTTTTCCCCCCTTCCCTATCAAATTTCAAATATCCAAATACAAATAAATTCAATATATCAGATAACAAACTGAGATACCAATATGGGATAACCAAGGGACAGCAAGCGAGATGAGAGACAACATAGTACATTAAGGACAACAATCATTCATTATATGGCTTTTGTGTCAATATCCTGGAGGTCCTTTCAATTAGCTTCACATTATATGGCCTTATATATGGCCTTTTGCTCTATTGCCAATCTCTGCTAGTAGAGCCCAAGGTTTCTCCTGATTATGACGAATGAGGGAAACCACTGAGCCTAAGTTCCTTTGAGTCTGGCTTACTTCACTTAATATGATTTGTTCTAAGTCTTTCCATTTCCTAACAAATGGGGCGATGTCATTCTTTCTGACAGCAGCATAGAATTCCATTGTGTACAAATACCACAGCTTGTTGATCCACTCATCAACTGAGGGACATCTGGGTTGGTTCCATATCTTTGCTATGGTGAATAGTGCTGCAATGAACATTGTTGTGCTAGTGGGTTTAGTATGCCCTTGTTTCTGGATTGTTGGGTAAATGCCAAGTTCTGGAATTGCTGGGTCATAGGGGAGTTGTATGTTTAGCGTTTTGAGGCACTGCCGCACTGCTTTCCATAGTGGTTGAACGAGTTTGTACTCCCACCAACAGTGTAGTAGTGATCCCTCCTGACCACATCCCCTCCAGCATCTGTTGTCATTCGTTTTCCTGATCCTGGCCATTCTAACTGGAGTGAGGTGGAATCTTAGAGTTGTTTTGATTTGCATTTCTTTTATGACCAGAGATGTGGAGCATTTCTTCATGTGTCTATAGGCCATTTTTGTTTCTTCTTCAGAGAAGACTCTCTTTAAGTCTTTGGCCCATTTTGTAATGGGATGGGTGTTACCTTGGAGGTTAGTTTTGGAGTGATTCAATTTTTTGAGTTGTTGATATATTTTAGATATGAGGCCTTTGTCCGTTGTTTGGTTGGTGAAGATCTTCTCCCACTCTGTAGGCTTCCTAATTAGTTTACTAGCTATATCCGTTGCCATAGAAAAGCTCTGCAGTTTAATGCAGTCCCACTTATCCAGCCTTTCTCTGATTTGTTGTGATTCTTGGTCCTTATTAAGAAAGTTTCGACCTGTGCCAAGGAGGCCTAGTGTATCTCCTATTCCTTCCTGTAAACTTTTCAGTGTGTCAGCTTTTACCTCCACGTCTTTGATCCATTTGGAGTTAATTCTAGTGCAAGGGGACAAAGAAGGATTCAACTTTAGTTTACTGCAGGTGTTTAACCAGTTCTGCCAGCACAACTTGTTGAAGAGGCTATCTTTCTTCCATTCTATTTTTTTGGCTCCCTGGTCAAAGATTAGGTGGCCATAGGTCTGTGGTTTAATATCTGGGTCCGCAGTTCTACTCCATTGGACTTTAGGCCTGTTCTTGTGCCAGTACCAAGCTGTTTTGAGAATTATAGCTCTGTAATAGAGTCTTAAGTTTGGAATTGAAATTCCTCCAGCGCTGTTCTTTCTGCTAAGAAGTGTTTTTGCTATACGGGATCTTTTATTATTCCCTATGAAATTTTGAATTGCCTCTTCTATGTCTTTAAAGAATGACATTGGACTGTTGATGGGTATTACATTGAATTTGTAGATAGCCCTTGGCAAGATTGTCATTTTCACAATGTTGATTCTTCCAATCCAGGAGCATGGGAGGTTTTTCCATTTCCTTAGTTCTGCTTTTATTTCCTTTTTTATGGTTTTAAAGTTTTCATCTAAACGGTCCTTTACATTCTTAGTTAAGCTAATTGCTAGCTACTTTATTTTATTTGAGGCTATTGCGAAAGGATTTTCTTTCCTGATTATTGCCTCGTTCCTCTCAGTGTTGGCGTAAAGTAAGGTAGTTGATTTGTGAGGGTTGATTTTATGACCTGCTACCCTTCCAAAGCTTTGAATCAGCTCAAGGAGATTGGGAGTAGAGTCTATAGGATTCTTTAAATACAGAATCATGTCACCGGCAAAGAGGGATAGTTTTATTTCCTCTTTCCCTACTTGGATCCCTTTTATGCTTGCTTCTTGCCTTATTGCACTGCCTAGGAATTCTAGTAATATGTTAAAAAGGAGTGGAGAGAGTGGGCATCCTTGTCTCGTTCCTGATTTTAGAGGGAATGGCTTTAGATTTTCACCATTAAGTATAATACTAGCAGTGGGTTTCTCATACACAGCCTTTATTACATTGAGAAATGTTCCATGGATTCCTAGTTTCTCCACATCTTTTTACATAAAGGGGTTTTGGATCTTGTCAAATGCCTTTTCCGCATCTATTGAGACAATCATGTGATTTTATCCCTGCTCCTGTTGATGTGTTGAATTATATTAATTGATTTGTGTATGTTGAACCAGCTTTGCCTCCCTGTGATGAATCCAAGTGTATATTTTTTTTGATGAGTTGTTGTAGAGGGTTGGCCAGTATTTTGTTGAGAAGTTTTGCATCGATGTTCATCAAAGAAATGGGTCTATAGATCTCTTTCTTTGATGAATCTCTGTCTGGTTTGGGGATGAGGGATATGCTGGCTTCACAGAATCAGTTTGGTAAAGAACCTTCATTTTCAATTTCGTTGAAGAGCTTGAGGAGTATTGGTGTGAGCTCTGCTTTGAAGACCTTATAGAATTCAGCTGTGAATCCATCTGGCCCTGGGCTCTTTTTAAGTGGAAGTTGTCTAATTTCCATTTCTATTTCAGAGCTTGAAATAGGCCTGTGGAGTTGGGTTACCTCTTCTTGGTTCAGTGTGTGTATGTTAATATTGTCTAGGAATTCATCCATTTCTTCTAGATTCTTAAATTTGTTGGTGTAAAGGTTTGAGAAGTATTCCCTCATGATATTCTGGATCTTGGTAATTTCTGTCGTGATATTACCATTTTCATCTGCGATTTTGTTTATTTCAATATGCTCTCTTCTTTTTTTGGTAAGATTTGCTAAGGGCTTGTCAATTTTGTTAATTCTTTCAAGAACCAACTCCTTGTTTTGTTGATTCTTTCTATAGTTTTTTTATTCCAAAACATTTAATTCTGCTTTGATTTTAATAATTTGCTTTCTCCTAATGGGTTTAGGGTTGGTTTTTTGGTCTTTTTCCAGGAGGTTAAGGTGAGGCATTAACTAGTTGGTTTGCCATTTTTCCAACTTGCTGTTGTAGGCACCCCGCTCTATAAATTTTCCTCTAAGTACTGCCTTTGTTGTGTCCCTAAGGAGTTGATATTTGTGTGCTCCTTATTGTTAAATTTCATAAACAGTTGGATATCTGTTCTGATCTCTTCGATTACCCATTGTTTTTGATTCAACAATGTGTTGTTCAGTCTCCATGAGTTACACGGTTTTCTTTGGTGGAGATGTGTGTTGAGCTCCAATTTGATGCCTTTATGGTCTGAGAGTGTGTATGGAATAATTTCAGTGTTTCTGAATCTGTCCAGGTTTGCTTTATGGCCTAAGATGTGGTCTATTTTGGAAAATGTTCCATGTGTTGCTGAGAAAAACTTATATTGTGGTGTTACTGCGTGGAATATTCAGCAGATGTCTGTTAGATCTAGTTGGTCTATATAGTTGTTCAGTTCTAAGGTTTCTCTGTTGAGTTTTTGCCTTGTTGATCTGTCCATAGGTGAGAGTGGTGTGTTAAACTCACCAACAATCACTGTATTTCGATCTATGTATGGTTTCAGTGTAAGTAAAGTTTGCTTGATGAAGTTTGCAGCTCCGGGATTGGGTGTGTAAATATTTAGGATTGTTATGACTTCCGGGAGGAAAGATCCCTTTAGTAGTATGTAGTAACCTTCTTTGTCTTTTCTTACTAATTTTAGTTTGAAGTCTATTGTATCTGATATGAGGATGGCAACTCTAGCCTGTTTATGGGGGCAGTTAGCTTGATAGAGTTTTTTCCAACCTCTCACTTTCAAAAGATGATTGTTTTTGGGTAAGATGTGTCTCTTGAAGTCAGCAGAACGATGGCTCTTGCTTTTTGATCCAACTAGACAGCCTATGCCATTTAATTGGAGAGTTAAGTCCATTGATATTGAGAGTTAGGATTGAGAGATATTTATTAGTTCCTACCATTTTTAAAAGCTTTTAGTAGGGCCTGTGTCTTGACAGTTCTTGTGGTCCTTAGATGTTATGCTGTTTAGGTGCCATTTCTTTCCCTATATTTCATTTAGTTTGGTTTACTATGTATAGAGCATCTTTGAGAATTCTCTGTAGTGTTGGTTTTGTTTCGACATATTGTTGCAGCTTTTCCCTGGAATGGAATGTTTTTATTTTTCCCTCAGTTATGAAAGAGAGCTTAGTTGGCTACAGTATTCTTGGTTGGTAGTTATTTAATTTAACGGCATGACATATATGCTTCCAGTCACTTCGTGCTTGCATGGTCTCTGCTGAGAAATCTGGGGTTATTCTGATTGGTTTGCCTTTGTAGGTTACTGACCCCTTTTCCCTGGCTACCTTTAGGATCTTTCCTTTCGTTTCTATTGATCCAGTTCAGATCACAATGTGGCGGTGGGATGTTCTTTTCTGGTCAGGTCTGTTTGGGGTTCTAAAAGCTTCTCGTATCTGGATATGCCTGCCCTTCTGGATATTTGGGAAATTCTCTGAGATGATTCCCTGAACTATATTTCCAATACCATTGACCTCTTTCTCCACGCCCTCCTCAATACCAACTAGCCTTAAATTAGGCTTCCTAATTGTTTCTTGGACCTCCTGAAGCGCTCTCTCATATTTCCTAGATTTGGATTGACTCATTTTCTGTTCTTTATAATACCTAAATTATCTTCAGCCACGGAAATTCTCTCCTCTGCAATGTCTAACATGCTATCAAAGCTATCTACTTTATTTTTCATCTCCCTTGCTTCTAATTGCTCACTTTTGTTGCCTTGCATCCCTTGTTTTAGATAATGTATGGATTTCTTTATCTCCTTGATTTCCTTTTGAGTGGTTAGCTCAGTAGCTTTATTTTCTTTGGACATTTGCTGGAGTTTGGTCACGTTTTTATTTGTGGATTCTTTGAATTCATCCATCTTTCTTTGAAAACCTTTATTATGGCCTCCTTTATGGCTTCTTCTTTTTCACTTATCACCTTGTTTTTGCTTTCCTCTTGTTCAGGTATGGCTTCCTCTATTATCTCTTTCTTTATATTTTCACATTTTTCATTAATGATGTTTATCAATTGCATTTGTGTAGCACTTGGAAGACTCTCCTCTAGGTTTGCCAGTGACTGTTCCATTGTCGGTTTACATTGGGTGGGGGATGTTGTTTCTTGATTTGACATTTTTCTTGAGTTTCTCGTTATGCCCATTTGAAAATGGGAGCAAGATTACTACTAAATACGATTATAGTTTTTCAGATATAACCAACCTAGACCTCTGTAGCTGGCAGACACTAGATGTTCACAAGTTTTGATTGGTATTATCACTCTTTCTTTTGGTGCACTTACAGACCAGCCTAATACAACCACTGATAAGCGATTTATACCCAAAACAATAAGCCTCTCAATCCAATCTCTATTGTCTTTAAGTCCCTCTGAGCCTAGAGAATAATTAACCACCTACATATACAATATTGCTCAACAGCCATCAAGTGTAGATCCGTGCAGTATAAGGGTTGAACGACGAGCAGAGGTCCAGAGATAGAATAAAAGAATGAGAGAGGTCAGGGGAGATACAAGAGGATTAACGTAGGAGTATAAGAATATTGTAGTAATGAAGAAAAGTTATAGCATAAGGATAACTGACATAAGTTGGTAAGTAGGTAGCATATTTGAGTACAAAGTTTGGAAAGTATTAGAATAAAACTTATGTGTTGGTGCATGACTAGGTCTTAGCCCAACCAGTGGCCTCACAGTGGACCGTGGGATGGATCTGTTTTTCTTGTCTACGTTGAGGGAAAGGGCTATTTCACAAGATGCAGAAGCAAAGATTTCAGAAGCAAATGCTGTGAGTGAATTAGCTCGTAAAGCATTTTTATTTTCTTTTATCTTTGTACCAGTCTTGGGGCTTGAATTCAGGGCCTGAGCAATGTCCTCGGGTTTTCTCAAGTCTAGCCCTCTGCCACTTGAGCCACAGTGCCACATCTAGATTTTCTATCTATGTGATACTGAGCAATCAAACCCAGATCTTCATGGATGCTAGGCAAGCACTCTACTACTATGCCAAACTCTCAACCCTGACATAGTAAATATAAAGTCATCATCATCATCATCATATCCAAATATCTTTTCTCCTACAAAGAATGAACACTTAACTGTGTCTAATGCTTTTTTTTTAATTTCACTAATTCTTCTGTGTTTTTCCCTCTTGCATTTTTTACACTTGACAGCAAAGCTAATCATCAGGAAAAAAGTGATTAGGATACAGTAACCTAATAATATCCTAGTAGATTGACGTCAAAAATATGTGCAAGATGCCCTGTGTGTTTGACCTCGTGGTAGAGTACTTGGCTACTGCGCAAAAAGACTCAGGTTTGATTCCTCATTACCACATACATAGAAAACGCTGCAAGTTGTGCTGTGGCTCGGTGGGACAGCTAAAGCCTAAAGAAAGCCCAAGAACAATGTTCACACTCTGAGGTCAATTCCCAAGACTAGCAAAAACAAAAAAAAAAATCGACAAAGGGCAAAATGCAGGCAGAGAAGGCACTGTGAAGCAAATGTTTGGTAAAGGATGAGGGCAATATTGACCCTTAAGTTTGGATCTTACCTAAGAAAGGCTCCTTGAGCCTGAGACCAGACTGGTAGTTGGGCCTAGTGGAAGACATTGGGATTGGACAAATAAGGTGTGCTGTTTACTATATGCACATGTATATTGTGAGATTGGAGAAGAGATTCAGCCTCCAGTATGTCTTTGGTGAGGTCTTTTGTGAGCAAGGACCTTGGGTCATTGGGCCCTGAAAGGTGACAGCGCCTCCCTCACAATGGAACAGAATTTGGAACCCTGGTAACCAAGGCACTGTAACTAACAACCAGCTCAAGCCAGCTCACTTGGCCTGTGGCTCAGGAGGAAGCAAGATGTTGCTGTGCTGTTGCCAAAGGTCAGGAAACTCGAGTCTCAGGCATGGAAGTTGTGGATGTCTTACTCGAAGATGTACATGCTAGATCATTGCCAAGCCACAAATCCAGTATAACAGAACTTTCTCTAAGAAGAATGCCAGGAAAATCCAGGGCAACCAGATGAGGTAAATTTCTAAGAAGAAATGTATTTGACCCCATCATCCTCCCCACACACTACAACTTTCTTTTTTTGCATTTTTTTATTGTAATTAGTAAAAGGGTTAGATGATATTTGCCAGAGAGAAGGTGCATGAATTCACATACATTGATACCCTTTCACATGTCTTGGTACCCATTTCCCTCCATCTCCACAGCCCCCACCCGTCTTGGTTTTCCCCCCTTCCCTATCAAATTTCAAATATCCAAATACAAATAAATTCAATATATGAGATAACAAAGTGAGATACTATACCAATATGGGATAACCAAGGGACAGCAAAGGACATGAGAGACAACATAGTACATTAAGGACAACAATCATTCATTATGAGGCTTTTGTTTCAATATCCTGGAGGTCCTTTCAATTAGCTTCACATTATATGGCCTTATATATGGCCTTTTGCTCTATTGCAAATCTCTGCTAGTAGAGCCCAAGGTTTCTACTGATTATGATGAATGAGGGAAACCACTGAGCCTAAGTTCCTTTGAGTCTGGCTTACTTCACTTAATATGATTTGTTCTAAGTCTTTCCATTTCCTAACAAATGGGGCGATGTCATTTTTTCTGACAGCAGCATAGAATTCCCTTGTGTACAAATACCACAACTTGTTGATCCACTCATCAACTGAGGGACATCTGGGTTGGTTCCATATCTTTGCTATGGTGAGTAGTGCTGCAATGAACATTGTTGTGCTAGTGGGTTTAGTATGCCCTTGTTTCTGGAGTGTTGGGTAAATGCCAAGTTCTGAAATTGCTGGGTCATAGGGGAGTTCTATTTTTTGCCTTTTGAGGCACTGCCGCACTGCTTTCCATAGTGGTTGAACGAGTTTGCACTCACATCAACAATGTAGTACTGATCCCTCCTGGCCACATCGCCTCCAGCATCTGTTGTCATTCATTTTCCTGATCCTGGCCATTCTAACTGGAGTTAGGTGGAATCTTAGACTTGTTTTGTTTTGCATTTCTTTTATGACCAGAGATGTTGAGCATTTCTTCATGTGTCTATAGGCCATTTTTGTTTCTTCTTCAGAGAAGACTCTCTTAAGTCTTTGGCCCATTTTTAATGGGATGGGTGTTACTTTAGAGGTTAGTTTTGGAGTGATTCAATTTTTTGAGTTGTTGATATATTTTAGATATTAGGCCTTTGTCCGTTGTTTGGTTGGTGAAGATCTTCTCCCACTCTGTAGGCTTCCTGATTAGTTTACTAGCTATATCCGTTGCCATACAAAAGCTCTGCAGTTTAATGCAGTCCCACTTATCCCGCCTTTCTCTCATTTGTTGTGATACTTGGTCCTTATTAAGAAAGTTTCGACCTGTGACAAGGAGGCCTAGTGTATCTCCTATTCCTTCCTGTAAACTTTTCAGTGTGTCAGCTTTTACCTCCAGGTCTTTGATCCATTTGGAGTTAATTCTAGTGCAAGGTGACAAAGAAGGATCCAACATTAGTTTTCTGCAGGTGTTTAACCAGTTCTGCCAGCACAACTTGTTGAAGAGGTTGTCTTTCTTCCATTCTATTTTTTTGGCTCCCTGGTCAAAGATTAGGTGGCCATAGGTCTGTGGTTTAATATCTGGGTCCGCAGTTCTACTCCAATGGACTTCAGGCCTGTTCTTGTGCCAGTACCAAGCTGTTTTGAGAATTATAGCTCTGTAAGAGAGTCTTAAGTTTGGAATTGAAATTCCTCCAGCGCTGTTCTTTCTGCTAAGAAGTATTTTTGCTATACGGGATCTTTTATTATTCCATATGAAATTTTGAATTGCCTCTTCTATTTCTTTAAAGAATGACATTGGGATGTTGATTGGTATTACATTGAATTTGTAGATAGCCCTTGGCAAGATTGTCATTTTCACAATGTTGATTCTTCCAATCCAGGAGCATGGGAGGTTTTTCCATTTCCTTAGTTCTGCTTTTATTTCCTTTTTTATGGTTTTAAAGTTTTCATCTAAACGGTCCTTTACATTCTTAGTTAAGCTAATTGCTAGGTACTTTATTTTCTTTGAGGCTACTGTGAAAGGAATTTCTTTCCTGATTATTGCCTCGTTCCTCTCAGTGTTGGCGTAAAGTAAGGTAGTTGATTTCTGAGTGTTCATTTTATGGCCTGTTACCCTTCCAAATCTTTGAATCTGCTCAAGGAGCTTGGGAGTAGAGTCTATAGGATTCTTTAAATACAGAATCATGTCATCGGCAAAGAGGGATAGTTTTATTTCCTCTTTCCCTACTTGGATCCCCTTTATGCTTGCTTCTTGCCTTATTGCACTGCCTAGTAATTCTAGTAGTATGTTAAAAAGGAGTGGAGGGAGTGGGCATCCTCAATGCTACCCCCTAGCACTTTAATGCAAAGCTTAGGGCTGTGGCATTTTAAGCACAATTCAACGCTCTGTTTTTTGCTGGTTAATTAGAGGTAAAAATCTTCTGGAATTTATTGCGTGGCTGATTTTGAACTGGAATCCTCAGTTCTCAGCTTATCTTGAGTAGCTAGGATTACAGTACTTTTACAACATGTATGCTCATACACATTGCTTCTGGTCCAAACACTCATTGTTCAATTTAACTAACAAGATGTGAGGAACGATGATTGACTGTAATTTACTAGATGGGATTCTAGTGAGTATATATTTCCACTTTCACTCTGAAGCCAGGGAAATGTTTCTGGTACATGTTTCAACTATCTCCCAAAGAGGAAATAATATGTGAGTACGTTTGACAGTATTTCAGATAGGAGATGGACTTTGGTGTTTGGAACCTGTTGGGCAGAGTGTATCAGCTGGGCTGTGATAACAGAGATGATGTTACAGACAGGAATATTTTCATCCCAGACAGACTTAATCCAGATCCTTGGATTTCAGGCCTTGAGTAGATAGAATTACAAGTGTGAGCTGCCACCACCACCTGGTTCATTTTGGAAACCTTAATTGCTTCTCATTTGTTCCTTTCCTTTTTTGGAAGATTGATATAAGCTGGCTGATTGTGCATCACAATGAAGTGATTCGCCTCAGGAATTGCAAATATTTGTTTCATCAGCACGGAATGAATGAAGTTGATCTAAACCCAATAGTATTTTCTTTCTGATAAATAGGGAACTTACTTATATCATTTTTCCTTGCCTTTGCTTTCCCAAAGGAAGCAACATGTTTCTTAAAAACTATACTTCATGAGAATATTATAATTAGAAGCTATTTTCTGCACACTTCAGAATAGTCCTTGCATTTATAAACTTATATTACAATATTAAGTAGAAGAATGGTGACTGTTAGTTTCATAACTGTTTCATATGTTTTACTCTTTAAGGCTCATTAAGTCAAGAAGGGATTAAATACATTTATATAATAGTAGAACATAGCTGCTGCTGATTTGATGTGTGTGCAGATGATACACAGATTTATTAGGATTACTCAAAAGTTTTCTTCAAATTTTCAGTAGTAGACTGCTATGCTAACTGGAAGGTGATAGTAATGATGCTGAAATTCTATGAATCAGCTATGAAGCAGAATTTCAGGGGAGAGTATTTTCTAGGGACTTAATTTCTAAGACGCATATCAAGAATATTGAACTATAACACCAAATGATGGAGGACTCAGCGTCACATTTTGTTGTTTTATGCAAGTCCTGGGACTTGAACCCAGGGCCTGGGAACTGTCCTTAAAAGTTTTTTTTTGCTTCAGGCTCGTGTTCTACCACTTTATCCACAGCTCCACTTCCAGATTTTTGGTAATGAACTGTAAATCAGAATATCATGCAATTTGTTTGGGCTGGATTCAAACCTGATTCTGTGTAGATAGGATTCCAAGTGTGAGTGCACAGATCCTGTCTAGTATCATTCATCATTCAAGTCATGGGACTGCAATTCTGCACCTGGGTCTTGTCACTGAGCTTTTCAGCTCAAGACTACTGCCCTATCCCTTGAGCCATAGGGCCACTTCTGGGTTTCTGGTGGTTAATTGGAGATAAGAGTCACATGGACTTCAGTGCCCAGGCTGACTTTGAACTGCTATCCTTGGATCCCAGCCTCTTGAGCAGCTACATTTACAAGTGTGAGCCACCATACCCGGCTAAATTATTTTTTAAGTTAATTTATTTTGTTAAGTCAATATATAGTTGGCATACGGTTACATAAGTAATGAACATATTTCTTAAGAAAATTGTTATCCCCTCCCTCATTTTTCTCTGTTTTCCTACCCTCAGCCCCCTCTCCACCCAGATTGTTCAGTTCATTTCCGTTTAGTGTCTTCCAAGTATCACTGTTCAATTGGTTCACCCTTTTTCCTTTGTTTTTTTTTTACCATTTTATTATACCCTCTCCATTCCCCAAATCACATAAACCTATGTACAAGACACAGGGTCCCCGAATTCAACACAGTGACTACAGAGAATAAAACTAAAGGGTAAAAGAAGAAAAGAGGTAAAAAGCAAAGAAAATGAAAGAACATCATACAGTACCTTAGAAGCAACAACACTGCAAAAACAAAACATAAAACCTTGGGCTGAAAATGAAGCTTGCCTAGCATGTATGAAACCCTGGATTCCATTCCTCAGCACCACATAAACAAAAAACTGGAAGTGCCACTGTGACTCAGCTGGTAGATTTCTAACGTTCAGCACAGAGTGTCTCCAAGTGACAAAAAACTGTCACATTTAAGTCAGGCTTCAAAACTTTGCTAGGAACCAGTTACGTGATTTGGAATAAAGTCCAGTTTTCAAAAAATCACTAGCCAGGCGCTGGAGGGTCATAATTGTCATTCTACTAGCCAGGGAGAAGGTGATTCAAAGCCTTTGCAAGCAAAAAAATGAAAACAAAAAAAACTGTACGATTCTACTCTCCACTTATCCACCCAAAAACTAAGTGGAGTTGTGGCTAAAACTGGTACAGCATTAGCCTTGAGGAAAAAGAACTAAGAGACCTTGCCCAGGTCCAAAGTTCAACCTCCCCACCAGGAAAGAAAAAAAAAGGAGTCCAGATACCTTAGTTTAAAAAGTATATCTGGATATCTTAGTAGATTTTTCTGATCTTTCCTCATTCATCTGATGGAACCACATAATCTTGATCCTGATCTGACTAAGAGCCTGCATTGTGCTTAACAAATTCATTCCACATAATCCAGTAGAATCTGGACAGCTAACAGCCACTTACCAATACTTTATTCTACGTTTAGGCCAGTATGTCTTCATACCATCTACACAGTCAGCTATATCATCTTTCCAGAAGTATCATTGAGTGTAGAACACTCAGAACTAAAATAATTGCATAAAGATGTAATAAAACCCCTTGATTCATTAAGAAAATTTCTGTACCACTTAGAGAAAGTACATTAGTGGTATTTACCTCTAGCCTCTTTTTTAAAAAATTTATTAACATTGAATTTTACATCATATTTCAAATGTCATGTTTAACCAACAAGTATTCAAGAAGGGAATCGCTATACAATCACTGGCACATAGATTTTAGAATATAGTAAAAATTAACCTGAGTCTTTGTATGTCATAGATACAGATTAATCTATAATAAAACACATGTCTATAGAGTGTATAGTCTATCCTAGATTTTTATGTCTATGTAGTTATGTTTATATCTCCAAAATTATGTCCAGAACTTTGGGTATCAACTATTCAATCATCGCTCTACTACTGTTTGAAACTAATATCCATATATTAAGGATACCATGTACCTTTTGTTCCTTGGTCTTGACTTATCTCACTCAACAGGATTCACTCTAATTTCATCCACTACCCCAAAAATGCCATTATTATTTTTTCCTGTGCAGATCTTCTTTTTATGTATTTATATTTATTGTAATTTATAGAATGGTTACATTATATTCACCAGATAGAAGGTGCATTACTTCTCAAACTTTGATACCCCATGTAATGATATGGTCCCCATTTCCCTTCCCCTACCCCCATTCATGTTCATTTCCCCCCTTCCCTATCCAATTTCAAATAACCAATTAGGCACATATGAAATATATCAGAAAACAAGGTGAAATATTGTAACAATATGATATAACCAAGGGATAGCAAAAGAGATAAGAGATCACATAGTTCATTAAGGACAACAATCACTCATTATATGAGTTTTGTTTCTTTATCTTGGAGGTCCTTACATTTAGTGTCATACTATTTGTGACGATGTCTCTAGATTTTGTTCTATTGTAAATCTCTGGTAGCAGAGCCCAAGGTTTCTACTGAATTTGACAAATGAGGGAGACTCTTGGGCCTATGTTCCTTTGAGTTTGGCTTACTTCACTTAATATGATTTTTTTTCTTTTCATCCACTTCCCCGAGAATGCCATTATTTTATCTTGTCGGTTGGCTATGTATCATTCCATTGTGTGTGTGTGCGTTTCTGTGTGTGTGTGTGTGTGTGTGTGTGTGTGTTTGTGTGTGCGTGTATCACATTTTTTGTAGTAGGGCATCTGGTTGTTTCCATCATCCAGCCTCATTTTCTACAGATATTTTAATAGTCTCTTTTTTATTTTCAGGGTAATGTATAGAGGGGTTACGATTACATTTACAGGTAGTGGACTGCATTACTTCTCACACATTTATTCCACTCCACATGTTTTTGTCCCCAGTTCCCTCTCCCCTCCCCTTCCCAATCATCTTGTTTCCCCCCTTCCCTTTCCTATTTGACATAAACAAATAAACATATATACAATATGCCAGGGAAAAAATCAGATACAGTAACAATCTGACATTAACCAAAGGGCAAAATAAGAGATGAAAAATAACATAGTAGATTAAGGACAAAAATCACACAAGATTAAGAGCAACGATGAGACAAGATATAGCTCTTGTTCCCATATCCTAGAGATCCTTTCATTTAGTCTCATCCTATATGACCTTATATACCTAGGTTTTTCAGTTATTGTAATCCTCTGCTAGGAGAGTCCTAGATGTGAACTAATTGTTACAAATGAGGGAAACCATTGATCTTATGTTTCTTTGGGTCTGGCTTGCTTCACTTAATATGATTTTTTCAAGTCTTTCCATTTCCTTACAAATGGGGTGATGTCATTCCTTCTGATGGCAGCATAGCATTCCATTGTGTATAAGTACCACATCTTCTTGATTCAGTCATCTACTGAGTGGCATCTGGGTTGGTTTCATAGCTTTGCTATGGTAAATAGTGCTGCAATGAGCATCATTGTGCTAGTGGCTTTAGAATGTCCTTTTTTCTGGACAATTGGGTAGATGCCAAGTAGTGGATTTGCTGGATCATAGGGGAGCTCTATGTTCAGTCTTTTGAGGAAGCACCACACTGCTTTCCCTAGTGGTTGAACGAGTTTACACTCACACCAACAGTGTAGGTGTGATCCCCCTGGTCACTTCCCCACCAGTATCTCTTATTAGATTTTTTGATAATGGCCATTCTGACTGGAGTCAGGTGGAATCTCAAAGTTGTTTTTATTTTCATTTCCATTATTGCTAGAGATATGGAGCATTTCTTCATGTGTCTAAAGCCCATTTTAATTTTTTCTTCAGAGAATACTCTTTTAAGTCTTTAGCCCACCTTTTAATAGGATGGTTGTTTCTTTGAAGATTTGTTTGGGAGAGATTCATTTTTTTCAGCTATAGATATATTTTAGATAACTACATATATTTTTGTAGAAAAAAGAATGGAAGTCATCATGCTGGCTCACAATTTAATTTCAGCTACTTAGGATGCTCAGGGTTTAGGATCACAGGTCAAAGCCAACCAGGGCCCTACAGTGTGTGAGATCAAACTCTATGAACATACAATGACTGTAAGAGGAATCACACTGCCAGGGAATGTAGCCTAATGGTAGAGTGCTCACCTAGAATGCATGAAGACCTAGGTTCTATTCACCGGTACCGCATACTCAGAATAAAAGCTAGAAGTGGCGCTGTGTCTCAAGAGACAGAACACTCACCTTGGGCAAGCGAGTCCAATGAAAATGTCTAGGCCCTGAGTCCAAGCCGTAGGACTGGCAAAAAGAAAAAAAAAAGAGCAATCTTACTTAAGTAACAAGGAATGTACCCTATATTTATACAGACTGAAAAATTCATTAAGAAATTAGAAAATATGTATAAAGTGCATAATTTCTTTTGTGTGTTAGCACTGGGTCTTCAACTGAGCGCTTCAGCTCTATCCCTGACCTTTTCTGCTCAAGGCTAGCACTCTACCAATGCAGCCCCAAATCAACTATCTTCAATTGAGATATAAGCGAGGAATATTTCAGGGTGCTTCATGAAAAACATTTTTATAAATTGAAACTTTCAACACAGTCTTATTTTAGTATGAATGTTGAGATGGGAAGAGACAGAAAAAGTGAAATGTTTCCTGATCCCCATAGAGAAGAGACTCAGCAGAACTACTGTGGTCTGCAGGCTTCTTTGTGAGTTTTGTTTGCTTGTTTGATTTTTGTCAATTGTGGGGCTTGAACTCTGGGCCTGGGCACTGTCCCTGAGCTCTTCAGCTCAAGCCTAGTGCTTTAATCTGTGAGCCACAGTGCCACTTCTGGTTTTTCTGGCAGTTAACTGGGAACTTTGGCTGGCTTTAAACTTTGATTCTCAGATCTTAGCCTCCTGATTAGCTAAGATTATAGGTGTGAGGTACCATCACCAGGCTACTGCTCTGTTACTATGCAGGTTCTGGATCAAGAACTTCAAGTTCTTACTTCAATTTTTTCTTCTCTTGTCTGATACTCTGCCATTTGAACGAAGCCCCAGTTCCTGGTCTTTGTTGGTTAATGAGAGATATTATGATTTTCTAATATTCAGAGCAACGATTATAAAACCCAGCATTTTACTTACTTGAATAAATTAAGAGACAGGACCTAGTGAGATGGAAAACAAAATTTTTTTTCAAGTTGGTATCCTGTTCTAATGCGTAAGTCTGGCTATTTTGCTTACACACAAATATGTATTTTACCAGTTTCTACTCTATTTTTGCTTAGCTTAAAACCACCACTACCATTTCATAGATTTTGTTGTTGTTGTTTGCGGTGCTTGAACTCTGTGCCTGGGCTGTTCCTCAGATCTTCAGTTCAATGCCAGTGCTCTACTACTTTTGATTTGGCCAGTCCTGGGCTTGAACTCAGGGACTGAGCACTGTCCTTATATTTTCTCAAGGCTAGGGCTCTACCACTTCAGCCTCAGCACCACTTCCAGCATTTTTCTATGTATGTGATATTGAGGAATTGAACCCAGGTCTTTGTGCATGCTAGGCAAGCACTTTACCACTAGGCCAAACTCCCAGCCCAAAATTATTCATCATTACTCTTAGCTATCTTCTTTTTTTATTATTGATTCATCATGTTGCTTGGACTTTGGGCCTGGACTGTCCCTGACCTCTTCAGCTCAAGGCTAGCGCTCTTCCTCTACAGCTCCATTTTTGGTTTCTGGTAGTTAATTGGTGATGTAAGTCTCACAAACATATGTGTCCAGGCTGGCTTTGGGCTTTGAACCAAGATCCTCCAATCTCAGCCTCCATAGTAGCTAGAATTACACGCTTCAGCCAACAGTGCCTGACTGTTTGATGTCTCTGTCTCTGTCTCTCTGTCTCTGTCTGTCTCTGTCTGTCTACCTGTCTCTCTCTCTCTCTCTCTGTCTGTCTCTCTCTCTCTCTCTCTCTCTCTCTCTCTCTCTCTCTCTCTCTCTCTCTCTCTCTCTCTCTCTCTCTCTCTCTCTCTCTCGCTCTCTCTCTCTCTCTCTCTCTCTCTTGGTTGTAAGACTTTAATTGTGCATCTGGGCAGTGTCCCTGGGTTCCTCAGCTCAAGGCTACAACCTTAAACACCTTGAACCACAGTGTCACTTCTGGTTTTCTGGTGCTTAAGTGGAAGTAACAGTTTCATTGACTTTAGTGTCTGGCCTGGCTTTGAACTGTGATCCTCAGAACCCAACCTTCTGAGATCATTTCCAGCTTTTTTTTTGGTGTAAGTGGTACAGAGTAATTGAACACAGGGCTTTGTGCATACTAGGCAAGCAAACTACCACTAGTGTGCACTCGAGCCTTAGATAAGGGCTTTCTTTTTCTTTTTCTTTTTTTCACTCATGGGGCTTGAACTCTGGGCCTGGATGTTTACCTTAAGCTCTTCAGCTCAAGGCAAGAGCTCTACCACTTGAGGCACATTGTCATTTTGAATTTTCTGGATTATTTGGAAATAAGATGCTCACAGATTTTTATGCCTGGGCCGTCTTTGAACCTCGATCCTCCAGGGTAGCTAGGATTACCAGGGTGAGCCACCAGTCACGGGCATTAAATTACTATTTTTTCCATGTCCTCTGCCTTCAACTCATGGCCAGAGCACTGTCCTAGGGCTTGCTCAAGGATAGCACTTTACTTCAGCCAGCCAACTCCCGGTCCAAATAGGCCACTCTTAAAGCTAGAATTACCGAAATCTGCCATAATACTGGCATGTCGTTTTCTAAGTATATAATTTTTCTTCTATTTTTGATGGATTTTCCTTAGTGTACATATTTCCTACATATTTTATGGAAATCTTCCTTCCCACTGGGGCCATAAGTTAAGCCTAGTGGAAGAGTTCTTGCCGAGCATGAATGAAGACCGAAGTTCAATTCCTCAGCACAACATAGATAAAAAAAGATAAAAGTGGTGCTGTGGCACATGTGATAGAACTTGCGCCTTAAGAATAAACAAAAACAAAAACAAGGATCGTGCTCAGGTCCTGAGTCTAAGCCCAGTACTGGCAAAAAAAATTCTGCCCAAAGTAGACATTTAAACGCATAGTACTTTTCAAAAAATTTGTTGTCAAGGTGATATACAAAGAGATTATTGTTACATATGTAATGAGTACATTTCTTGTAAACACTGTTACCCCCTTCCCCTTTTCTTTTTCCCTTCCCCCCAAGTCATAAATTTCATTTACAACAAATATATATATATTTTCATTCCTGAAAAAAATAGTTTAAAATGTGTTCAAATAAATGATGTAGGTTGATATATTTATCAAAATGGATTACTTGAACTCTAAAATAAACATTCTAGGTAATTTTTCTCATAAAATTGTAGTAATGCTATAAAAATAATAAAAAAGGAATTTTAGTTATTAATTTCTTATGTTTCACCTTTAACATTATTACACTAAGCATACTGTCTATGGTATTAATACAGACAGCATGAAATATGATTATGTAAAAAAATTAAATGATTAAAAATAGTAAGGTTGGGGGCCAGTAGTTTAGCTTGGTGGCACAGACTGTGGACTGGCAAAAAAGAAGTAGGGTTAGATAAAACAGATTTATTTCCAAATGTGTGGAAAATGGTATGATTTCTTGTTTGGCTAGTCCTGGGGCTTGAACTGAGGGACCAGGAACTGTCCTTGGCCACATTTGTTCAAGGGTGGCACTCTGACACCTGAGCCACAGTGCCCCATCTGCTTTTTCTGTGTATGCAGTGCCGAGGAATTGAATCAAGGTCTTCTTGTATACTAGGCGAGCACTCTACAACTAGGCCACATTCAAAGCCAAAGTAGATTTTTGATGCTATTGTGGAGTTTTAATTTTCTTAAATATTTATACAAAGCACAATGGATATATAAACAGACTTGAACTCACAGAACAGAGTCCCACATAATATTACAGTTACTCTGGCACTTCTCCCGATTGACAAAACACATTTCCAGGCATCTGCTCTGTCCTTAAGCTTTGGTAGCTGACTTGTCTTTCCATGGAAGCCTGGCCTGGATTCCTGGTGATTCCATGCATTTCATAGTTCCCTGTATATCCAGTAAGGTTGTCTTCTATGGGACCAGACCTGTCTGGTTTTTGGCCCACCCAGGACCTATGTGTCTGAGGTCTCACATTATAAGTGGAAAATAAAACACAGTATAATAAGCACTGAAGAACTGCACACCATAATATTAACAATGAGAGTTTGATAGTTAGCAAAGTAAATACAATGAATACTTGACAAGAATCATGAGAGCAAGATAAAGAGACGTCTTTTTAGGAAGGGGACAGGGAAGCTCTAAATCCAGACTGGCCTCCAAGTTGCCTTCAGACGGTAATTCTACTTCAGAGTCCTCAGAAGGGTCTCCTTCCTCATGAGAAACAGAATGTCCTTCCTGAGTTAAGAGGGGGATGGATTCTGGTTTGTCGAATGGAGATTGAGTCTTTTTTAGGGAGATGGATGGGTCTGGATATTCTGTGAGGATGGATTCATTTTCCTCCAATGAATCCAGTATTGAGAGTACACTTGCTGCTTCACATGTTGACATTTATCATGAGCCCAGCGTGTGCCCCTTCAGCTTGCACAATAAGTGTAGTGTTACTCTGACTCAGATGGACTGACTCTGGGTGGAGTGTGAAAGGAAACGGAAGGAAATCTGGCTGCTCTTTTTCTTCCTCCATAGTATCTGCAGGTTCAACTGTGTCACACATGGGGTTCAGAGCAAAAGGTATATCCACAGGACTCTAAACCTGTTTGGTAATTTCTACAGAAGGCCCATGGTTTCTGGAGTGCAGTGATAATTCTCAGTCTCCATCAGTCACCAGCTCCATTGGTGGGTTTTTCATCCGGAGTTCAGGATAAGCTCCTCCACGATGACCCAAACCTAAGAATGGAAATAGGTACAGAGTGGACAGAGTGGACTCTGCAAGTTGAAGTGTCACTCAACTTCCATGAGGATCTAATGGAGGAACCTGTAGAACTGGAGTTTGGACTGAACACTGAGGAGGTGTAGGGTCTTTCTAATGAGTGCTTATTCCCAAATCCTTTCAGAGGACAGACATTATCTGGGTGACACCACCCATAAAGGGCATTTTGCCAAGCTCTGTAGAAGTAACGGCCAACCAATATCTTGACCACATGGGCTTCCTACTCACAGGCTCTGAGGCACCCACACCAGGACTTCTACTTTTTCTTGGTCTTACTGGTTGCACATTCCTCCAGCTGGTCAAAAAGTATGTGTTTAGAAGAGCAGGCCCAAAGCCGGCATGTGGAGCCTCATATAGAGCTTGAGTTGTGTCAGGGTGTGGCAGTTCTTGAACTCGTAGAAATCACTCGGGTAGAAGTCCATTCACATCGTATAGATGGAACACATGATGCTGTGGGCACATTTGGTACAAGGAAAGTGAGAGCCCTCTCTCTCCATCCTGAGCCTTTTACCAAAGCCCCTTTCTTGCAGGACTCTAATGCTGTGGCTGTCCTGCAGAGATGTGCACTTATGTGCTGGGAGGGGGGTAAGAGACACTCGAGAACAGGATGACTTTTACACCCCACTTCCAGAAGCTTCTGAGAGAGGCATCTATGAATCTGTCCAAAGTAAACGCACCTTAAATTAACTAAGTAAATGCTCTAAATAAATCAATAGGTGAATGCTCTAAATAAAGAACTAAATGCTCATTCCTCTAATCTTAGCCACCCAGCAGGCTGAGCTCTGAAGATCACAGTGGAAAGCCAGTCTAGTCAGTAAAATTCTAAAGGCACTTGTCTTCAATTAGGCAGCAAAAAGCCAGAACTTGACCTATGACTCAAATGGTACAGTGCTAATTTTTGAACACCAAAGGGATGGCATTTAGACCTGGGTTCAGGTTCAAGTGGCAGCACTGGACCACACACCAAAATGTAAATGCTTTCAGGTTCTAACAGGCAAAGCTATCACAATCCCTCCCTGATGGCTCAAAAGTGATTCAGCCCCCAGCTTTTCCTCTGAGTCCAGTATTTCACAGGCCTCCGCCATTAGTACTGACACCTCATTTCTTACTGGGAAATGGGATTTCCTAGGATGTCACCTAGGTGAGGGCTGCAGTTGGGAGCCACTTCCTCATGCCTGAAATCCAACTTCTCAGTAAGCACACTGTTGAGACTCCAGTAGCTTGTGAGGGAAATGAAATGGCATGGTGTCCCAGTCATAATGAAGTAGTTTGTGCACTTCTATCATGCTTAGCTCCCCTGTGAACACCCCAGTGAAGCAAACAGGCTCAGAGAGGAGCCAAGTATTCCAAGGCTTGGCCAGGCGGTGTGAGCAAACCTGGGTTTGGAGGGGGAACACTCACTTTTTCAAGAGAATTTCCAGCAACTACTACATTGTCCTCCACTATTTGAAATTGTGCAGGAATTTTCCCACATAAAAGAGATCACCTTTATGGTAGGCAGCGATCAGCTTTGTCAGCAGCATCTCCAACAGGCCTTCCTCCAGGATCCATAGGTTACAAGGCTCATTCAGAGTCTGAGCTGACTTACCATCACATTATGTTGGCAAAACAGTGGATATTTCAAACGTAGGAATGGGACCACACTTCACACTGAGGAATTGGAATAGAGTAGATTGGAAATGACACACTCTAATCTCAGTATAGTCACTTGAAAGCACACAAGAAGGTTGTAGTGTGTGGGCAGGATGATGGGTTCAAATAGGTTTCCTCTCAATATACCTCATCTGAGTTGCCCTGGAGTTTCCTGGCTTTCTTCCTAGAGAAATGCCTGATATACGGGAATTTTGGCTTGGCACTGATCAAGAATCTACTTCTTCAAGTGAGAGATCCATATCTCTCATGCCTGAGATCCGAGCCTCCTGTCCGTTGGCAACAGCACAGCAACATCTTTCTTCCTCCTGAGCCACAGGCCAAGGGAGCTGGCTTGAGCTGGTTGTCACATGCAGTGGCTTGGTTACCAGGGTTCCATATTCTGTTCCATTGTGAGGGAGGTAGGGTCACCTTTCAAGGCCCAATGACCAAAGCTCCTTGCTCACAGAACACCTCCCCAAAGACATACTGGAGGCTGAATCTCCCTTCCCACCTCAAATATGGATGTAGTAAACAGCACACCTTTTTGTTCAAATCCCAAGTCATTAACTAGGCGTAAGTGCTAGCCTGGTCTCAGGCTCAAGGAGCCTTTCTTAGGTAAGATCCAAACTTAACTGTCACTATTCCCCTTACCCTTCACAAGACATTTTGCTTCACAGTGCCTTCTCAGCTTGCATTTTGCCTCTTGCACATTTTCCTTGCTAGTCCTGGGACTTGATCTCAGAGCCTGACCATTGTTCTTTGGCTTTCTTTAGGCTATAGCTGTCCCACCAAGCCACAGCACCACTTCCAGCGTTTTCTATGTCTATAGTACTGCAGAATCAAGCCAGAGTCTTTTTGTGTGGTAGCCAAGCACTCTACAAATAGATGAAACACCCAGGCCATCTTGCACATATTATTCACTTCAATCTACTAGGACGTTGTTAGGTTTCTGTATCGTAATCTATTTTTCTTCCTGATGAATATCTGTGCTGTCATGTGTAAAAATGCAAGTGGGAAAATCACAGAAGCATTGGTGACATAAAAAAAGTCTTACAGACATAGATAAGTGTTCATTCTTTGTAGGAGAAAGGATATTTTGATATGATGATGATGACTATTTATAAATACTTTATCGGGGTTTAGAGTTTGGCCCAGTGGTAGAGTGCTTGCCTAGCATCCATGAAGATCTAGGATTGAGTCCTTAATATCACACAGATATAAAAACCCATATGGCAATGCGGCTCAAGTGGCAGAGGGCTAGACTTGGGAAAAGCCAAAGCAGTGCTCAGGCCCTGAGTTCAAGCCCCAGGAATGGCAGAAAAAACAAAAGAAAAGAAAAGAAAAGAAATGTGCTTTTTACAAGTTATTCACTCACAGCATTTTCCTCTGAATTCTTCGCTTCTGCATCTTGTGACTTATCCCTTTCCCTCAATGTAGACAAGAGAAACAGATTTTATTACTTGCTATCCTGTTGTCCAATCTTTGGATATTAATTCAAAATACAATATTGCCTGAGATATTGTGTGTGTGCATGTGTGTGTGTATCTGCCAATGTGTGCATGCACACATGTGTACAGGGTTTAGGGCTTACTCATAGGGCCTGTGTGATAACCCTCAGCATCTTTTCCTCAAAGGTATTGGTCTTTTACTTGTACCTTAGTATAGCTAATTGGAGTTGAGGGATTCACTCAATTTCTTGCCCTGTGCATTGGAACCCAGTGCTGGGTTCTCATATTGCTAATTGTAGCTATAGAGAAGCCTGAGGTCTGGGGATCCTCGTTAGAATCCAGCACCTGGTCCCTGAGAGAAATCCTTAGCACTGGTTCAAAAAAAGAAAGAAAATAATGAAAAAAATTAAAACTTGCTGAGGAATCCATAAGGATAAACGTGCCCGTGAACAAGCTTGTCATTTCAGATTCCCTCAAGACCGTATGTCTCTCTATATTTTATCAAGTTTTTTTAAAGATATTTACATATTTTCTATCTTTCTTAAACAGAGATAGCCATCCACAAAACACAAACACAAACTCTCACACAGTATACCACCCACCCATAGGTGTCTGGCTATGTATAGTCTTATGTATTGATCTGTCTCTCTATACTAATATATAAATGCATAAACATATGTATTTAGACAAACAGGAAACATACATAGATAGGTCTCAGGCATTTCCAGATTTTGTGCAAGTCTTCTGAGTGCAACTTACCATTGTATTGTTTGTCAAGATAGAGTCCCTCTAACTTTTGGCCAGCTTCTTGTCCTTTGATACTTTTTTCTGCCAGTCCTGGGTTTTGAACGCTAGGCCTGGATGCTGTCACTGAGCTTGAGCTTCTTGCATTCAGTAGTTTATTGTAGATAAGAGTCTCATGCAGTTTCTGTCCTGGGCTGGCTTTGAATTGTGATCCTCAGATCTCAAACTCTTGAGTAGCTAGGATGACAGTCTTGAGCTACCAGTACCTGGTTCCTTTGCCTCTTTTAACCCTTTTTTTGGCCCCACCACAGCCATGGTATCTACCTTCCTATGTTCTCTCCACCTGCCCCCAGACAGGGGTCTGACAGATGCTTTCCACCCACTTATTCATGTCCTCCTCTGTATTGGCTGACAGCTAAGACATGCACTCACTTGTCTGGGTGCCAAACACAAAGCCATGTGATTGTTTCTCAGTCTGGAACATCCTATCAGATTTATAGCACCACAGAGGGTCAGGTTGATGCTCCTCCAGGGCTTCTTAAATTGTTCTCATATTAATCCACAACACGTTTGTCATCACTTGTCCAGCTAATTCATGGACTAAACCAGCATTCCCTACAAACTTAGATCCCAATACCATGAGGACACTCAAGGGTGCATTAGGAGTATGACCTGCAGGTGGATGTGAGCCTGTCTAACTTGGAGGGGATTTCTCCACCACAGGAAATGGAATACAAATTTAAAATCTGCTTTCATGAGGTGACAATCTCTGGCAGATGTTCTTATCAAATGTGGCACTGCCTACTTCCAGCTTAAAATATGGGTTGATGACCCAGCATAACAGAGAATGTATTCACCCCGGCCCAACACATAGGCTGGGACCCTGAACTTTCAGGTAGCATTTGGCTTTGAAGGTCATGAGATCTTAGTCTACAAATGATGAGCCCCCTCCCATGAGGCATAGCAAACAGAGCCAAGGTGCAACCCAGTTAAGCACCAGATCAAGCTTCCCTTCTTCAGTAGGGTATGGTTTGAAAACTGTGCATAGCTTCTGTTTGAAGCCAGTCCAGAAAGGAAAGTCCATGAAACTCTCATTTCCAGTTAACTGCCAAGAAAAAGCCAAAGATAGAGATGAAGCTCAAGAGAGCTAGAGAGCCATCTGAAAAGAATGGTTACACCCTGCAACATCCTCATTATCTGATCTTGAAAACATCTCTGCGTGCATCCCAGCATGCAGCCAGCATCTGGGGGTGACAGTGACCCCTGCGCCCATTGGCAATCTGCACTGTCTCTGACATCTGTAATGTGAACCTCATACTGTTGGGTTTGTGAACCGGTGTCAACCCTGCAGAAGGAACCAACTGTGCCCTAACTCCCACTGTCCCCTGGGGCCCCTAGCATTCCCCCATCTGCACCCCTCCTGTGGCTTCTGATCCTAGGGAGCCCTCCTGCCCTGTCCAACACTCACATGAAGTGCATATTTCTTCTCCTGGGGTAACTTCTCCACAGAGAGTACATGACATGCCCACTCTCCAGGCACGGGGAGATCCTGCCAAAGTAGCAAATCAGTGATAAGGACATAAAGTGATGAATAGAATTTTAGATCCTGATGGTAGACAGTGTGCAAAATCCAAGGGAGAATGGAATTGGAGGGGACCATGGATCAGGATGTGGGCATGGAGCTTCCCTGAGAAGGGGGTGGGGGAAGTCACAGGCTGGGGGATGCACAGGATGATCCATGGGCCCTGTGCAGCTACTGGGTCACCCCCTTCTGCATCTCAGCCTTTGGCTTTGAGCTCTGTGATCGTCAAGATGTGCACAGTCTGTACTCTGGCTGGCAGAAGAAACGACCCTGGGAAGACAATTTTAGACCCTTTGTGAGTGTAGGAAAGGATAGGCTGGACACCCAGTCCAAGAGGAGCTAAAACTGGAGTCGAGGGGTGTGCAAGGAGTGGGTGTGAGGGTTGTGGGCAGTCACAGTCACGGCAGGGGTGGCTCTGTCTGTGGGGTGAGTGCCTCCCTGCAGGCACAGTACTGGACATATCAGAGATCCACATGAAAAGGAAAAGCTGGAAATGGCACTATGGTTCAAATGGTAGAGCATCAACCTTGAGCAAAAGAGCTCAGGGACAGTACCCAGGACCTGAGTTCAAGCCTCATGACTGTAAAAGAAAAAGAACCAGGACTATGAGAGGGAACCTGGTACTCTCTTGGTCTAATCAGACACAAGAAGAGGCCGGGATAGGCTGTGGAAAAACACAGAGAACATCTTCCCCCAGCTCATCCTGTCCTGCAAGCAGGGACAGCCATGTAACTAGGGCTACGGTGAGATCATCTTCACCCCTGTGCTGCCATCTGAATTGTAGGCCTCTGTCCTGGCATGGGGTGTCCTGATGGCTGAGCAGGTGCCCTAACCCTAGATGGAGAGCAGCCACTGACTGTGGTAGCTAAGGAGAGATCTGTTCCATAGCTATCAGGCCACCCAGCATGGGAGCCATAACCACCCCTCACCCAGGTAGAGGCCAATGGTTCTCCAGGTGCTACTAACATTGCCCCACCCCTAGCTCTGGGTACACGTGACATTCCCTCCACAAGGAGCAGGACTAAGTGAAGGATCAGGAAGCTGCCTATGGGCTTCAGATGATGGCCAGGCTGACACTACAGATGGCCTCACTCTGTCACCACCTTCCCCTGCCTCCATCATTCCTCCATCATGCCTCTCTACCTCCCACCCATTAACTTTGGAAACCAATGAACTGGGATCTCATCATTCCTCTCATCTCTTCACCCACCTTGCCATGCGTCCATCCCTCTGTAACTTCCACCCCACACACAACCCAACACCATCCACCCTGTAGCTTATGAGGATCCCAGAGGAAGCTCTTGGTGAAGGGCTTGTGACCACAAAACAGTTACTATCACCCGCTCCGGCCTGATCCACCACAGAATAAGTACAGCCAAGCAGGCACACACTGCAGCAGAGTTGCTCTGCTGCCACCCTGATTTCTTCATGGCCAGGACTTGGCTCTCCTCAGCCTCCCAGCTCAGTAACCAGAACATTGTGCTTTCACAGAGCCATGGCTTCCAGTCTCCATGGACACAATGACATCAAGGTGATGCCAACTTCCCCATCTCTATATACTTCTAACTATGGGATGGGAGCTGAGGTTCTCTTCTGTGACTCCATCCGCTAAGAGGCTCATGCAGATTTCTATCCTTTGCTCATCATGGTGACTCTTTGGTTAACAAGTCACTGCTGGGCTTCCAGTTCACCACATATAGAACCCATACTCCAACACTTTTCTTAGAAGGACTGATGACTTTTAAATATTCTCTAGTTTTAAATTTCTAGTTCCTTCTCTCTTTCATTTATATATTTCCCTTCCTCACATACTTCCCTTTTTTTACCTTCCTTCTTTCATTCCTGGCCTTGAACTCAAGACCTGGAGTTTTTCTTAGCTTTTCTTTGCTCAAGGTAGCACTCTAGCTCTTGAGCCACAGCTCTACTTCAATCTTTGTTCTTGCTCTAAACTGGGAGTATGAGTCTCATGCATTTTTCCCTTTGCTGGGTTGTTTTGAAACCACAATACTAAGATCAGGATCCTGAATATGCCTCGGATTATAGGTATTATATAATCAAAACAAATTCCTGATTTCTTTTTTAGACATAATTAGTTCTTTCAGGTGAGCCACCAGCCACTCATGCAAGAGCATTGCAGGATCCCAGCATTCATCTTGTCTCCAGTCTTATTCCATCCATCTCACAATGGTCATCTAGAACACCCTGCTGCATGCCTGAAGTCGCAAGGAACGTTCTCAACGCCATGAGAAGCCCCCTTAAGCTCTGCCTCAGATATGCCCAGCCCCCATCCCACTTCCACATGAGCATTTGTTTAGGAGAAATTTCCTGAGTACATCATCATCTTTTCCTCACCATTCAAATTTCAACTTTGGAGTCATTTCTCCCAGACAAAGGGGAACATGATCCATTGTGTGATAGCAGCTCCAGCTTCATAGTCCCAGCCACCAACACCCCCTCATTACCCTGCCAGACACCTGAATTCAAGAACAATGTTTTCACTACCCCTGACTCTTATCAAATGTTTTAACTTATACAGTGCATTAAAATAATTTTACTAAATGGAATAAACACATGGCATCAAGCTTCAGAATCTTTGCACCTGAACTTTTAGTGAATCACAGACACACCAGCATTTCTGTAGCCAACAGAAATCTTAGCTTTGAGATTTCAGCATTCCTGGTATCCAAGTTTGGATGTGCTAACACTGCCCTTAATGGGGCACTTCAATCACACAATCCCACAACAATCAATGTCATTTGACATTCACTGGTAGGTGGTGCTAAGAAAAAGACTGATGTGCCAACTCCATGCTGGCTTGACCTATGCCATCTTCAAACCTGGAGCAAGCGGGGCTCCTCTCTCCATGACATCTTTTGTGTACTACCCCAGGAGGACCTTTACCTTGAGACAAAATTATGAAGACTATCTCTACCAGCAAAGATTCCAGTGAGATGTGCCTACATGGATAAAGCTAAAATCTCACTAAAGTGAGGTTGTTGGCAGTGCTGGAGCCTGAACTCTGGGCCTGGGCACAAAGCATTTGTACTCAAGACTAGCCCTTTACCACTTGAGCACAAACTCCATTCCCAGCTGTTTTTATTTTTGGTAGTAAGAATCTATCAGACTTTCCTGTTCTAGGTGACTTGGAACTTCCATACTCAGATCTCAGCCTCCTGACCAGCCTGGATTAAAAGTGTGGATCAGGCATGCACCACACCTGAGGACTTTTGCCAGCACCCTTTTTCCCAAAAATTAGAAGAGGAAGATGTGGGAGGGTTGGGCTCATCCTGCCCTGCATATGAAGGAGAGCATCAGCGCGTGAAATTCATTCCCTGTTGTAGGCTGCTGGAGGAAAAGGAAGCAAATGGGCACAGGCTGGCAGCAGAAGCCACAGAACAACTTGTGACCAAGACTCCCAGAGCAGACCTCAGAATCAATGACAATGTTGGATCTACCCAGTAACAGAGGCAGTGGTGACACCTGAAACTGCGCGTTTGAGCCTTTGCTGCTAGTAAACAGGGCCACCTATGTCTCAATGAGAAAGGTGAGATTTTGGTCTAGAAGGTGAGATTAAACATTATGTATCATGCAAGAAGATAGACTATAAGGGGTCTTTTATTATTCCAAGTGAACATTTGGATTTCCTCTTATGCGTCTTTAAAGAATAACATTGGGATATTGATGAATATTGCACTGAATTTGTAGATAGTCCTTATCAAGATTGCCATTTTTACAATATTACTTCTTCCAAACCAGGAGCATAGGTTTTTGCATTTCCTCAGTTCTGCGTTAATTTCCTTCTCCAGGGTTTATAGTTCCATCAAAAAGGTGCTTTACATTCTAAGTTAATTCCTAGGTATTTTATTTTCTTTGATAGCAAAATGAGTTGCTATCCTGATTCTTGCCTCATTCCTCTCATTTGTTGGCATATAGGAAGGCAGTTGACATTGAGGGTTCATTTTATACCCTGCTACCTTACCAAAGTTTTATATCAGCTCAAGCAGCTTTGGAGTCGAGTCTTTAGGGTTCTTTAAATACAGAATCATGTCATCTGTAAGGAGAGAAAGTTTCAGTTCCTCTTTCCCTTTTCCTCCTCACTCCAGTTAGAATGGCCAAGATCCAGAAATCTAATAACGTATGCTGGAGGGGATGTGGCCAGGAGGGATCACTACTACACTGTGGTGGGATTGCAAACTCGTTCAACCACTATGGAAAGCACTATGGCAGTATCCCAAAAGGACTAAACATAGAGCTCCCCTGTGATCCAGCAATTTCACTACTTGCCAATCGTCCAGATAGGACACACTAAATTCACTAGAACAATAACATTTATCACAGCACTATTTACTATAACAAAGGTATGGAACCAACCCAGATGCCCATCAGTTGATGAGTAGATCAAATATTTTATTTTTACACAATGGAATTCTGTGCTTCTCTCAGAAAGAATGACATAGACGAATTTGTAAGGAAATAGAAAGACTGTAAAGTTTAGAAATTAGTTTCTGTCTCCTTCTCTCTCTCCTTCTCTATCTCTGTAAAATTTGGAAGTTCCTGTTTCTCTCTCTTTTCTCTCTTTCTCTCTCTCTCGCTCTCTCTCCTTTCTCTCTCTCTCCAATCCTTAGGCTTGAACTCAGGGCCTGAGCTACTTTTGCTCAAGTTTAGCACTCTACCATTTGAACCACAGTGCTGCTTCTGGCTTGCTCCTTTCACGTAGTATTGAGGAATCTAACCCAGGCCTTCATCCTTGATAGGTTAGCACTCTACCACTAAGCCACACAGTCAGCTTTTAGAGGTTTCTGACAAAGGTTTTCCTACATGCTATTATTTCTTCTGTGAGTGCTCTTAATGCTTGCTGAAGGTTGACTTTGTTTAGAAGACTTACCCTAATGCTCCCATATACAGAGATTCTATATATAGCTAAATGTTTTTCATTACTCAGAATTTCTCTATTGTGTATGTTCTGAAATGTACTGAAGACTGACTTCTGATTAAAAGTCATTGCACATTTGTTCTATTCATTAGTTTTCTTTTCTTCTATGGGAATCAGGTTTGTGATGAACACAGAAGTATGCCTTCCAGGTCAAACACTTTCCACATTTGTAATATTCATAATGTTTTTCTCTCCTATGTGCATTTTATACTTAGTCATACGTTCATGATGGATTTTTCATATTCTTATATTCAGACGATTTTTATCCTGTGTCTGTGTGGTATCATGCAAACTCAACTATGAGTTCTTCAAAAAAATTTCCCTTTCATTTTATTCATAGGATTCTATCCTGTGCGTGTTTAGTGATAAATCTTGACTTGTGCCTTCTGGGGAAAAGACTGAACATTTGCTACATTCATTAAGGGTTTTATCTTGTGTTGGTTCTGTGACACAAGCTGAGTTTTCTTCCACAGAATAAAAAGTCTTTCCTATTTATTACATTGCTAAGGCTTCTCATATGTGTGAACTCTCTTACGCTTCCTGAAGGGTGAATACTGCACGAAAGACTTTCAACTTTGGTTATATTCCTAAGGTTTCTAATACGTGTGAATTCTGTTATGCCTCCTGTATTGTGACTTCCATCTGAAGGTCTTACCACATTTGATGCACTCGTACAGTTTCTCTCCTGTCTGTGTTCTCTGATGCCATTTGAGGGAAGACTTCCATTTGAAAGACATTCCACATCGGTTACATTCATAAGGTTTTTCTCCTGTTTGAATTGTCTTATGCATGTTGAGGTTTGGCTTCTGTGTGAAGGACTTTCCACATATGTTACACTCATAAGGTGTTTCTCCTGAGTATATTCTCTGATGAACATGGAGTTTTACCTTCCATTTGAAAGACTTTCCGCATTCACTACATGCATAAGTTTTCTCTCCTGTGTGTGTTCTATTATGCCCATCAAGATATGACTTCCACTTGAAGGTCTTTCCACATTTGTTGCACACATAAGGTTTCTCTCCTGTGTGTGTTCTTTGATGCAATTTGAGGGAAGATTTCTGTCGGAAAGACTTTACACATTGGTTACATTCATAAGGTTTCACTCCTGTGTGTATTCTCTGATGAACACGAAGTTTTCCCTTCCCTTGGAAAGACTTTCCACATTCATTACACTTATAAGATTTCTCTCCTGTGTGTGTTATTTGATGAACTCGAAGGTGTATCTTCTGGGTGAAAGACTTTTCACATTTGTTACATTCATAAGGTTTCTCTTCTGTGTGTCTTCTCTGGTGCAAAGTGAGGTATGATTTCAGTCTAAAAGTCTTCCCACATTTATCCCATTAAAGATTTCTCTTCTGTGTGAGATCTCTGATGTGTGCTGAGAGCTGAATTCTGGGCAGAAATTTTATTATGTTCCTCATATTCATAAGGTTTGTCTTCTCTTGGAGATCGAGGTTGGAGCGTCAGGTCTGACTCCTCAGAAATTAATTTTCACACTTGATGTACGCATCACATATCTCAGGATATTTGCTCTGAGGTATTGTAAGGCGTATTTCATTACTGAAAGATTTCTCACATTCACTACATATATGAGGAGTCTCTCCTGTGTAGATTTTCAGATGTGTAGTGATGGTCGGTGTTAAGTACAATATTTTTCATCACACAGTACATTTAGCAGTTTTCCTCCCTCCCTGAAGAATTTCTTGGGCAGGGAGAACAGAATTATGATACTGCAGATCTTTTGGACTGTCACAATCATGAATAAAATGCTCTGAATATCCGATGGATTTTTTAAGAACAGGAGACATACGAGATCTATATGCAGTATGCATCTCATCAGGCTTAGGAGACAGATGCATGTTCTGACACTTTATGAACTCCTCAGTCCTCACCCCTAAGTTTTTACCGTTATTACTAATCAGCTCTGGATTATGTGTAGAGCTCAAATTTAAAGTTGTTGCAAATCTCACGTTTTCCTCCACTTCGATACTACTTGCAACTGCTACTTCACAAAGACATTTATGTGGACTTTCCTGGCAGGTCTTGAACACATTTTCCATTACCTGGACATCTAAAATGAGTCATAGAAAAGAAGACACAAACATACATGAGATACAAATATTCCTTACTGTAAAGGTAATGACTTTACTTTCCCATCCTAAGTGTTAGATATTTTAAAACATAAAGGTGGAAATTGATTTGTGAGAAATATATGCTTTTCTCCCTAACCTATTAAGAAAATGATATTTTACAATGACCAATAATGTTTTTCTGTGTTTTAGTTCTCTTTTTATATCACAGGAAATATTTATTGAAATTACCCATCTATGTATTGCTACAGTTTTAAGCTGAATACTACCTATAATATACCTGCAGCTGTTTTTTTCAAATACTGTTTTGTTTATACATTGAGGAATAGCTGCCTTTCTTTTATTTTTGAGAAATAATCTAAATATTGTGCTGTTTTGCATCTTTTTAAAACTTTCTTTTCTTTTCTTTTCTTTTTTTTTGTAGTTCATAGGCCTCGGCCCTGTCCCTGAACACCTCAGCAGAAGACTATAACCCCTACCCTTGAGCTAAAGCCCCACTTCCTCTTTTCTAGAGTTAACTACAGATAAGAGTCTCAGGTCCTGAATAGCAGATAGGATTACCTTACCCAGTTTCAATGCTGTTTGCTTATTAACCATTAAGTGAGGAACACGAATTTTTTCTAGATTCAGCAGCCACAAGTTTGGTGTATATGTCTGTTTGCCTTTGATCCAAGCAAGAACGATTCTTGAGAGTAAGGTCTTACACCTATATCCCTTCAGTTACAACTTCTCACTAAAGTCTCAATTTAGGTATTTGTGGGAATTTTGAAATTTGTTTCTTTCCATTTGAAGTCTTATAAAAATTCCTTTTCTAACACTCCTGTCCCTCAGAACCATGGAAGACCAGAAAATCCCCAGCTCATTGTCTAGTTAATTTTCTTATGTTGATTGAAACTTTGTTGTTTTTTTTTCCTTCCATTCCTGGGTTTGAACTTAGGACCTAACCACTGTCCTTGGGTTTTCTCAAGAACAGAACCATACCAATGAATTCACTACTTCTGGCTTTTTCTATGTATATTGTAATAAGGAATAAAACCTGTGTCTTTGTGCATGGTAGGCAAGCACTCTAACACTAGGCTCAATTTCTGGTGGAAACGTCTGGTTTTGAATGCCAGTCTCTTCCTACCAGCATAAAGATATTATCATTATCAGAGAATAATGCCCTGACTTATTCCTTGTTTGCTCAATCATTTATAGTCTTAGTTTTAAAGAAATGAAATATCATTCTTTCTTTCTTTCTTCCTTTCCTTCCTTCCCTCTTTCTTCCCTCTTTCTTCTTTCTTTCTTTCTTTCTTTTTTTCTTTCTTTCTTTCTTTTTTTCTTTCTTTCTTTCTTTCTTTCTTTCTTTCTTTCTTTCTTTCTTTCCTGTTTTGCGGTCATGGGACTTAAATTCTAGACCTGGCTGTTCTTCCTGAGCTCTTCAGCTCAAGGCTACTGCCCTATGTCTTTAGACTAAACCCCACTTCTCATTTTCTATTGGTTCATTGGAGAGAAGAGTCTAAGGTGTTTTTGTGATAGGTCAGTCTTTGAACCTTGATCCTCAGATCTCAGCCTCCTAAGTAGTTGGATTACAGGCATGAGCCACAGGCTCATGGCTTTCTCATTTTATTTTGTTTCACAGTGATTTCTACAGAGAAATCTAACTTTAACTCTACTGCCACATAGAATTCATCATATCACCCTATGATTCTTGGTGCCGGGGGTTTGGGCTAGCATGCACAAAGACCTGGTTCAGTTCCTTGGTACTACATACAAAGAAAAAGCCAGAAGTGGTGCTATGACTCAAGAAGTAGAGAGCTAGCCTTGAGAAAACCCAAGGACCATGCTCAGGCCCTGAGACCAAGCATAGGCTTGGGAAAAGAAAATGATTCTTGATTCATTCACAAAGAATTCCATAGGTTCCACACAGGATTTAGGGTAACTAAGAATATTATTGCTCAGTACATCACAACATGAACTTACCAATGGGGCTCAGGCTCCAACATCAATATGAAGATGCATTCACTCACCTGTGATATTCTTGTCAGAGGAATTTCCTATCCAGAGTTCTGCACAGTGCTCTAGCTTGTCAATTAATACAGGTTTGGGAACACAGGGCCCTGTAAATGAGAAACAGTAGAGAATTATTGCTTATGCTGTGTCATCATTGCTTTAAGTTCGCAGACATCCTACTCACAAGTTATCTATTAAATCTTTTCTCTCATTTCTCACTGGCCCCATGGTTGACTTTTCCCCAGCTCTGGATTCATTTTGTATGGCATAAACTTAGCTGTCTTGCTCAAGGCTAGAAAAATACCAGTTTGAGTCCCAGCTCCACTTACATGCATAGGTCTTCATGCATGCTAGGCAAGCACTCAACCACAAAGTCAAACTCTTGACACTCTACTAACATTTTTGAGGGGTTACTTGGAGTTATAGAGTTTCATGGCAATTTTTATGCCATTGCTGGCTTCAAATTAGAATTCTTAGATTTCTTCCTCCTGAATATTTTAAGATTACAGGCATGAAACATTGCACCTAGTGCCAGGTTTCCATTATAAACTCACTGTTTAGTGATTTGTAGATCCTATTTCCAATAATGATATATATTCTATTCTGGATGGTTTATCCACTTACAATTACTGTGTAAGTTGGAATGTCGTCTCCATTAGAGGAAACATAATTTAGAACTGTTGTCAAAGTATTCTGAAGGTATCCTGAAGAATGAGTACAAAATTACCTTAGGTTTTCTTTAGAAAGTAATGATACTTCTCAGGGCCTGGAATCTTTCATTTAAATAGTATTCAAAGTTTGATAAACATTCACGTATCTGCAAAATAACAAGGCACTTGGCCTTGCAAGTGAATTTGACTTTTGCTCACCTAAGGACACCAGGTTGCTGTAGGACTCCAGCATTACATCTCTGTACAGGGTCCTCTGAGCATTGTCCAGATGCTGCCACTCCTCCCAGCTGAAATCCACAGCTACATCATCAAATGACACCAGCTTCTGGAATGGCACATTTTCATCAAGTAATTAGCACTGAGTTATAAACACACCATGTCTGGAATTTTATTCTTTTTTTGTTGGAATTGTATTCCTTTACTTAAATGTTTAGACTTACATGAAATATTGACCTGAAAAGCTTAGGGATGGTGCCTAGGCCCAGAGTTCAAGTCCCAAGACCCACAAAATATAAAAAGGCAAGCCAGGTGTTGGTGGCTCACGCCTGTCATCCTAGCTACTCAGGAGACTGAGATCTGAGGACCATGGTTCAAAGCCAGCCTGGCACAAAATTCCATGAGACTCCTTTCCAATTACCCACCATAAAATGTTTAATGGCTTGTGGCATATCATGGTAGAGCAATTGTGGTATCGACAAAAATAAGTCGGGGGAGTAGATTTAGGTTATAAATGGAATTATTCCATTGAAAAGGAACTACATTATATGATGACATATGCTGATACTGAGAGAATATTGCAAAATCTTAGGGTATCAAGTAATAATACTGTGAAGTACACCCAGAATGTTAATGTTCTATGTCTGGCATAATAATCACTTGGGGAAGAAACTTTTTTTTCTTTTTTTTGGCTGGGGGATTTGTAAGGCTTGAACTCTGGGCCTGGGCACTGTTCCTGAGCTCTTCAACTCAAGGCTATCACCCTACCTATGAAGCCACAGTGCCATTTCCCATATTCTAGTGGTTAACTGTAGATGAAAGTCTCATAGACTTTCTAATGCCCAGGCTGGCTTTGAACCAAATCTTTAGATATCAGCCTGATATCTGAGTAGCTAGGATTACAGGTAGAAGTCACTGCACCTGGCAAGAAATTTATTTCTTGCTGTTTTATACTACAAATTTACTGTATGTTTTACTTTTTCAAAAAGACTGAGGATGACTTTTGTTCTGTATATAATGGGAAGAGGGGTAGGGAGCTGTGAGCAGAAGGACTGAGGGGCAACATTCATGGTAGGACAATAGCCTTAAACTAAAGAGCTCACGGCCCAAGGTCCAAGCCCCATGACTTTCCCCACTACCCCACAAAAAAAAGGGAAAAAAATTGGAGATTGGAGAGGATTATCTAAAAACAATATATAGAAATAGTAGTTCAAAATGTAGAAAGAAGTTCAATATTAACAGTCATGGGAAAAATTAAAATTACAATGAAATCATTACTTTAAATATGTTAATATAAATATAGTTTTAAACAAAAAGATCCACATACACACACACAAACACACACACACACACACACACACACGCATACAAAAAAACAACTTTCAAAGTCTAACTATTACTGGGAAGGTAGTGAGAAGAAGTAGAACTTTGGAATAGTTCTGCAAGGAATATAAAACAATCAAAAATTGCGTGGAGAGTGCTAAAAAAGTACTAAATATAGAATTACATAGAAATATGGTCCAACACTTCTATTTCTAGATTTGTACCTAACGGAAGAGAAAGCAGAGACTAGAACAAATATGTGGAGAATCCATTCACAACTATTAATAATAATCCAAAGATAGAAATATGCAAAACAATGCATTGAAAAGGAAGAACATTTTACTATATTTTACAGATGAATCTTGATTACAGTAAACTAAAAATACAGCAGTCATAAAGGAAGAGCTAGGGTATGTTTTCCCTTCCAGAGCTTCCAAGGATCAACAAACCCTTAGAGCCAAAAAGCACGATGGTTCCAGAGAATGGAGTAGAGAGGAACAGGAGCTGAATGTTTAATGATTATACATGGAAGATGAAAATTGCTCTAGATGGGTAGAATGAAGAGAGAACTGTACCCTAAACAATGGTTATGTAGCCACACAGGATGGGACACACCTATACTCCCTGATCTTGGGAAACTCAAGAAGGATTTCTAGCCATCCTGGATGCATGGAAAGATCTATCATAAAAACTAATGTGGAGGGGCTGGGAGTTTGGCATAGTTGTAGAGTGCTTGTATGAAGACGAAGATTCAATTCCGCAGTACCACATACACAGAAAAAACCAGAAGTAGTGCTGTGGCTCAAGTAGAAGATCACTAGGCTTGAGGAAAGCTGAAGGACAGTGCTCAAACCGAGTTTTAAAAAAACCCAGAAATCTGAGCATGATGGGGTGGTGGCTCACTTCTATAATCCTAGCTACTCAGGAGGCTGAGATCTGAGGATCAAGGTTTAAAGCCATCCTGGCACAAAAAGACCTGAGACACTTATCTCCAATTTACTTTTAGAAAATGGGAAGTGGGGCTTGGCTCCAGGGTAAGGTGGTAGCCTGGAGCTGAAGAGCTCAGGGATAGTGCCCAGGCTGAGTTCAAGATCTATGACCCACCAAAAAAACCCCAAAAAACAAAAAATAAGATAGAAAAAATTGGATTCTGTGAATTTTATCAGGCATATAAATGTCTTTTTTTATGTTTGAAATAACAAATTGTTTGGAAAAAAGTTTTTACCTAGAAATGTACACTACAAATGGAATTAACAACAAACACAAAAAATGCAAAAGATACAAATTATCACAATATGGGTATCCTGCTTCTGTATCTTTCACTGACTCCTGTTCAAATGAGTCACATATTCTGAATCATTTCTCCCAGTCGATATATGCCACAAGTGTTAGCTTGTACTGTACTTCTTGGGAAATCAAAAGCAAATACTAAGCAAATGTGTGTTAGATTTTGTCAACAGTGATATTTCAAATATAAATCCCTACTCATTGCATTATTTAATATCAATGCCGGAATCTAACTTACACTGGCAGAATCTTCAATCTTTTGAGAATCTTCAAAAGGGTGTGTAAATATTTAGGATCGTTATGTCTTCCTGGAGGAAAGATCCCTTTAGTAGTATGTAGTAACCTTCTTTGTCTTTTCTTACTAATTTTAGTTTGAAGTCTATTGTATCTGATATGAGGATGGCAACTCCAGCCTGTTTATGGGGGCAGTTAGCTTGATAGAGTTTATTCCAACCTCTCCCTTTCAAAAGATGATTGTTTTGGGGTAAGATGTGTCTCTTGAAGACAGCAGAACGATGGCTCTTGCTTTTTGATCCAACTAGACAGCCTATGCCGTTTAATTGGAGAGTTCAGTCCATTGATAATGAGAGTTAGGATTGAGAGATATTTATTAGTTCCTACCATTTTTAAAAGCTTTTAGTAGGGCCTGTGTCTTGACAGTTCTTGTGGTCCTTAGATGGTATGCTCTTTAGGTGCCATTTCTTTCCCTATATTGCATTTATTTTGCTTTTCTATGTATAGAGCATCTTTGAGAATTTTCTGTAGTGTTGGTTTTGTTTCGACATATTGTTGCAGCTTTTCCCTGGAATGGAATGATTTTATTGTTCCCTCAGTTATGAATGAGAGCTTAGCTGGCTACAGTATTCTTGGTTTGATTTAAGGGCATGACATATATGCTTCCAGTCACTTTGTGCTTGCATGGTCCCTGCTGAGAAATCTGGGGTTATTCTGATTGTTTTGCCTTTGTAGGTTACTGATCCCTTTTCCCTGGCTGCCTTTAGGATCTTTCCTTTCGTTTCTATTGATCCTGTTCGGATCACAATGTGGCGGTGGGATGTTCTTTTCTGGTCAGGTCTGTTTGAGGTTCTAAAAGCTTCTCGTATCTGGATGGCCTGCACTTCTGGATATTTGGGAAATTCTCTGAGATGATTCCCTGAAGTATATTTCCAATACCATTGACCTCTTTCTCCACGCCCTCCTCAATACCAACTAGCCTTAAATTAGGCTGCCTAATTGTATCTTGGACCTCCTGAAGCGCTCTCTCATATTTCCTAGATTTGGATTGACTCATTTTCTGTTCTTTATAATACCTAAATTATCTTCAGCCACGGAAATTCTCTCCTCTGCAATGTCTAACCTGCTATCAAAGCTATCTACTTTATTTTTCATCTCCCTTGCTTCTAATTGCTCACATTTGATGCCTTGCATCTCTTGTTTTAGATCATGTATGGATTTCTTTATCTCCTTGATTTCCTTTTGAGTGGTTAGCTCAGTAGCTTTATTTTCTTTGGACATTTGCTGGAGTTTGGTCACGTTTTTATTTGTGGTTTCTATGAATTCATCCATCTTTCTTTGAAAAACCTTTAATAAGGCCTCCTTTATGGCTTCTTCTTTTTCACTTATCACCTTGTTTTTGCTTTCCTCTTGTTCAGGTATGGCTTCCTCCATTATCTCTTTCTTTATATTTTCACATTTTTCATTAATGATGTTTATCAGTTGCATTTGTGTAGCACTTGGAAGACTCTCCTCTAGGTTTGCCAGTGACTGTTCCATTGTCTGTTTACATTGGGTGGGGGGTGTTGTTTCTTGATTTGACATTTTTCTTGAGTTTCTTGTTCTGCCCATTTGAAAATGGGAGCAAGATTACTACTAAATACGATTATAGTTTTTCAGATATAACCAACCTAGACCTCTGTAGCTGGCAGACTCTAGATGTTCACAAGTTTTGATTGGTATTATCACTCTTTCTTTTTGTGCACTTACAGACCAGTCTAATACAACCATTGATAGGCGATTTATACCCAAAACAATAAGCCTCTTAATCCAATCTCTATTGTCTTTAAGTCCCTCTGAGCCTAGAGAATAATTAACCACCTACATATACAATATTGCTCAACAGCCATCAAGTGTAGATCCGTGCAGTATAAGGGTTGAAAGATGAGCAGAGTTCCAGAGATAGAAAAAAAATGAGAGAGGTCAGGGGAGGTGCAAGAGGATTAACGTAGGAGTGTAAGAATATTGTAGTAATGAAGTAAAGGTATAGCATAAGGATAACTGACCTAAGTTGGTATGTAGGTAGCATAATTGAGTACAAAGTTTGGAAAGTATTAGAATAAAACTTATGTGTTGCTGCACGACTAGCTCTTAGCCCAACCAGTGGCCTCACAGTGGACCATGGGATGGATCTGTTTTTCTTGTCTACGTTGAGGGAAAGGGGTATTTCTCAAGACGCAGAAGCGAAGATTTCAGAAGCAAATGCTGTGAGTGAATTAGCTCGTAAATAGCATTTTTATTTTCTTTTATCTTTCTGCCAGTCTTGGGACTTGAATTCAGGGCCTGAGCACTGTCCTCGGGTTTTCTCAAGTCTAGCCCTCTGCCACTTGAGCCACAGTGCCACATCTAGATTTTCTATCTATGTGATACTGAGCAATCAAACCCAGATCTTCATGGATGCTAGGCAAGCACTCTACCACTATGCCAAACTCTCAACCCTGACATAGCAATTGTAAAGTCATCATCATCATATCAAAATATCCTTCCTCCTACAAAGAATGAACACTTATCTATGTGTGTAATGCTTTTTTTTAATTTCCCTAATTCTTCTGTGTTTTTCCCTCTTGTATTTTTTACACATGACAGCAAAGCTAATTATAAGGAAAAAATTGATTAGGATACAGAAACCTAATAATATCCTAGTATATTGACGTCAAAAATATGTGCAAGATGCCCTGTGTGTTTGACCTAGTGGTAGAGTCATTGGCTACCACGCAAAAAGACACAGGTTTGATTCCTCATTACCACATACATAGAAAACACTGCAACTGGTGCTGTGGTTCGGTGGGACAGCAAAAGCCTAAAGAAAGCCCAAGAACAATGTTCACACTCTGAGGTCAAGTCCCAAGACTAGCCAAAACAAAAAAAAATTCGACAAGGGGCAAAATGCAGGCAGAGAAGGCACTGTGAAGCAAATGTTTTGTAAAGGATGAGGGCAATATTGACCCTTAAGTTTGGATCTTACCTAAGAAAGGCTCCGTGAGCCTGAGACCAGACTAGTAGTTGGGCCTAGTGGAAGACATTGGGATTGGACAAATAAGGTGTGCTGTTTACTACATCCACATGTATATTGTGAGATTGGAGGAGAGATTCAGCCTCCACTATGTCTTTGGTGAGGTCTTCTGTGAGCAAGGATCTTTGGTCATTGGGCCCTGAAAGGTGACCCTGCCTCCCTCACAATGGAACAGAATTTGGAAACCTGATAACCAAGCCACTGTAACTAATAACCAACTCAAGCCAGCTCAATTGGCCTGTGGTTCAGGAGGAAGAAAGATGTTGCTGTGCTGTTGCCAAAGGTCAGGAAACTCGAGTCTCAGGCATGGAAGTTGTGGATGTTTTATTCGAAGATGTACACGCTAGATCATTACCAAGCCACAAATCCAATATAACAGGCCTTTCTCTAAGGAGAAGCCCAGGGAAATCCAGGGCAACCAGATGAGGTATATTTCTAAAAAATGTATTTGACCCCATCATCTTCCCAACACACTACAACTTTCTTTTTTTTTAATTTTTTATTGTAATTAGTAAAAGGCTTACATGATATTTACCAGATGGAAAGTGCATTAATTCACATACATTGATACCCTTTCACATGTCTTGGTACCCATTTCCTTCCAACCCTACAACCCCACCCGTCTTGGTTTTCCCCCCTTCCCTATCAAATTTCAAATATCCAAATACAAATAAATTCAATATATCAGATAACTAAGTGAGATACTATAGCAATATGGGATAACCAAGGGACAGCAAAGGAGATGAGAGACAACATAGTACATTAAGGACAACAATCATTCATTATGTGGCTTTTGTTTCAATATCCTGGAGGTCCTTTCAATTAGCTTCACATTATATGGCCTTATATATGGCCTTTTGCTCTATTGCAAATCTCTGCTAGTAGAGCCCAAGGTTTCTACTGATTATGACGAATGAGGGAAACCACTGAGCCTAAGTTCCTTTGAGTCTGGCTTACTTCACTTAATATGATTTTTTCTAAGTCTTTCCATTTCCTAACAAATGGGGCGATGTCATTCTTTAGAATTCCATTGTGTACAAATACCACAACTTGTTGATCCACTCATCAACTGAGGGACATCTGGGTTGGTTCCATATCTTTGCTATGGTGAATAGTGCTGCAATGAACATTGTTGTGCTAGTGGGTTTAGTATGCCCTTGTTTCTGGATTGTTGGGTAAATGCCAAGTAGTGGAATTGCTGGGTCATAGGGGAGTTCTATGTTTAGCCTTTTGAGGCACTGCCACACTGCTTTCCATAGTGGTTGAACGAGTTTGCACTCCCATCAACAGTGTAGTAGTGATCCCTCCTGGCCACATCCCCTCCAGCATCTGTTGTCATTCGTTTTCCTGATCCTGGCCATTCTAACTGGAGTGAGGTGGAATCTTAGAGTTGTTTTGATTTGCATTTCTTTTATGACCAGAGATGTTGAGCAATTCTTCATGTGTCTGTAGGCCATTTTTGTTTCTTCTTCAGAGAAGACTCTCTTAAGTCTTTGGCCCATTTTTAGTGGGATGGGTGTTACTTTGGAGGTTAGTTTTGGAGTGATTCAATTTTTTGAGTCGTTGATATATTTTAGATATGAGGCCTTTGTCCGTTGTTTGGTTGGTGAAGATCTTCTCCCACTCTGTTGGCTTCCTGATTAGTTTACTAGATACATACGTTGCCATACAAAAGCTCTGCAGTTTAATGCAGTCCCACTTATCCAGCCTTTCTCTGATTTGTTGTGATTCTTGGTCCTTATTAAGAAAGTTTCGACCTGTGCCAAGGAGGCCTAGTGTATCTCCTATTCCTTCCTGTAAACTTTTCAGTGTGTCAGCTTTTACCTCCAGGTCTTTGATCCATTTGGAGTTAATTCTAGTGCATGGTGACAAAGAAGGATCCAACTTAATTTTCTGCAGATGTTTAACCAGTTCTGCCAGCACAACTTTTTGAAGAGGCTATCTTTCTTCCATTCTATTTTTTTGGCTCCCTTGTCAAAGATTAGGTGGCCATAGGTCTGTGGTTTAATAACTGGGTCCGCAGTTCTATTCCATTGGGCTTTAGGCCTGTTCTTGTGCCAGTACCAAGCTGTTTTGAGAATTATAACTCTGTAATAGAGTCTAAAGTTTGGAATTGAAATTCCTCCAGCGCTGTTCTTACTGCTAAGAAGTGTTTTAATATACGGGGTCTTTTATTATTCCATATGAAATTTTGAATTGCCTCTTCTATTTCTTTAAAGAATGACATTGGGATGTTGATGGGTATTGCATTGAATTTGTAGATAGCCCTTGGCAAGATTGTCATTTTCACAATGTTGATTCTTCCAATCCAGGAGCATGGGAGGTTTTTCCATTTCCTTAGTTCTGCTTTAATTTCCTTTTTTAGGGTTTTAAAGTTTTCATCTAAACGGTCCTTTACATTCTTAGTTAAGCTAATTCCTAGGTACTTTATTTTCTTTGAGGCTATTGTGAAAGGAGTTTCTTTCCTAATTATTGCCTCGTTCCTCTCACTGTTGGTGTAAAGGAAGGCAGTTGATTTGTGAGGGTTGGTTTTATGGCCTGCTACCCTTCCAAAGCTTTGAATCAGCTCAAGGAGCTTGGGAGTAGAGTCTATAGGATTCTTTAAATACAGAATCATGTCATCTGCAAAGAGGGATAGGTTTATTTCCTCTTTCCCTACTTGGATCCCCTTTATGCTTGCTTCTTGCCTCATTGCACTGCCTAGGAATTCTAGTAGGGTGTTAAAAAGGAGTGGAGAGAGTGGGCATCCTTGTCTTGTTCCTGATTTTAGAGAGAATGGCTTTAGATTTTCACCATTAAGTATAATACTAGCAGTGGGTTTCTCATACACAGCCTTTATTACATTGAGAAATGTTCCATGAATTCTTAGTTTCTCCACATCTTTTAACATAAAAGGGTTTTGGATCTTGTCAAATGCTTTTTCCGCATCTATTGAGACAATCATGTGATTTTTGTCCTTGCTCCTGTTGATGTGTTGAATTATATTAATTGATTTGTGTATCTTGAACCAGCTTTGCCTCCCTGTGATGAATCCAGTTTGATCATAGTGTATATTTTTTTTTGATGAGTTGTTGTAGACGGTTGGCCAGTATTTTGTTGAGAAGTTTTGCATCGATGTTCATCAAAGAAATGGGTCTATAGTTCTCTTTCTTTGATGAATCTCTGTTTGGTTTGGAGATGAGGGATATACTGGCTTCACAGAATGAGTTTGGTAAAGAACCTTCATTTTCAATTTCGTTGAAGAGCTTGAGGAGTATTGGTGTGAGCTCTGCTTTGAAGACCTTATACAATTCAGCTGTGAATCCATCTGGGCCTGGACTCTTTTTAAGTGGAAGTTGTCTAATTTCCATTTCTATTTCAGAGCTTGAAATAGGCCTGTTGAGTTGGGTTAGCTGTTCTTGGTTCAGTGTGGGTATGTTAATATTGTCTAGGAATTCATCCATTTCTTCTAGATTCTCAAATTTGTTGGTGTAAAGGTTTGAGAAGTATTCCCTCATGATATTCTGGATCTTGGTAATTTCTGTCGTGATATTACCATTTTCATCTGCGATTTTGTTTATTTCGATATGCTCTCTTCCTTTTTTGTAAGATTTGCTAAGGGCTTGTCAATTTTGTTAATTCTTTCAAGAATGAACTCCTTGTTTTGTTGATTCTTTCTATAGATTTTTTTATTCCAAATCATGTAATTCTGCTTTGATTTTAATAATTTGCTTTCTCCTAATGGGTTTAGGGTTGGTTTGTTGCTCTTTTTCCAGGAGGTTAAGGTGAGACATTAACTAGTTGGTTTGCTATTTTTCCAACTTGCTGTTGTAGGCACTCAGCGCTATAAATTTTCCTCTGAGTACTGCCTTTGTTGTGTCCCTAAGGAGTTGATATTTGTGTGCTCCTTATTGTTAAATTTCATAAACAGTTGGATATCTGTTCTGATCTCTTCGATTACCCATTGTTTTTGATTCAACAATGTGTTGTTCAGTCTCCATGAGTTACAGGGTTTTCTTTGGTGGAGATGTGTGTTCAGCTCCAATTTGATGCCTTTATGGTCTGAGAGTGTGCATGGAATAATTTCAGTGTTTCTGAATCTGTCCAGGTTTGCTTTATGGCCTAAGATGTGGTCTATTTTGGAAAATGTTCCATGTGCTGCTGAGAAAAACGTATATTGTGTTGTTACTGGGTGGAATATTCTGCAGATGTCTGTTAGATTTAATTGGTCTATATAGTTGTTCAGTTCTAAGGTTTCTCTGTTGAGTTTTTGCCTTGTTGATCTGTCCATAGGTGAGAGTGGTGTGTTAAACTCACCAACAATCACTGTATTTCGATCTATGTATGGTTTCAGTGTAAGTAAAGTTTGCTTGATGAAGTTTGGAGCTCCGGGATTGGGTGTGTAAATATTTAGGATCGTTATGTCTTACTGGAGGAAAGATCCCTTTAGTAGTATGTAGTAACCTTCTTTGTCTTTTCTTACTAATTTTCGTTTGAAGTCTATTGTATCTGATATGAGGATGGCAACTCCAGCCTGTTTATGGGGGCAGTTAGCTTGACAGAGTTTATTCCAACCTCTCACTTTCAAAAGATGATTGTTTTTGGGTAAGATGTGTCTCTTGAAGACAGCAGAACGATGGCTCTTGCTTTTTGATCCAACTAGACAGCCTATGCCGTTTAATTGGAGAGTTCAGTCCATTGATATTGAGAGTTAGGATTGAGAGATATTTATTAGTTCCTACCATTTTTAAAAGCTTTTAGTAGGGCCTGTGTCTTGACAGTTCTTGTGGTCCTTAGATGGTATGCTCTTTAGGTGCCATTTCTTTCCCTATATTGCATTTATTTTGCTTTTCTATGTATAGAGCATCTTTGAGAATTTTCTGTAGTGTTGGTTTTGTTTCGACATATTGTTGCAGCTTTTCCCTGGAATGGAATGATTTTATTGTTCCCTCAGTTATGAATGAGAGCTTAGCTGGCTACAGTATTCTTGGTTGGTAGTTATTTGATATAAGGGCATGACATATATGCTTCCAGTGACTTCGTGCTTGCATGGTCTCTGCTGAGAAAACTGGGGTTATTCTGATTGGTTTGCCTTTGTAGGTTACTGATCCCTTTTCCCTGGCTACCTTTAGGATCTTTCCTTTCGTTTCTATTGATCCAGTTCGGATCACAATGTGGCGGTGGGATGTTCTTTTCTGGTCAGGTCTGTGTGGGGTTCTAAAAGCTTCTCGTATCTGGATGGGCCTGCCCTTCTGGATATTTGGGAAATTCTCTAAGATGATTCCCTGAAGTATATTTCCAATACCATTGACCTCTTTCTCCACGCCCTCCTCAATACCAACTAGCCTTAAATTAGGCTTCCTAATTGTATCTTGGACCTCCTGAAGCGCTCTCTCATATTTCCTATATTTGGATTGACTCATTTTCTGTTCTTTATAATAACTAAATTATCTTCAGCCACGGAAATTCTCTCCTCTGCAATGTCTAACTTGCTATCAAAGCTATCTATTTTATTTTTCATCTCCCTTGCTTCTAATTGCTCACTTTTGATGCCTTGCATCCCTTGTTTTAGATCATGTATGGATTTCTTTATCTCCTTGATTTCCTTTTGAGTGGTTAGCTCAGTAGCTTTATTTTCTTTGGACATTTGCTGGAGTTTGGTCACATTTTTATTTGTGCATTCTTTGAATTCATCCATCTTTCTTTGAAAAACCTTTATTATGGCCTCCTTTATGGCATCTCTTTTTCACTTATCACCTTGTTTTTGCTTTCCTCTTGTTCAGCTATGGCTTCCTCCATTATCTCTTTCTTTATATTTTCACATTTTTCATTAATGATGTTTATCAATTGCATTTGGGTAGCAATTGGAAGACTCTCCTCTAGGTTTGCCAGTGACTGTTCCATTGTCTGTTTACATTGGGTGGGGGATGTTGTTTCTTGATTTGACATTTTTCTTGAGTTTCTGGTTCTGCCCATTTGACAATGGGAGCAAGATTACTACTAAATACGATTATAGTTTTTCAGATATAACCAACCTAGACCTCTGTAGCTGGCAGACACTAGATGTTCACAAGTTTTGATTGGTATTATCACTCTTTCTTTTTGTGCACTTACAGACCAGCCTAATACAACCACTGATAAGCGATTTATACCCAAAACAATAAGCCTCTCAATCCAATCTCTATTGTCTTTAAGTCCTTCTGAGCCTAGAGAATAATTAACCACCTACATATACAATATTGCTCAACAGCCATCAAGTGTAGATCCGTGCAGTATAAGGGTTGAAAGACGAGCAGAGGTCCAGAGATAGAAAAAAAGAATGAGAGAGGTCAGGGGAGGTGCAAGAGGATTATCGTAGGAGTGTAAGAATATTGTAGTAATGAAGAAAAGGTATAGCATAAGGATAACTGACCTAAGTTGGTAAGTAGGTAGCATATTTGAGTACAAAGTTTGGAAAGTATTAGAATAAAACTTATGTGTTGCTGCACGACTGGCTCTTAGCCCAACCAGTGGCCTCACAGTGGACCATGGGATGGATCTGTTTTTCTTGTCTACGTTGAGGGAAAGGGCTATTTCACAAGATGCAGAAGCGAAGATTTCAGAAGCAAATGCTGTGAGTGAATTAGCTCGCAAAAAGCATTTTTATTTTCTTTTATCTTTCTGCCAGTCTTGGGGCTTGAATTCAGGGCCTGAGCACTGTCCTCGGGTTTTCTCTAGTCTAGCCCTCTGCCACTTGATCCACAGTGCCACATCTAGATTTTCTATCTATGTGATACGGAGCAATCAAACCCAGATCATCATGGATGCTAGGCAAGCACTCTACCACTATGCCAAACTCTCAACCCTGACATAGTAATTATAAACTCATCATCATCATCATCATATCCAAATATCCTTTCTCCTACAAAGAATGAACACTTAACTGTGTCTAATGCTTTTTTTTTAATTTCACTAATTCTTCTGTGTTTTTCCCTCTTGCATTTTTTACACATGACAGCAAAGCTAATCATCAGGAAAAAATTGATTAGGATACAGAAACCTAATAATATCCTAGTAGATTGACGTCAAAAATATGTGCAAGATGCCCTGTGTGTTTGACCTAGTGGGAGAGTCCTTGGCTACCAAGCAGTAAGCCTCAGGTTTGATTCCTCATTACCACATACATAGAAAACGCTGCAAGTTGTGCTGTGGCTCGGTGGGACAGCTAAAGCCTAAAGAAAGCCCAAGAACAATGTTCATACTCTGAGGTCAAGTCCCAAGACTAGCAAAAACACAAAAAATTCGACAAGGGGCAAAATGCAGGCAGAGAAGGCACTGTGAAGCAAATGTTTTGTAAAGGATGAGGGCAATATTGACCCTTAAGTTTGGATCTTACCTAAGAAAGGCTCCTTGAGCCGGAGACCAGACTGGTAGTTGGGCCTAGTGGAAGACATTGGGATTGGACAAATAAGGTGTGCTGTATACTACATCCACATGTATATTGTGAGATTGGAGGAGAGATTCAGCCTCCAGTATGTCTTTGGTGATGTCTTTTGTGAGCAAGGATCTTTGGTCATTGGGCCCTGAAAGGTGACCCTGCCTCCCTCACAATGGAACAGAATATGGAACCCTGGTAACCAAGCCACTGTAACTAACAACCAGCTAAAGCCAGCTCACTTGGCCTGTGGCTCAGGAGGAAGAAAGCTGTTGCTGTGCTGTTGCCAAAGGTCAGGAAACTCGAGTCTCAGGCATGGAAGTTGTGGATGTCTTACTCGAAGATGTACATGCTAGATCATTGCCAAGCCACAAATCCAGTATAACAGAACTTTCTCTAAGAAGAAGGCCAGGAAAATCCAGGGCAACCAGATGAGGTCAATTTCTAAGAAGAAATGTATTTGACCCCATCATCCTCCCCACACACTACAACTTTCTTTTTTTTTTCATTTTTTATTGTAATTAGTAAAAGGGTTGGATGATATTTGCCAGATAGAAGGTGCATTATTTCACATACATTGATACCATTTCACATGTCTTGGTACCCATTTCCCTCCAACCCCACACCCCCCACCCATCTTGGTTTTCCCCCATTCCCTATCAAATATCCAAATACAAATAAATTCAATATATCAGATAACTAAGTGAGATACTATACCAATATGGGATAACCAAGGGACAGCAAATGAGATGAGAGACAACATAGTACATTAAGGACAACAATCATTCATTATATGGCTTTTGTGTCAATATCCTGGAGGTCCTTTCAATTAGCTTCACATTATATGGCCTTATATATGGCCTTTTGCTCTATTGCAAATCTCTGCTAGTAGAGCCCAAGGTTTCTACTGATTATGACGAATGAGGGAAACCACTGAGCCTAAGTACCTTTGAGTCTGGCTTACTTCACTTAATATGATTTGTTCTGAGTCTTTCCATTTCCTAACAAATGGGGCGATGTCATTCTTTCTGACAGCAGCATAGAATTCCATTGTGTACAAATACCACAACTTGTTGATCCACTCATCAACTGAGGGACATCTGGGTTGGTTCCATATCTTTGCTATGGTGAATAGTGCTGCAATGAACATTGTTGTGCTAGTGGGTTTAGTATGCCCTTGTTTCTGGATTGTTGGGTAAATGCCAAGTAGTGGAATTGCTGGGTTATAGGCGAGTTGTATGTTTAGCGTTTTGAGGCACTGCCGCACTGCTTTCCATAGTGGTTGAACGAGTTTGCACTCCCACCAACAGTGTAGTAGTGATCCCTCCTGACCACATCCCCTCCAGCATCTGTTGTCATTCGTTTTCCTGATCCTGGCCATTCTAACTGGAGTTAGGTGGAATCTTAGAGTTGTTTTGATTTGCATTTCTTTTATGACCAGAGATGTTGAGCATTTCTTCATGTGTCTATAGGCCATTTTTGTTTCTTCTTCAGAGAAGACTCTCTTTAAGTCTTTGGCCCATTTTCTAATTGGATGGGTGTTACTTTGGAGGTTAGTTTTGGAGTGATTCAATTTTTTGAGTTGTTGATATATTTTAGATATGAGGCCTCGGTCCGTTGTTTGGTTGGTGAAGATCTTCGCCCACTCTGTAGGCTTCCTGATTAGTTTACTAGCTATATCCGTTGCCATACAAAAGCTCTGCAGTTTAATGCAGTCCCACTTATCCAGCCTTTCTCTGATTTGTTGTGATTCTTGGTCCTTATTAAGAAAGTTTCGACCTGTGCCAAGGAGGCCTAGTGTATCTCCTATTCCTTCCTGTAAATTTTTCAATGTGGCAGCTTTTACCTGCAGGTCTTTGATCCATTTGGATTTAATTCTATTGCATGGTGACAAAGAAGGATCCAACTTAATTTTCTGCAGATGTTTAACCAGTTCTGCCAGCACAACTTGTTGAAGAGGCTCTCTTTCTTCCATTCTATTTTTTGGCTCCCTTGTCAAAGATTAGGTGGCCATAGGTCTGTGGTTTAATATCTGGGTCCGCAGTTCTATTCCATTGGGCTTCAGGCCTGTTCTTGTGCCAGTACCAAGCTGTTTTGAGAATTATAACTCTGTAATAGAGTCTAAAGTTTGGAATTGAAATTCCTCCACCGCTGTTTTACTGCTAAGAAGTGTTTTAAAAATACGGGGTCTTTTATTATTCCATATGAAATTTTGAATTGCCTCTTCTATTTCTTTAAAGAATGACATTGGGATGTTGATGGGTATTGCATTGAATTTGTAGATAGCCCTTGGCAAGATTGTCATTTTCACAATGTTTATTCTTCCAATCCAGGAGCATGGGAGGTTTTTCCATTTCCTTAGTTCTGCTTTTATTTCCTTTTTTATAGTTTTAAAGTTTTCATCTAAACGGTCCTTTACATTCTTAGTTAAGCTAATTGCTAGGTACTTTATTTTCTTTGAGGCTACTGTGAAAGGAATTTCTTTCCTGATTATTGCCTCGTTCCTCTCAGTGTTGGTGTAAAGTAAGGTAGTTGATTTGTGATGGTTCATTTTATGGCCTGTTACCCTTCCAAATCTTTGAATCACCTCAAGGAGCTTGGGAGTAGAGTCTATAGGATTCTTTAAATACAGAATCATGTCATCGGCAAAGAGGGATAGTTTTATTTCCTCTTTATCTACTTAGATCCCCTTTATGCTTGCTTCTTGCCTTATTGCACTGCCTAGGAATTCTAGTACTATGTTAAAAAGGAGTGGAGGGAGTGGGCATCCTCAATGCTACCCCCTAGCACTTTAATGCAAAGCTTAGGGCTGTGGCATTTTAAGCGCAATTCAACGCTCTGTTTTTTGCTGGTTAATTAGAGGTAAAAATCTTATGGAATTTATTGCGTGGCTGATTTTGAACTGGAATCCTCAGTTCTCAGCTTATCTTGAGTAGCTAGGATTACAGTACTTTTACAACATGTATGCTCATACACATTGCTTCTGATCCAAACACTCATTGTTCAATTTAACTAACAAGATGTGAGGAACGATGATTGACTGTAATTTACTAGATGGGATTCTAGTGAGTATATATTTCCACTTCCACTCTGAAGCCAGGGAAATGTTTCTGGTACATGTTTCAACTATCTCCCAAAGAGGAAATAATATGTGAGTACGTTTGATAGTATTTCAGATAGGAGATGGACTTTGGTGTTTGGAACCTGTTGGGCAGAGTGTATCAGCTGGGCAGTGATAACAGAGATGATGTTACAGACAGGAATATTTTCATCCCAGACAGACTTAATCCAGATCCTTGGATTTCAGGCCTTGAGTAGATAGAATTACAAGTGTGAGCTGCCACCACCACCTGGTTCATTTTGGAAACCTTAATTGCTTCTCATTTGTTCCTTTCCTTTTTTGGAAGATTGATCTAAGCTGGCTGATTGTGCATCACAATGAAGTGATTCGCCTCAGGAATTGCAAATATTTGTTTCATCAGCACGGAATGAATGAAGTTGATCTAAACCCAATAGTATTTTCCTTCTGATAAATAGGGAACTTACTTATATCATTTTTCGTTGCCTTTGCTTTCCCAAAGGAAGCAACATGTTTCTTAAAAACTATACTTCATGAGAATATTATAATTAGAAGCTATCTTCTGCACACTTCAGAATAGTCCTTGCATTTATAAACTTATATTACAATATTAGGTAGAAGAATGGTGACTGTTAGTTTCATAACTATTTCATATGTTTTACTCTTTAAGGCTCATTAAGTCAAGAAGGGATTAAATACATTTATATAATAGTAGAACATAGCTGCTGCTAATTTGATGTGTGTGCAGATGATACACAGATTTATTAGGATTACTCAAAAGTTTTCTTCAAATTTTCAGTAGTAGACTGCTATGCTAACGGGACGGTGATAGTAATGACGCTGAAATTCTATGAATCAGCTATGAAGCAGAATTTCAGGGGAGAGTATTTGCTAGGGACTTAATTTCTAAGACGCATATCAAGAATATTGAACTATAACACCAAATGATGGAGGACTCAGCGTCACATTTTGTTGTTTTATGCAAGTCCTGGGACTTGAACCCAGGGCCTGGGAACTGTCCCTAAAAGCTTTTTTTTGCTTCAGGCTAGTGTTCTACCACTTTATCCACAGCTCTACTTCCATATTTTTGGTAATGAACTGTAAATCAGAATATCATGCAATTTGTTTGGGCTGGATTCAAACCTGATTCTGTGTAGATAGGATTCCAAGTGTGAGCGCACAGAGCCTGGCTAGTATCATTCATCATTCAAGTCATGGGACTGCAATTCTGCACCTGGGTCTTGTCACTGAGCTTTTCAGCTCAAGACTACTGCCCTATCCCTTGAGCCATAGGGCTACTTCTGGGTTTCTGGTGGTTAATTGGAGATAAGAGTCACATGGACTTCAGTGCCCAGCCTGACTTTGAACTGCTATCCTTGGATCCCAGCCTCTTGAGTAGCTACATTTACAAGTGTGAGCCACCACACCCGGCTGAATTATTTTTTGAGTTAATTTATTTTGTTAAGTCAATATATAGTTGGCATATGGTTACATAAGTAATGAACATATTTCTTAAGAAAATTGTTATCCCCTCCCTCATTTTTCTCTGTTTTCCTACCCTCAGCCCCCTCTCCACCCAGATTGTTCAGTTCATTTCCGTTTAGTGTCTTCCAAGTATCACTGTTCAATTGGTTCACCTTTTTCCTTTGTTTTTTTTTTTTTACCATTTTATTATACCCTCTCCATTCCCCAAATCACAGAAACCTATGTACAAGACACAGGGTACCCGAATTCAACACAGTGACTACAGAGAATAAAACTAAAGGGAAAAAGAAGAAAAGAGGTAAAAAGCAAAGAAAATGAAAGAACATCATACAGTACCTTAGAATCAACAACACTGAAAAAACAAAACATAAAACCTTGGGCTGAAAATGAAGCTTGCCTAGCATGTATGAAACCCTGGATTCCATTCCTCAGCACCACATAAACAAAAAACTGGAAGTGCCACTGTGACTCAGCTGGTAGATTTCTAACGTTCAGCACAGAGAGTCTCCAAGTGACAAAAATCTGTCACATTTAAGTCAGGCTTCAAAACTTTGCTAGGAACCAGTTATGTGATTTGGAATAAAGTCCAGTTTTCAAAAAATCACTAGCCAGGGGCTGGAGGGTCATAATTGTCATTCTACTAGCCAGGGAGAAGGTGATTCAAAGCCTTTGCAAGCAAAAAAATGAAAACAAAAAAACTGTAAGATTCTACTCTCCACTTATTCACCCAAAAACTAAGTGGAGTTGTGGCTAAAACTGGTACAGCATTAGCCTTGAGGAAAAAGAACTAAGAGACCTTGCCCAGGTCCAAAGTTCAACCTCCCCACCAAGAAACAAAAAAAAAGGAGTCCAGATACCTTAGTTTAAAAAATATATCTGGATATCTTAGTAGATTTTTCTGATCTTTCCTCATTCATCTCATGGAACCACATAATCTTGATCCTGATCTGACTAAGAGCCTGCATTGTGCTTAATAAATTCATTCCACATATTCCAGTAGAATCTGCACAGCTAACAGCCACTTACCAATGCTTTAATCTACGTTTAGGCCAGTACGTCTTCATACCATCTACACAGTCAGCTATATCATCTTTCCAGAAGTATCATTGAGTGTAGAACACTCAGAACTAAAATAATTGCATAAAGATGTAATAAAACCCCTTGATTCATTAAGAAAATTTCTGTACCACTTAGAGCAAGTACATTAGTGGTATTTACCTCTAGCCTCTTTTTTAAAAAATTTATTAACATTGAATTTTACATCATATTTCAAATGTCATGTTTAACCAACAAGTATTCAAGAAGAGAATCGTTATACAATCACTGGCACATAGATTTTAGAATATAGTAAAAATTAAGCTGAGTCATTGTATGTCATAGATACAGATTAATCTATAATAAAACACATGTCTATAGAGTGTATAGTCTATCCTAGATTTTTATGTCTATGTAGTTATGTTTATATCTCCAAAATTATGTCCAGAACTTTGGGTATCAACTATTCAATCATCGCTCTACTACTGTTTGAAACTAATATCCATATATTAAGGATACCATGTACCTTTTGTTCCTTGGTCTTGACTTATCTCACTCAACAGGATTCACTCTAATTTCATCCACTACCCCAAAAATGCCATTATTATTTTTTTCTGTGCAGATCTTCCTTTTATGTATTTATTTGTATTGTAATTTATAGAAGGGTTACACTATATTCACCAGATAGAAGGTGCATTACTTCTCAAACTTTGATACCCCATGTAATGATATGGTCCCCATTTCCCTTCCCCTAGTCCCATTCATGTTCATTTCCCCCTTCCCTATCCAATTTCAAATAACCAATTAGGCACATATGAAATATATCAGAAAACAAGGTGAAATATTGTAACAATAGGATATAACCAAGGGATAGCAAAAGAGATAAGAGATCACATAGTTCATTAAGGACAACAATCACTCATTATATGAGTTTTGTTTCTTTATCTTGGAGTTCCTTACATTTAGTGTCATACTATTTGTCACGATGTCTCTAGATTTTGTTCTATTGTAAATCTCTGGTAGCAGAGCCCAAGGTTTCTACTGAATTTGACAAATGAGGGAGACTCTTGGGCCTATGTTCCTTTGAGTTTGGCTTACTCCACTTAATATGATTTTTTTCCTTTTCATCCACTTCCCCGAGAATGCCATTATTTTATCTTGTCGGTTGGCTATGTATCATTCCATTGTGTGTGTGTGCGTGTGTGTGTGTGTGTGTGTGTGTGTGTGTGTGTGTGTGCGTGTATCACATTTTTTGTAGTAGGGCATCTGGTTGTTTCCATCATCCAACCTCATTTTCTACAGATATTTTTATAGTCTCTTTTTTATTTTCAGGGTAATGTATAGAGGGGTTACGATTACATTTACAGGTAGTGGACTGCATTACTTCTCACACATTTATTCCACTCCACATGTTTTTGTCCCCAGTTCCCTCTCCCCTCCCCTTCCCAATCATCTTGTTTCCCCCCTTCCCTTTCCTATTTGACATAAACAAATAAACATGTATACAATATGCCAGGGAAAAAATTAGATACAGTAACAATCTGACATTAACCAAAGGGCAAAATAAGAGATGAGAAATAACATAGTAGATTAAGGACAAAAATCACACAAGATTAAGAGCAACGATGACACAAGATATAGCTCTTGTTCCCATATCCTAGAGATCCTTTCATTTAGTCTCATCCTATATGACCTTATATACCTAGGTTTTTGAGTTATTGTAATCCTCTGCTAGGAGAGTCCTAGATGTGAACTAATTATTACAAATGAGGGAAACCATTGAGCTTATGTTTCTTTGGGTCTGGCTGCTTCACTTAATATGAATTTTTCCAAGTCTTTCCATTTCCTTACAAATGGGGCGATGTCATTCCTTCGGAGGGCAGCATAGCATTCCATTGTGTATAAGTCATCTACTGAGTGGCATCTGGGTTGGTTTCATATCTTTGCTATGGTAAATAGTGCTGCAATGAGCATCATTGTGCTAGTGGCTTTAGTATGTCCTTTTTTCTGGACAATTGGGTAGATGCCAAGTAGTGGATTTGCTGGATCATAGGGGAGCTCTATGTTCAGTCTTTTGAGGAACCACCACACTGCTTTCCCTAGTGGTTGAACGAGTTTACACTCACACCAACAGTGTAGGTGTGATCCCCCCTGGTCACTTCCCCACCAGTATCTCTTATTAGATTTTTTGATAATGGCCATTCTGACTGGAGTCAGGTGGAATCTCAAAGTTGTTTTGATTTTCATTTCCCTTATTGCTAGATATATGGAGCATTTCTTCATGTGTCTAAAGCCCATTTTAATTTTTTCTTCAGAGAATACTCTTTTAAGTCTTTAGCCCACCTTTTAATAGGATGGTTGTTTCTTTGAAGATTTGTTTGGGAGAGATTCATTTTTTTCAGCTATAGATACATTTTAGATAACTACATATATTTTTGTAGAAAAAAGAATGGAAGTCATCATGCTGGCTCACAATTTAATTTCAGCTACTTAGGATGCTCAGGGTTTAGGATCACAGGTCAAAGCCAACCAGGGCCCTACAGTGTGTGAGATCAAACTCTATGAACATACAATGACTGTAAGAGGAATCTCCCTGCCTGGGAATGTAGCCTAATGGTAGAGTGCTCACCTAGAATGCATGAAGACCTAGGTTCTATTCACCGGTACCGCATATTCAGAAAAAAGCTAGAAGTGGCGCTGTGTTTCAAGAGGCAGAGCACTCACCTTGGGCAAGCGAGTCCAATGAAAATGTCTAGGCCCTGAGTCCAAGCCGTAGGACTGGCAAAAAGAAAAAAAAGAGCAATCTTACTTAAGTAACAAGGAATGTACCCTATATTTATACAGACTGAAAAATTCATTAAGAAATTAGAAAATATGTATAAAGTGCATAATTTCTTTTGTGTGTTGGCACTGGGTCTTCAACTGAGTGCTTCAGCTCTATCCCTGACCTTTTCTCTTCAAGGCTAGCACTCTACCAATGCAGCCCCAAATCAACTATCTTCAATTGAGATATAAGCGAGGAATATTTCAGGGTGCTTCATGAAAAACATTTTTATAAATTGAAACTTTCATCACAGTCTTATTTTAGTATGAATGTTGAGATGGGAAGAGACAGAAAAAGTGAAATGTTTCCTGATCCCCATAGAGAAGAGACTCAGCAGAACCACTGTGGTCTGCAGGCTTCTTTGTGAGTTTTGTTTGCTTGTTTGATTTTTGTCAATTGTGGGGCTTGAACTCTGGGCCTGGGCACTGTCCCTGAGCTCTTCAGCTCAAGGCTAGTGCTTTAATCTGTGAGCCACAGTGCCACTTCTGGTTTTTCTGGCAGTTAACTGGGAACTTTGGCTGGCTTTAAACTTTGATTCTCAGATCTTAGCCTCCTGAGTAGCTAAGATTATAGGTGTGAGGTACCATCACCAGGCTGCTGCTCTGTTACTATGCAGGTTCTGGATCAAGAACTTCAAGTTCTTACTTCAATTTTTTCTTCTCTTGCCTGATACTCTGCCATTTGAACGAAGCCCCAGTTCCTGGTCTTTGTTGGTTAATGAGAGATATTATGATTTTCTAATATTCAGAGCAACGATTATAAAACTCAGCATTTTACTTACTTGAATAAATTAAGAGACAGGACCTAGTGAGATGGAAAACAAAATTTTTTTTCAAGTTGCTATCCTGTTCTAATGCATAAGTCTGGCTATTTTGCTTACACACAAATATGTATTTTACCAGTTTCTACTCTATTTTTGCTTAGCTTAAAACCACCACTGCCATTTCATAGATTTTGTTGTTGTTGTTTGTGGTGCTTGAACTCTGTGCCTGGGCTGTTCCTCAGATCTTCAGTTCAATGCCAGTGCTCTACTACTTTTGATTTGGCCAGTCCTGGGCTTGAACTCAGGGACTGAGCACTGTCCTTATATTTTCTCAAGGCTAGGGCTCTACCACTTCAGCCTCAGCACCACTTCCAGCATTTTTCTATGTATGTGATATTGAGGAATTGAACCCAGGTCTTCGTGCATGCTAGGCAAGCACTCTACCACTAGGCCAAACTCCCAGCCCAAAATTATTCATCATTACTATTAGCTATCTTGTTTTTTTTAATTATTGATTCGTCATGTTACTTGGACTTTGGGCCTGGACTGTCCCTGAGCTCTTCAGCTCAAGGCTAGCGCTCTTCCTCTACAGCTCCATTTTTGGTTTCTGGTAGTTAATTGGTGATGTAAGTCTCACAAACATATGTGTCCAGGCTGGCTTTGGGCTTTGAACCAAGATCCTCCAATCTCAGCCTCCATAGTAGGTAGAATTACACGCTTCAGCCAGCAGTGCCTGACTGTTTGATGTTTCTGTCTCTGTCTCTCTGTCTGTCTGTCTCTGTCTATCTGCCTGTCTCTCTCTCTGTCTGTCTCTCTGTGTCCCTGTCTCTGTCTCTGTCCTCTCTCTCTCTCTCTCTCTCTCTCTCTCTCTCTCTCTCTCTCTCTCTCTCTCTCTCTCTCTCTCTCTCTCTCTCTCTTTGGTTGTAAGACTTTAATTGTGCACCTGGGCATTGTCCCTAGGCTCTTCAGCTCAAGGCTACAACCCTAAACACCTTGAGCCACAGTGTCACTTCTGCTTTTCTGGTGCTTAAGTGGAAGTAACACTTTCATGGACTTTAGTGTCTGGCCTCGCTTTGAACTCTGATCCTCAGAACCCAACCTTCCGAGATCATTTCCAGCTTTTTTTTGGTGTAAGTGGTACAGAGTAATTGAACACAGGGCTTTGTGCATACTAGGCAAGCAAACTACCACTAGTGTGCACTCCAGCCTTAGATAAGGGCTTTCTTTTTCTTTTTCTTTTTTTCACTCATGGGGCTTGAACTCTGGGCCTGGATGTTTACCTTAAGCTCTTCAGCTCAAGGCAAGAGCTCTACCACTTGAGGCACATTGTCATTTTGAATTTTCTGGATGATTTGGAAATAAGATTCTCACAGATTTTTATGCCTGGGCCGTCTTTGAACCTCGATCCTCCAGGGTACCTAGGATTACCAGGGTGAGCCACCAGTCACGGGCATTAAATTATTATTTTTTGCATGTCCTATGGCTTCAACTCATGGCCAGAGCACTATCCTAGGGCTTGCTCAAGGATAGCACTTTACTTCAGCCAGCCAACTCCCGGTCCAAATAGGCCACTCTTGAAGCTAGAATTACAGAGATCGGCCATAATACTGGCATGTTGTTATCTAAGTATATAATTTTTCTTCTATTTTTGATGGCTTTTCCTTAGTGTATATATTTCCTACATATTTTATGGAAAACTTCCTTCCCACTGGGGCCATAAGTTAAGCCTAGTGGAAGCGTTCTTGCCGAGCATGAGTGAAGACCCAAGTTCAATTCCTCAGCACAACATAGATAAAAAAATATAAAAGTGGTGCTGTGGCACATGTGATAGAACTTGCGCCTTAAGAATAAACAAAAACAAAAACACGGATCGTGCTCAGGTCCTGAGTCTAAGCCCAGTACTGGCAAAAAAAATTCTGCCCAAAGTAGACATTTAAACTTATTGTACTTTTCAAAAAATTTGTTGTTCAAGGTGATATACAAGGAGATTGCTGTTACATATGTAATGAGTACATTTCTTGTAAACACTGTTACCCCCTCCCCCATTTTCTCTTTCCCTTCCCCCCAAGTCATAAATTTCATTTACAACAAATATATATGTATTTTCATTCCTGAAAAAAATAGTTTAAAATGTGTTCAAATAAATGATGTAGGTTGATATATTTATCAAAATGGATTACTTGAACTCTAAAATAAACATTCTAAGTAATTTTTCTCATAAAATTGTAGTAATGCTATAAAACTAATATAGAAGGAATTTTAGTTATTAATTTCTTATGTTGTACCTTTAACATTATTACACTAAGCATACTGTTTATGGTATTAATACAGACAGCATGAAATATGATTATGTAAAAAAATTAAATGATTAAAAATAGTAAGGTTGGGGGCCAGTAGTTTGGCTTGGTGGCACACACCCTGGACTGGCAAAAAAGAAGTAGGGTTAGATAAAACAGATTTATTTCCAAATGTGTGGAAAATGGTATGATTTCTTGTGTGGCTAGTCCTGCGGCTTGAACTGAGGGACCAGGAACTGTCCTTGGCCACATTTGTTCAAGGGTGGCACTCTTACACCTGAGCCACAGTGCGCCATCTGCTTTTTCTGTGTATGCAGTGTCGAGGAATTGAATCAAGGTCTTCTTGTATACTAGGCGAGCACTCTACAACTAGGCAACATTAAAACCCAAAGTAGATTTTTGATGCTATTGTGGAGTTTTAATTTTCTTAAATATTTGTACAAAGCACAATGGATATATAAACAGACTTGAACTCACAGAACAGAGTCCCACATAATATTACAGTTACTCTGGCACTTCTCCCGATTGACAAAACACATTTCCAGGCATCTGCTCTGTCCTTAAGCTTTGGTAGCTGACTTGTCTTTCCATGGAGGCCTGGCCTGGATTCCTGGTGATTCCATGCATTTCATAGTTCCCTGTATATCCAGTAAGGTTGTCTTCTATGGGACCAGACCTGTCTGGTTTTTGGCCCACCCAGGACCTATGTGTCTGAGGTCTCACATTATAAGTGGAAAATAAAACACAGTATAATAAGCACTGAAGAACTGCACACCATAATATTAACAATGAGAGTTTAATAGTTAGCAAAGTAAATACAATGAATACTTGACATGAATCATGAGAGCAAGATAAAGAGACGTCTTTTTAGGAAGGGGACAGGGAAGCTCTAAATCCAGACTGGCCTCCAAGTTGCCTTCAGACAGTAATTCTCCTTCAGAGTCCTCAGAAGGGTCTCCTTCCTCATGAGAAACAGAATGTCCTTCCTGAGTTAAGAGGGGGATGGATTCTGGTTTGTCGAATGGAGATTGAGTCTCTTTTAGTGAGATGGATGGGTCTGGATATTCTGTGAGGATGGATTCATTTTCCTCCAATGAATTCAGTATTGAGAGTACACTTGCTGATTCCCATGGGGACATTTTCCATGAGCCCAGCGTGTGCCCCTTCAGCTTGCACAATAAGTGGAGTGTTACTCTGACTCAGATGGACTGACTCTGGGTGGAGTGTGAAAGGAAACGGAAGGAAATCTGGCTGCTCTTTTTCTTCCTCCATAGTATCTGCAGGTTCAACTGTGTCACACACGGGGTTCAGAGCAAAAGGTATATCCATAGGACTCTCAACCTGGTTGGTAATTTCTACAGAAGGCCCATGCTTTCTGGAGTGCAGTGATGATTCTCAGTCTCCATCAGTCACCAGCTCCATTGGTGGGTTTTTCATCCGGAGTTCAGGATAAGCTCTTCCACGATGACCCAAACCTAAGAATGGAAATAGGTACAGAGTGGACAGAGTGGACTCTGCAAGTTGAAGTGTCACTCAACTTCCATGAGGATCTAATGGAGGAACCTGTAGAACTGGAGTTTGGACTGAACACTGAGGAGGTGTAGGGTCTTTCTAATGAGTGCTTATTCCCAAGTCCTTTCAGAGGACAGACATTACCTGGCTGACACCACCCATAAAGGGCATTTTGCCAAGCTCTGTAGAAGTAAGGGCCAACCAATATCTAGACCACATGGGCTTCCTACTCACAGGTTCTGAGGCACCCACACCAGGACTTCTACTTTTTCTTGGTCTTACTGGTCGCACATTCCTCCAGCTGGTCAAAAAGTTTGTGTTTAGAAGAGCAGGTCCAAAGCCGGCATGTGGAGCCTCATATAGAGCTTGAGTTGTGTCAGGGTGTGGCAGTTCTTGAACTCGTAGAAATCACTCGGGTAGAAGTCCATTCACATCGTATAGATGGAACACATGATGCTGTGGGCACATTCGGTACAAGGAAAGTGAGAGCCTTCTCTCTCCATCCTGAGCCTTTTACCAAAGCCCCTTTCTTGCAGGATTCTAATGCTGTGGCTGTCCTGCAGAGATGTGCACTTATGTGCTGGGAGGGGGGTAAGAGACACTCGAGAACAGGATGACTTTTACACCCCACTTCCAGAAGCTTCTGAGAGAGGCCTCTATGCATCTGTCCAAAGTAAACGCACCTTAAATTAACTAAGTAAATGCTCTAAATAAATCAATAAGTGAATGCTCTAAATAAAGAACTAAATGCTCATTCCTCTAATCTTAGCCACCCAGCAGGCTGAGCTCTGAAGATCACAGTGGAAAGCCAGTCTAGTGAGTAAAATCTAAAGGCACTTGTCTTCAATTAGGCAGCAAAAAGCCCGAACTTGACCTATGACTCAAATGGTACAGTGCTAATTTTTGAACACCAAAGGGATGGCATTTAGACCTGGGTTCAGGTTCAAGTGGCAGCACTGGATCACACACCAAAATGTAAATGCTTTCAGGTTCTAACAGGCAAAGCTATCACAATCCCTCCCTGATGGCTCAAAAGTGATTCAGCCCCCAGCTTTTCCTCTGACTCCAGTATTTCACAGGCCTCCGCCATTAGTACTGACACCTCATTTCTTACTGGGAAATGGGATTTCCTAGGATGTCACCTAGGTGAGGGCTGCAGTTGGGAGCCACTTACTCATGCCTGAAATCCAACTTCTCAGTAAGCACACTGTTGAGACTCCAGTATCTTTGAGGGAAATGGAATGGCATGGTGTCCCAGTCATAATAAAGTAGTTTGTGCACTTGTATCATGCTTAGCTCCCCTGTGAACACCCCAGTGAAACAAACAGGCTCAGAGAGGAGCCAAGTATTCCAAGACTTGGCCAGGAGGGGTGAGCAAACATGGGTTTGGAGGGGGAACACTCACTTTTTCAAGAGAATTTCCAGCAACTACTACATTGTCCTCCACTATTTGAAATTGTGCAGGAAGTTTCCCACATAAAAGAGATCACCTTTCTGGTAGGCAGGGATCAGCTTTGTCAGCAGCATCTCCAACAGGCCTTCCTCCAGGATCCATAGGTTACAAGGCTCATTCAGAGTCTGAGCTGACTTACCATCACACTGTATTGGCAAAACAGTGGATATTTCAAACGTAGTAATGGGACCACACTTCACACTGAGGAATTGGTATAGAGTAGATTGGAAATGACACACTCTAATCTCAGTATAGTCACTTGAAAGCACACAAGAAGGTTGTAGTTTGTGGGCAGGATGATGGGTTCAAATAGGTTTACTCTCAATATACCTCATCTGAGTTGCCCTGGAGTTTCCTGGCTTTCTTCCTAGAGAAATGCCTGATATACTGGAATTTTGTCTTGGCCCTGATCCAGCATCTACTTCTTCAAGTGAGACATCCATATCTCTCATGCCTGAGATCCGAGCCTCCTGACCTTTGGCAACAGCACAGCAACATCTTTCTTCCTCCTGAGCCACAGGCCAAGGGAGCTGACTTGAGCTGGTTGTCACATACAGTGGCTTGGTTACCAGGGTTCCATATTCTGTTCCAATGTGAGGGAGGTAGGGTCACCTTTCAAGGCCCAATGACCAAAGCTCCTTGCTCACAGAACACCTCCCCAAAGACATACTGGAGGCTGAATCTCCCTTCCCACCTCACGTATGGATGTAGTAAACAGCACACCTTTTTGTTCAAATCCCAAGTCATTAACTAGGCGTAAGTGCTAGCCTGGTCTCAGGCTCAAGGAGCCTTTCTTAGGTAAGATCCAAACTTTACTGTCACTATTCCCCTTACCCTTCACAAGACATTTTGCTTCACAGTGCCTTCTCAGCTTGCATTTTGCCTCTTGCACATTTTTTTTGCTAGTCCTGGGACTTGACCTCAGAGCCTGACCATTGTTCTTAGGCTTTCTTTAGGCTATAGCTGTCCCACCAAGCCACAGCACCACTTCCAGAGTTTTCTATGTATATGGTACTGCAGAATCAAACCGGACTCTTTTTGTGTGGTAACCAAGCACTCTACAAATAGATGAAACACCCAGGCAATCTTGCACATATTTTTCACTTCAGTCTACTAGGACGTTGTTAGGTTTCTGTATCCTAATCTATTTTTCTTCCTGATGAATATCTGTGCTGTCATCTGTAAAAATGCAAGTGGGAAAATCACAGAAGCATTGGTGACATAAAAAAAGTCTTACAGACATAGATAAGTGTTCATTCTTTGTAGGAGAAAGGATATTTTGATATGATGATGATGACTATTTATAAATACTTAATCGGGGTTTAGAGTTTGGCCCAGTGGTAGAGTGCTTGCCTAGCATCCATGAAGATCTAGGTTTGAGTCCTTAATATCACACAGATATAAAAATCCATATGGCAATGTGGCTCAAGTGGCAGAGGGCTAGACTTGGGAAAAGCCAAGAGCAGTGCTCAGGCCCTGAGTTCAAGCCGCAGGAATGGCAGAAAAAACAAAAGAAAAGAAAAGAATAGAAATGTGCTTTTTACAAGATATTCACTCACAGCATTTGCCTCTGAATTCTTCGCTTCTGCATCTTGTGACTTATCCCTTTCCCTCAATGTAGACAAGAAAAACAGATTTTATTACTTGCTATCCTGTTGTCCAATCTTTGGATATTAATTCAAAATACAATATTGCCTGAGATATTGTGTGTGTGCATGTGTGTGTGTATCTGCCAATGTGTGCATGCACACATGTGTACAGGGTTTAGGGCTTACTCATAGGGCCTGTGTGATAACCCTCAGCATCTTTCCCTCAAAGGTATTGGTCTTTCACTTGTAGCTTATTATAGCTAATTGGAGTTGAGAGATTCACTCAATTTCTTGCCCTGTGCATTGGAACCCAGTGCTGGGTTCTCATATTGTTAATTGTAGCTATAGAGAAGGCTGAGGTCTGGGGATCCTCGTTAGAATCCAGCCCCTGAAAGAAAGTCACTGATAGAAACCTTTATCTTCAGTTAAGCACGAATAAATAAGGCAAAAGTGGAACTGTGGCTCAGTTCCTCTTGTAGCAGCCATGAGAAAATTAGTAATTGGCAGCACCTGGTCCCTGAGAGAAATCCTTAGCACTGGTTCAAAAAAAGAAAGAAAATAATGAAAAAAATTAAAACTTGCTGAGGAATCCATAAGGATAAACGTGCCTGTGAATAATCTTGTCATTTCAGATTCCCTCAAGAGCTTATGTCTCTCTATATTTTTTTCAAGTTTTTTTAAAGATATTTACATATTTTCTATCTTTCTTAAACAGAGATAGCCATCCACAAAACACAAACACAAACTCTCACACAGTATACCACCCACCCATAAGTGTCTGGCTATGTATATATGTATAGTCATATGTATTGATCTGTCTCTCTATACTAATATATAAATGCATAAACATATGTATTTAGACAAACAGGAAACATACATAGATAGGTCTCAGGCATTTCCAGATTTTGTGCAAGTCTTCTGAGTGCAACTTAGCATTGTATTGTTTGTCAAGATAGAGTCCCTCTAACTTTTGGCCAGCTTCTTGTCCTTTGATACTTTTTTCTGCCAGTCCTGGGTTTTGAACGCTAGGCCTGGATGCTGTCACTGAGCTTGAGCTTCTTGCATTCAGTAGTTTATTGCAGATAAGAGTCTCATGGAGTTTCTGTCCTGGGCTGGCTTTGAATTGTGATCCTCAGATCTCAAACTCCTGAGTAGCTAGGATGACAGTCTTGAGCTACCAGTACCTGGTTCCTTTGCCTCTTTTACCCTTTTTTTGGCCCCACCACAGCCATGGTATCTACCTTCCTATGTTCTCTCCACCTTCCCCCAGACAGGGGTCTGACAGATGCTTTCCACCCACTTATTCATGTCCTCCTCCGTATTGGCTGACAGCTAAGACATGCACTCACTTGTCTGGATGCCAAACACAAAGCCATGTGATTGTTTCTCAGTCTGGAACATCCTATCAGATTTATAGCACCACAAAGGCTAAGGTTGATGCTCCTCCAGGGCTTCTTAAATTGTTCTCATATTAATCCACAACACGTTTGTCATCACTTGTCCAGCTAATTCATGGACTAAAGCAGCATTCCCTACAAACTTAGATCCCAATACCATGAGGACACTCAAGGGTGCATTCGGAGTGTGACCTGCAGGTGGATGTGAGCCTGTCTAACTTGGAGGGGATTTCTCCACCACAGGAAATGGAATACAAATTTAGAATCTGCTTTCATGAGGTGACAATCTCTGGCAGATGTTCTTATCAAATGTGGCACTGCGTACTTCCAGCTTAAAACATGGGTTGATGACCCAGCATAACAGAGAATGTATTCACCCCGGCCCAACACATAGGCTGGGACCCTGAACTTTCAGGTAGCATTTGGCTTTGAAGGTCATGAGATCTTAGTCTACAAATGATGAGCCCCCTCCCGTGAGGCATAGCAAACGGAGCCAAAGTGCAACCCAGTTAAGCACCAGATCAAGCTTCCATTCTACAGTAGGGTATGGTTTGAAACTGTGCATAGCTTCTGTTTGAAGCCAGTCCAGAAAGGAAAGTCCATGAAACTCTCATTTCCAGTTAACTGCCAAGAAAAAGCCAAAGATAGAGATGAAGCTCAAGAGAGCTAGAGAGCCATCTGAAAAGAATGGTTACACCCTGCAACATCCTCATTATCTGATCTTGAAAACATCTCTGCGTGCATCCCAGCATGCAGCCAGCATCTGGGGGTGACAGTGACCCCTGCGCCCATTGGCAATCTGCACTGTCTCTGACATCTGTAATGTGAACCTCATTCTGTTGGGTTTGTGAAGCGGTGTCAACCCTGCAGAAGGAACCAACTGTGCCCTAAATCCCACTGTCCCCTGGGGGCCCTAGCATTCCCCCATCTGCACCCCTCCTGTGGCTTCTGATCCTAGGGAGCCCTCCTGCCCTGTCCAACACTCACATGAAGTGCATATTTCTTCTCCTGGGGCAACTTCTCCACAGAGAGTACATGACATGCCCACTCTCCAGGCACGGGGAGATACTGCCAAAGTAGCAAATCACTGCTAAGGACATAAAGTGGTAGACAGTCTGCAAAATCCAAGGGAGAATGGAATTGGATGGGACCAGGGATCAGGATGTGGGCATGGAGGTTTCCTGCCAAGGGGGTGGGGGAAGTCACAGGCTGGGGGATGCACATGATGATCCATGGACCCTGTGCAGCTACTGGGTCACCCCCTTCTGCATCTCAGCCTTTGGCTTTGAGCTCTGTGATCGTCAAGATGTGCACAGTCTGTACTCTGGCTGGCAGAAGAAAGTACCCTGGGAAGACAATTGTAGACCCTTTGTGAGTGTAGGAAGGGGTAGGCTGGACACCAGTCCAAGAGGAGCTAAAACTGGAGTCGAGGGGTGTGCAAGGAGTGGGTGTGAGGGTTGTGGGCAGTCACAATCACCGCAGAGGTGGCTCTGTCTGTGGGGTGAGTGCCTCCCTGCAGGCACAGCACTGGACATATCAGAGATCCACATGAAAAGGAAAAGCTGGAAATGGCACTATGGTTCAAATGGTAGAGCATCAACCTTGAGCAAAAGAGCTCAGGGACAGTACCCAGGACCTGAGTTCAAGCCTCATGACTGTAAAAGAAAAAGAACCAGGACTATGAGAGGGAACCTGGTACTCTCTTGGTCTAATCAGACACAAGAAGAGGCCGGGATAGGCTGTGGAAAAACACAGAGAACATCTTCCCCCAGCTCATCCTGTCCTGCATGCAGGGACAGCCATGTAACTAGGGCTACGGTGAGATCATCTTCACCCCTGGGCTGCCATCTGAATTGTAGGCCTCTGTCCTGGCATGGGGTGTCCTGATGGCTGAGCAGGTGCCCTAACCCTAGATGGAGAGCAGCCACTGACTGTGGTAGCTAAGGAGAGATCTGTTCCATAGCTATCAGGCCACCCAGCATGGGAGCCATAACCACCCCCCACCCAGGTAGAGGCCAATGGTTCTCCATGTGCTACTAACATTGCCCCACCCCTAGCTCTGGGTACACGTGACATTCCCTCCACAAGGAGCAGGACTAAGTGAAGGATCAGGAAGCTGCCTATGGGCTTCAGATGATGGCCAGGCTGGCACTACAGATGGCCTCAATCTGTCACCACCTTCCCCTGCCTCCATCATTCCTCCATCATGCCCCTCTACCTCCCACCCATTAACCTTGGAAACCAATGAACTGGGCTCTCATCATTCCTCTCATCTCTTCACCCACCTTGCCATGCGTCCATCCCTCTGTCACTTCCACCCCACACACATCCCACCACCAGCCACCCTGTAGCTTATGAGGATCTCAGAGGAAGCTCTTGGTGAAGGGCTTGTGACCACAAAACAGTTACTATCACCCGCTCTGGCCTGATCCACCACAGAATAAGAACAGCCAAGCAGGCACACACTGCAGCAGAGTTGCTCTGCTGCCACTCTGATTTCTTCATGGCCAGGACTTGGCTCTCCTCATTCTCTCAGCTCAGTAACCAGAACATTGTGCTTTCACAGAGCCATGGCTTCCAGTCTCCATGGACACAATGACATCAAGGTGATGCCAACTTCCCCATCTCTATATACTTCTAACTATGGGATGGGAGCTGAGGTTCTCTTCTGTGACTCCATCCGCTAAGAGGCTCATGCAGATTTCTATCCTTTGCTCATCATGGTGACTCTTTGGTTAACAAGTCACTGCTGGGCTTCCAGTTCACCACATATAGAACCCATACTCCAACACTTTTCTTAGAAGGACTGATGACTTTTAAATATTCTCTAGTTTTAAATTTCTAGTTCCTTCTCTTTTTCATTTATATATTTCCCTTCCTCACATACTTCTCTTTTTTTACCTTCCTTCTTTCATTGCTGGCCTTGAAGTCAAGACCTGGAGCTTTTTCTTAGCTTTTCTTTGCTCAAGGTAGCAGTCTAGCTCTTGAGCCACAGCTCTACTTCAATCTTTGTTCTTGCTCTAAACTGGGAGTATGAGTCTCATGCATTTTTCCCTTTGCTGGGTTGGTTTTAAACCACAATACTAAGATCAGGATCCTGAATATGCCTCGGATTACAGGTATTATCTAATCAAAACAAATTCCTGATTTCTTTTTTAGACATAATTAGTTCTTTCAGGTGAGCCACCAGCCACTCATGCAAGAGCATTGCAGGATCCCAGCATTCATCTTGTCTCCAGTCTTATTCCATCCATCTCACAATGGTCATCTAAAACACCCTGCTGCATGCCTGAAGTCGCAAGGAACGTTCTCAACGCCATGAGAAGCCCCCTTAAGCTCTGCCTCAGACATGCCCAGCCCCCATCCCACTTCCACATGAGCATTTGATTAGGAGAAATTTCCTGAGTACATCATCATCTTTTCCTCACCATTCAAATTTCATCTTTGGAGTCATTTCTCCCAGACAAAGAGGAACATGATCCATGGTTTGATAGCAGCTCCAGCTTCATAGTCCGAGTCACCAACACACCCCACATTACCTTGCCAGACACCTGAATTCAAGAACAATGTTTTCACTACCCCTGACTCTTATCAAATGTTTTAACTCATACAGTGCATTAAAATAATTTCACTAAATGGAATAAACACATGGCATCAAGCTTCAGAATCTTTGCACCTGAACTTTTAGTGAATAACAGACACACCAGCATTTCTTTAGCCAACAGAAATCTTAGCTTTGAGATTTCAGCATTCCTGGTATCCAAGTTTGGATGTGCTAACACTGCCCTTAATGAGGCACTTCAATCACACAATCCAACAACAATCAATGTCATTTGACATTCACTGGTAGGTGGTGCTAGGAAAAAGACTGATGTGCCAACTCCATGCTGGCTTGACCTATGCCGTCTTCAAACCTGGAGCAAGTGGGGCTCCTCTCTCCATGACATCTTTTGTGTACTACCCCAGGAGGACCTTTACCTTGAGACAAAATTATGAAGACTATCTCTACCAGCAAAGATTCCAGTGAGATGTGCCTACATGGATAAAGCTAAAATCTCACTAAAGTGAGGTTGTTGGCAGTGCTGGAGCCTGAACTCAGGGCCTGGGCACTAAGCATTTGTACTCAAGACTAGCCCTTTACCACTTGAGCCCAAACTCCATTCCCAGCTGTTTTTATTTTTGGTAGTAAGAATCTATCAGACTTTCCTGTTCTAGGTGACTTGGAACTTCCATACTCAGATCTCAGCCTCCTGACCAGCCTGGATAAAAGTGTGGATCAGCCATGCGCCACACCTGAGGACTTCTCCCAGCACATTTTTTCCCAAAAATTGGAAGAAGGAGATGAGGGAGGGTTGGGCTCATCCTGCCCTGTATATGAAGGAGAGCATCAGCGCGTGAAATTCATTCCCTGTTGTAGGCTGCTGGAGAAAAGGAAGCAAATAGGCACAGGCTGGCAGCAGATGCCACAGAACAACTTGTGACCAAGACTCCCAGAGCAGACCTCAGAATCGATGACAGAGTTGGATCTATCCAGTAACAGAGGCAGTGGTGATACCTGAAACTGCGCGTTTGAGCCTTTGCTGCTAGTAAACAGGGCCACCTATGTCTCAATGAGAAAGGTGAGATTTTGGTGGAGAAGGTGAGATTAAACATTATGTATCATGCAAGAAGACAGACTATAAGGGGTCTTTTATTATTCCAAGTGAACTTTTGGATTTCCTCTTCTGTTTCTTTAAAGAATGACATTGGGATATTGATTGAAGATTGCCATTTTTACAATATTACTTCTTCCAAAGCAGGAGCATAGGTTTTTGCATTTCCTCAGTTCTACGTTAATTTCCTTCTCCAGGGTTTATAGTTCCATCAAAAAGGTGCTTTACATTCTAAGTTAATTCCTAGGTATTTTATTTTCTTTGATAGCAAAATGAGTTGCTATCCTGATTCTTGCCTCATTCCTCTCGTTTCTTGGCATATAGGAAGGCAGTTGACATTGAGGGTTAATTTTATTCCCTGCTACCTTACCAAAGTTTTATATCAGCTCAAGCAGCTTCGGAGTAGAGTCTATAGGGTTCTTTAAATACAGAATAATGTCATCTGTAAGGAGAGAAAGTTTCAGTTCCTCTTTCCCTTTTCCTCCTCACTCCAGTTAGAATGGCCAAGATCCAGAAATCTAATAACGTATGCTGGAGGGGATGTGGCCAGGAGGGATCACTACTACATTTCTGGTGGGATTGCAAACTCGTTCAACCACTATGGAAAGCACTATGGCAGTATCCCAAAAAGACTAAACATAGATCTCCCCTGTGATCCAGCAATTTCACTACTTGCCAATCGTCCAGATAGGACATACTAAATTCACTAGAACAATAACATTTATCACAGCACTATTTACTATAGCAAAGGTATGGAACCAACCCAGATGCCCGTCAGTTGATGAGTAGATCAAATATGGTATTTTTACACAATGGAATTCTGTGCTTCTGTCAGAAAGAATGACATAGACGAATTTGTAAGGAAATAGAAAGACTGTAAAGTTTAGAAATTAGTTTCTTTCTCCTTCTCTATCTCTGTACAATTTAGAAGTTCCTGTTTCTCTCACTTTCTGTCTCTTTTCTCTTTCTCTCTCTCTCTCTCTCTTTCTCTCTCTTCCTCTCTCTCTCTCTTTCTCTCTCTTCCTCTCTCTCTCTCTCTCTCTCTCTCTTTCTCTCCCTCTCTCTCTCTCTCTCTCTCTCTCTCTCTCTCTCTCTCTCTCTCTCTCTCTCTCTCTCTCTCTCATCCTTAGGCTTGAACTCAGGGACTGAGCTACTTTTGCTCAAGGTTAGCACTCTACCATTTGTACCACAGTGCTGCTTCTGGCTTGCTCTTTTCACGTAGTATTGAGGAATCTAACCCAGGCCTTCATCCTTGATAGGTTAGCACTCTACCACTAAGCCACACAGTCAGCTTTTAGAGGTTTCTGACAAAGGTTTTCCTACATGCTATTATTTCTTCTGTGAGTGCTCTTAATGCTTGCTGACGGTTGACTTTGTTTAGGAGACTTACCCTAATGCTCCCATATACAGAGATTCTGTATATAGCTGAATGTTTTTCATTACTCAGAATTTGTCTATTGTGTATGTTCTGAAATGTACTGAAGACTGACTTCTGATTAAAAGTCATTGCACATTTGTTGTATTCATTAGTTTTCTTTTCTTCTATGGGAATCAGGTTTGTGATGAACACAGAAGTATGCCTTCCAGGTCAAACACTTTCCACATTTATAATATTCATAAGGTTTTTCTCTCCTATGTGAATTTTATACTTAGTCATGCATTCATGATGGATTTTTCATATTCTTATATTCATACGATTTTTATCCTGTGTCTGTGTGGTATCATGCAAACTCAACTATGAGTTCTTCAAAAAAATTTCCCTTTCATTTTATTCATAGGATTCTATCCTGTGGGTGTTTAGTGATAAATCTTGACTTATGCCTTCTGGGGAAAAGACTGAACATTTGCTACATTCATTAAGGGTTTTATCTTGTGTTGGTTCTGTGACACAAGCTGAGTTTTCTTCCACAGACTAAAAAGTCTTTCCTATTTATTACATTGCTAAGGCTTCTCATATGTGTGAACTCTCTTACGCTTACTGAAGGGTGAATACTGCACGAAAGACTTTCAACTTTGGTTATATTCCTAAGGTTTCTAATATGTGTGAATTCTGTTATGCCTCCTGTAATGTGACTTCCATCTGAAGGTCTTACCACATTTGATGCACTCGTACAGTTTCTCTCCTGTGTGTGTTCGCTGATGCAATTTGAGGGAAGACTTCCATTTGAAAGACATTCCACATTGGTTACGTTCATAAGGTTTTCCTCCTGTTTGAATTGTCTTATGCATGTTGAGGTTTGGCTTCTGTGTGAAGGACTTTCCACATATGTTACACTCATAAGGTGTTTCTCCTGAGTATATTCTCTGATGAACATGGAGTTTTACCTTCCATTTGAAAGACTTTCCGCATTCACTACATGCATAAGTTTTCTCTCCTGTGTGTGTTCTATTATGCCCATCAAGATATGACTTCCACTTGAAGGTCTTTCCACATTTGTTGCACACATAAGGTTTCTCTCCTGTGTGTGTTCTTTGATGCAATTTGAGGGAAGATTTCTGTCGGAAAGACTTTACACATTGGTTACATTCATAAGGTTTCACTCCTGTGTGTATTCTCTGATGAACACGAAGTTTTCCCTTCCCTTGGAAAGACTTTCCACATTCATTACACTTATAAGATTTCTCTCCTGTGTGTGTTATTTGATGAACTCGAAGGTGTATCTTCTGGGTGAAATACTTTTCACATTTGTTACATTCATAAGGTTTCTCTTCTGTGTGTCTTCTCTGGTGCAAAGTGAGGTATGATTTCAGTCTAAAAGTCTTCCCACATTTATCCCATTAAAGATTTCTCTTCTGTGTGAGATCTCTGATGTGTGCTGAGAGCTGAATTCTGGGCAGAAATTTTATTACGTTCCTCATATTCATAAGGTTTGTCTTCTCTTGGAGATTGAGGTTGGAGCGTCAGGTCTGACTTCTCAGAAATTAATTTTCACACTTGATGTACGCATCACATATCTCAGGATATTTGCTCTGAGGTATTGTAAGGCGTATTTCATTACTGAAAGATTTCTCACATTCACTACATGTATGAGGAGTCTCTCCTGTGTACATTTTCAGATGTGTAGTGATGGTCGGTGTTAAGTACAATATTTTTCATCACACAGTACATTTAGCAGTTTTCCTCCCTCCCTGAAGAATTTCTTGGGCAGGGAGAACAGAATTATGATACTGCAGATCTTTTGGACTGTCACAATCATGAAGAAAATGCTCTGAATATCCGATGGATTTATTAAGAACAGGAGACATACGAGATCTATATGCAGCATGCATCTCATCAGGCTTAGGAGACAGAAGCATGTTCTGACACTTAATGAACTCCTCAGTCCTCACTCCTAAGTTGTTACCGTTATTACTAATCAGCTCTGGATTATGTGTAGAGCTCAAATTTAAAGTTGTTGCAAATCTCACGTTTTCCTCCACTTCGATACTACTTGCAACTGCTACTTCACAAAGACATTCATGTGGACTTTCCTGGCAAGTCTTGAACACATTTTCCATTACCTGGATATCTAAAATGAGTCACAGAAAAAAAGACACAAACATACATGAGATACAAATATTCCTTACTGTAAAGGTAATGACTTTACTTTCCCATCCTAAGTGTTAGATATTTTAAAATATAAAAGTGGAAATTGATTTGTGAGAAATATATGCTTTTCTCCCTAACATATTAAGAAAATGATATTTTACAATGACCAATAATGTTTTTCTGTGTTTTAGTTCTCTTTTTATATCACAGGAAATATTTATTGAAATTACCCATCTATGTATTGCTACAGTTTTAAGCTGAGTACTAACTATAATATTCCTGCAGCTGTTTTTTTTCAAATACTGTTTTGTTTATACATTGAGGAATAGCTGCCTTTCTTTTATTTTTGAGAAATAATCTAAATATTGTGCTGTTTTGCATCTTTTTAAAACTTTCTTCTCTTTTCTTTTCTTTTTTTTGTAGTTCATAGGCCTTGGCCCTGTCCCTGTACACTTCAGCAGAAGACTATAACCCCTATCCTTGAGCTACAGCCCCACATACTCTTTTCTAGAGTTAACTACAGATAAGAGTCTCAGGTCCTGAGTAGCAGATAGGATTACCTTAGCCAGTTTCAATGCTGTTTGCGTATTAACCATTAAGTGAGGAACACGAATTTTTTCTAGATTCAGCGTCCACAAGTTTGGTGTATATGTCTGTTTGCCTTTGATCCAAGCAAGAACGATTCTTGAGAGTAAGGACTTACACCTATATCCCTTCAGTTACAACTTCTCACTAAAGTCTCAATTTAGGTATTTGTGGGAATTTTGAAATTGGTTTCTTTCCATTTGAAGTCTTATAAAAATTCCTTTTCTAACACTCCTGTCCCTCAGAACCATGGAAGACCAGAAAATCCCCAGCTCATTGTCTAGTTAATTTTCTCATGTTGATTGAAACTTTGTTTTTTTTTCTTTTCCTTCCATTCCTGGGTTTAAACTTAGGACCTAACCACTGTCCTTGGGTTTTCTCAAGACTAGAACCCTACCAATGAATTCATTACTTCTGGCTTTTTCTATGTATGTGTTAATAAGGAATCAAACCTCTGTCTTTGTGCATGCTAGGCAAGCACTCTACCACTAGGCTCAATTTCTGGTGGAAAGGTCTGGTTCTGAATACCAGTCTCTTCCTACCAGCAAAAAGATATTATCCTTATCAGAGAATAATGCCCTGACTTATTCCTTGTTTGCTCAATCATTTATAGTCTTAGTTTTAAAGAAATGAAATATCATTCTTTCTTTCTTTCTTTCTTTCTTCCTTTCCTTCCTATCCTTCTTTCTTCCCTCTTTCTTCCCTCTTTCTTCTTTCTTTCTTTCTTTCTTTCTTTCTTTCTTTCTTTCTTTCTTTCTTCTTTTGCAGTCATGGGACTTGAATTCTAGACCTGGCTATTCTTCCTGAGCTCTTCAGCACAAGGCTACTGCCCTATGTCTTTAGCCTCAACCCTACTTCTCATTTTCTATTGGTTCATTGGAGAGAAGAGTCTAAGGTGTTTTTGTGATAGGTCAGTCTTTGAACCTTGATCCTCAGATCTCAGCCTCCTAAGTAGCTAGGATTACAGGCATGAGCCACGGGCTCATGGCTTTCCCATTTTATTTTGTTTCATAGTGATTTCTACAGAGAAATCTAACTTTAACTCTACTGCCACATAGAATTCGTCATATCACCCTATGATTCTTGGTGCCGGGGGTTTGGGCTAGCATGCACAAAAACCTGGTTCAGTTCCTTGATACTACATACAAAGAAAAAGCCAGAAGTGGTGCTATGACTCAAGAAGTAGAGAGCTAGCCTTGAGAAAACCCAAGGACCATGCTCAGTCCCTGAGACCAGGCATAGGATTGGGAAAAGAAAATGATTCTTGATTCATTCACAAAGAATTCCATAGGTTCCACACAGGATTTAGGGTAACTAAGAATATTATTTATCAGTACATCACAACATGAACTTACCAATGGGGCTCAGGCTCCAACATCAATATGAAGATGCATTCACTCACCTGTGATATTCTTGTCAGAGGAATTTCCTATCCAGAGTTCTGCACAGTGCTCTAGCTTGTCAATTAATACAGGTTTGGGAACACAGGGACCTGTAAATTAGAAACAGTAGAGAATTATTGCTTATGCTGTGTCATCATTGCTTTAAGTTCGCAGACATCCTACTCACAAGTTATCTATTAAATCTTTTTTCTCATTTCTCACTGGCTCCATGGTTGACTTTTCCCCAGCTCTGCATTCATTTTGTATGGCATAAACTTAGCTGTCTTGCTCAAGGCTAGAAAAATACCAGTTTGAGTCCCAGCTCCACTTACATGCATAGGTCTTCATGCATGCTAATCAAGCACTCAACCACAAAGTCAAACTCTTGACACTCCACTAACATTTTGGAGGGGTTACTTGGAGTTATAGAGTTTCATGGCAATTTTTATGCCATTGCTGGCTTCAAATTAGAATTCTTAGATTTCTTCCTCCTGAATATTTTAAGATTACAGGCATGAAACATTGCACCTAGTGCCAGGTTTCCATTATAAACTCACTGTTTAGTGATTTGTAGATCCTATTTCCAATAATGATATATATTCTATTCTGGATGGTTTATCCACTTACAATTACTGTGTAAGTTTGGAATGTCGTCTCCATTAGAGGAAACATAATTTAGAACTGTTGTCAAAGTATCCTGAAGGTATCCTGAAGAATGAGTACAAAATTACCTTAGGTTTTCTTTAGAAAGTAATGATACTTCTCAGGGCCTGGAATCTTTCATTTAAATAGTATTGAAAGTTTGATAAACATTCACGTATCTGCAAAATAACAAGGCACTTGGCCTTGCAAGTGAATTTGACTTTTGCTCACCTAAGGACACCAGGTTGCTGTAGGTCTCCAGCATTACATCTCTGTACAGGGTCCTCTGAGCATTGTCCAGATGCTGCCACTCCTCCCTGCTGAAATCCACAGCTACATCATCAAATGACACCAGCTTCTGGAATGGCACATTTTCATCAAGTAATTAGCACTGAGTTATAAACACACCATGTCTGGAATTTTATTCTTTTTCTTGTTGGATTTGTATTCCTTTACTTAAATGTTTACACTTACTATTGACCTGAAAAGCTTAGGGATGGTGCCTAGGCCCAGAGTTCAAGTCCCAAGACCCACAAAAAAATAACAAGGCAAGCCAGGTGTTGGTGGCTCACGCCTGTCATCCTAGCTACTCAGGAGACTGAGATCTGAGGACCATGGTTCAAAGCCAGCCTGGCACAAAATTCCATGAGACTCCTTTCCAATTACCCACCATAAAATGTTTAATGGCTTGTGGCATATCATGGTATTGCAATTGTGGTATCAACAAAATAAGTCAGGGGAGTAGATTTAGGTTATAAATGGAATTATTCCATTGAAAAGGAACTACATTATATGATGACATATGCTGGTACTGTGTGAATATTGCAAAATCTTAGGGTATCAAGTAATAATACTGTGAAGTACACCCAGAATGTTAATGTTCTATGGCTGGCATAATAATCACTTGGGGAAGAAACTTTTTTTTCTATTTTTTGGCTGGGGGATTTGTAAGGCTTGAACTCTGGGCCTGGGCACTCTTCCTGAGCTCTTCAACTCAAGGCTATCACCCTACCTATGAAGCCACAGTGTCATTTCCCATATTCTAGTGGTTAACTGTCGATGAGAGTCTCATAGACTTTCTAATGCCCAGGCTGGCTTTGAACCAAATCTTTAGATATCAGCCTGATATCTGAGTAGCTAGGATTACAGGTATAAGGCACTGCACCTGGCAAGAAATTTATTTCTTGCTGTTTTATACTACAAATTTACTGTATGTTTTACTTTTTCAAAAAGACTGAGGATGACCTTTGTTCTGTATATAATGAGAAGAGTGGTAGGGAGCTGTGAGCAGAAGAACTGAGGGGCAATACTCAGGGTAGGACAATAGCCTTAAACTAAAGAGCTCACGGCCCAAGGTCCGAGCCCCATGACTTTCCCCACTACCCCACAAAAAAAGGGAAAAAAATTGGAGATTGGAGAGGATTTTCTAAAAAGAATATGTAGAAATAGTAGTTCAAAATGTAGAAAGAAGTTCAATATTAACAGTCATGAGAAAAATTAAAATTACAATGAAATCTTTACTTTAAATATGTTAATATAAATATAGTTTTAAACAAAAAGATCCACATACACACACACAAACACACAAACACACACACGCATACAAAAAAAACAACTTTCAAAGTCTAACTATTACTGGGAAGGTAGTGAGAAGAAGTAGAACTTTGGAAAGTTCTGCAAGGAATATAAAACAATCAAAAATTGCGTGGAGAGTGCTAAAAAGTACTAAATATAGAATTACATAGAAATATGGTCCAACACTTCTATTTCTAGATTTGTACCTAACGGAAGAGAAAGCAGAGACTAGAACAAATATGTGGAGAATCCATTCACAACTATTAATAATAATCAAAAGTTAGAAATATGCAAAACAATGCATTGAAAAGGAAGAACATTTTACTATATTTTACAGATGAATCTTGATTACAGTAAACTAAAAATACAGCAGTCATAAAGGAAGAGCTAGGGTATGTTTTCCCTTCCAGAGCTTCCAAGGATCAACAAACCCTTAGAGCCAAAAAGCACGATGGTTCCAGAGAATGGAGTAGAGAGGAACAGGAGCTGAATGTTTAATGATTATACATGGAAGATGAAAATTGCTCTAGATGGGTAGAATGAAGAGAGAACTGTACCCTAAACAATGGTTATGTAGCCACACAGGATGGGACACACCTATACTCCCTGATCTTGGGAAACTCAAGAAGGATTTGTAGCCAACCTGGATGCATGGAAAGATCTATCATAAAAACTAATGTGGCGTGGCTGGGAGTTTGGCATAGTTGTAGAGTGCTTGTATGAAGACGAAGTTTCAATTCCGCAGTACCACATACACAGAAAAAACTAGAAGTAGTGCTGTGGCTCAAGTAGAAGATCACTAGGCTTGAGGAAAGCTGAAGGACAGTGCTCAGACCGAGTTCCAGCCAAAGGGCTTGCTTAAAAAAATACCAGAAAGCTGAGCATGATGGGGTGGTGGCTCACTTCTATAATCCTAGCTACTCAGGAGGCTGAGATCTGAGGATCAAGGTTTAAAGCCATCCTGGCACAAAAAGACCTGAGACACTTATCTCCAATTTACTTTTAGAAAATGGGAAGTGGGGCTTGGCTCCAGAGTAAGGTGGTAGCCTGGAGCTGAAGAGCTCAGGGATAGTGCCCAGGATGAGTTCAAGATCTATGAAACACAAAAAAAAATAATATGGAAAAATTTGGATTCTGTGAATTTTATCAGGCATATAAATGTCTTTTTTTGCTGTTGAAATAACAAATTGTTTCTAAACATTTTAAAAGTTTTTACCTAGAAATGTACACAACAAATGGAAATAATAACAAACACAAAATATGCAAAAGATACAAATTATCACAATATGGGTATCCTGCTTCTGTATCTTTTCACTGACTCCTGTTCAAATGAGTCACATACTCTGAATAATTTCTCCCAGTCGATATATGCCACACATGTTGGCTTGTACTGAACTTCTTGGGAAATCAAAAGCAAATACTAAGCAAATGTGTGTTAGATTTTGCCAACAGTGATATTTCAAATATAAATCCCTACTCACTGCATTATTTAATATCAATGCCGGAATCTAACTTACACTGTCAGAATCTTCAATCTTTTGAGAACCTTCAAAAGGGTGTGTAAATATTTAGGATCGTTATGTCTTCCTGGAGGAAAGATCCCTTTAGTAGTATGTAGTAACCTTCTTTGTCTTTTCTTACTAATTTTAGTTTGAAGTCTATTGTATCTGATATGAGGATGGCAACTCCAGCCTGTTTATGGGGGCAGTTAGCTTGATAGAATTTATTCCAACCCCTCACTTTCAAAAGATGATGGTTTTTGGGTAAGATGTGTCTCTTGAAGACAGCAGAACGATGGCTCTTGCTTTTTGATCCAACTAGACAGCCTATGCCGTTTAATTGGAGAGTTAAGTCCATTGATATTGAGAGTTAGGATTGAGAGATATTTATTAGTTCCTACCATTTTTAAAAGCTTTTAGTAGGGCCTGTGTCTTGACAGTTCTTGTGGTCCTTAGATGGTATGCTGTTTAGGTGCCATTTCATTCCCTATAATGCATTTATTTTTGTTTTGTATGTATAGAGCATCGTTGAGAATTCTCTGTAGTGTTGGTTTTGTTTCGACATATTGTTGCAGCTTTTCCCTGGAATGGAATGTTTTTATTGTTCCCTCAGTTATGAATGAGAGCTTAGCTGGCTACAGTATTCTTGGTTGGTAGTTATTTGATTTAAGGGCATGACATATATGCTTCCAGTCACTTCGTGCTAGCATGGTCTCTGCTGAGAAATCTGGGGTTATTCTGATTGGATTTCCTTTATAGGTTACTGATCCCTTTTCCCTGGCTGCCTTTACGATCTTTTCTTTCATTTCTATTGATCCAGTTCGGATCACAATATGGCGGTGGGATGTTCTTTTCTGGTCAGGTCTGTTTGGGGTTCTAAAAGCTTCTCATATCTATATGCGCCTGCCCTTCTGGATATTTGGGAAGTTTTCTGAGATGATTCCCTGAAGTATATTTCCAATACCATTGACCTCTTTCTCCACGCCCTCCTCAATACCAACTAGCCTTAAATTAGGCTTCCTAATTGCATTTTGGACCTCTTGAAGCGCTCTCTCATATTTCCTAGATTTGGATTGACTCATTTTCTGTTCTTTCTCTATAATAACTAAATTATCTTCAGCCCCGGAAATTCTCTCCTCTGCATTGTCTATCATGCTATCAAAGCTATCTACTTTGTTTTTCATCTCCCTTGCTTCTAATTACTCATTTTTGATGCCTTGCATCTCCTGTTTTAGATCATCTATGGATTTCTTTATCTCCTTGATTTCCTTTTGAGTGGTTAGCTCAGTAGCTTTATTTTCTTTGGACATTTGCTGGAGTTTGGTGACGTTTTTATTTGTGGATTCTATGAATTCATCCAACTTTCTTTGAAAAACCTTTATTATGGCCTCCTTTATGTCTTCTTCTTTTTCACTTATCACCTTGTTTTTGCTTTCCTCTTGTTCAGCTATGGCTTCCTCCATTATCTCTTTCTTTATATTTTCACATTTTCCATTAAGGATGTTTACCAATTGCATTTATGTAGCACTTGGAAGACTCTCCTCTAGGTTTGCCAGTGACTGTTCCATTGTCTATTTACATTTGGTGGTGGATGTTGTTTCTTGATATGACATTTTTCTTGAGTTTCTTGTTCTGCCCATTTGAAAATGGGAGCAAGATTACTACTAAATACGATTATAGTTTTTCAGATATAACCAACATAGACCTCTGTAGCTGGCAGACATTAGATGTTCACAAGTTTTGATTGGTATTAACTCTTTCCTTTAGTGCACTTACAGACCAGTCTAATACAACCACTGATAAGCGATTTATACCCAAAACAATAAGCTTCACAATCCAATCTCTATTGTCGTTAAGTCCCTCTCAGCCTAGAGAATAATTAACCACCTACATATACAATATTGCTCAACAGCCATCAAGTGTAGATCCGTGTAGTATAAGGGTTGAAAGACGAGCAGAGGTCCAGAGATAGAAAAAAAGAATGAGAGAGGTCGGGGGAGGTACAAAAGGATTACCGTAGGAGTGTAAGAATATTTTAGTAATGAAGAAAAGGTATAGCATAAGGATAACTGACCTAAGTTGGTAAGTAGGTAGCATATTTGAGTACAAAGTTTGGAAAGCATTAGAATAAAACTTATATGTTGCTGCACGACTAGCTCTTAGCCCAACCAGTGGCCTCACAGTGGTCCATGGGATGGATCTGTTTTTCTTGTCTACGTTGAGGGAAAGGGGTATTTCACAAGATGCAGAAGCGAAGATTTCAGAAGCAAATGCTGTGAGTGTATTAGCTCGTAAAAAGCATTTTTATTTTGTTTTATGTTTCCGCCAGTCTTGGGGCTTGAATTCAGGGCCTGAGCACTGTCCTGGGGTTTTCTCAAGTCTAGCCCTCTGCCACTTGAGCCACAGTGCCACATCTAGATTTTCTATCTATGTGATACTGAGCAATCAAACCCAGATCTTCATGGATGCTAGGCAAGCACTCTACCACTATGCCAAACTCTCAACCCTGACATAGTAATTATAAAGTCATCATCATCATCATCATATCCAAATATCCTTTCTCCTACAAAGAATGAACACTTAACTGTGTCTAATGCTTTTTTTAATTTCAGTAATTCTTCTGTGTTTTTCCCACTTGCATTTTTTACACATGACAGCAAAGCTAATCATCAGGAAAAAAATGATTAGGATACAGAAACCTAATAATATCCTAGTAGATTGACGTCAACAATATGTGCAAGGTGCCCTGTGTGTTTGACCTAGTGGTAGAGTACTTGGCTAACAAGCAAAAAGACTCAGGTTTGATTCCTCATTACCACATAGATAGAAAACGCTGCAAGTGGTGCTGTGGCTCGGTGGGACAGCTAAAGCCTAAAGAAAGTCCAAGAACAATGTTCACACTCTGAGGTCAAGTCCCAAGACTAGCAAAAACAAAAAAAAATTCGACAAGGGGCAAAATGCAGGCAGAGAAGGTACTGTGAAGCAAATGTTTTGTAAAGGATGAGGGCAATGTTGACCCTTAAGTTTGGATCTTACCTAAGAAAGGGTCCTTGAGCCTGACACCAGACTGGTAGTTGGGCCTAGTGGAAGACATTGGGATTGGACAAATAAGGTGTTCTGTTTACTACATGCACATGTATATTGTGAGATTGGAGGAGAGATTCAGCCTCCAGTATGTCTTGGTGAGGTCTTTTGTTAGCAAGGATCTTTGGTCATTGGGCCCTGAAAGGTGACCCTGCCTCCCTCACAATGGAACAGAATATGGAACCCTGGTAACCAAGCCACTGTAACTAACAACCAACTCAAGCCAGCTCACTTGGGCTGTGGCTCAGGAGGAAGAAAGATGTTGCTGTGCTGTTGCCAAAGGTCAGGAAACTCGAGTCTCAGGCATGGAAGTTGTGGATGTCTTACTCGAAGATGTACATGCTAGATCATTGCCAAGCCACAAATCCAGTATAACAGAACTTTCTCTAAGAAGAAGGCCAGGAAAATCCAGGGCAACCAGATGAGGTAAATTTCTAAGAAGAAATGTATTTGATCCCATCATCCTCTCCACACACTACAACTTTCTATTTTTTTATTTTTTATTGTAATTAGTAAAAGGGTTAGATGATATTTGCCAGATAGAAGGTGCATTAATTCACATACATTGATACCTTTTCACATGTCTTGGTACCCATTTCCCTCCAACTCCACACCCCCCCACCCGTCTTGGTTTTTCCCCCTTCCCTATCAAATTTCAGAAATCCAAGTACAACTAAATTCAATATATAAGATAAAGCATAGAATTCCATTGTGTACAAATACCACAACTTGTTGATCCACTCATCAACTGAGGGACATCTGGGTTGGTTCCATATCTTTGCCATGTTGAATAGTGCTGCAATGAACATTGTTGTGCTAGTGGGTTTAGTATGCCCTTGTTTCTGGATTGTTGGGTACATGCCACGTAGTGGAATTGCTGGGTCATAGGGGAGTTCTATGTTTTGCCTTTTGAGGCACTGCCACCCTGCTTTCCGTAGTGGTTGAACGAGTTTGCACTCCCACCAACAGTGTAGTAGTGATCCCTCATGGCCACATCCCCTCCACCATCTGTTGTCATTCGTTTCCCTGATCCTGGCCATTCTAACTGGAGTGAGGTGGAATCTTAGAGTTGTTTTGATTTGCATTTCTTTTATGATCAGAGATGTGGTGCATTTCTTCATGTGTCTATAGGCCATTTTTGTTTCTTCTTCAGAGAAGACTCTCTTTAAGTCTTTGGCCCATTTTTAATGGGATGGGTGTTACTTTGGAGGTTAGTTTTGGAGTGATTCAATTTTTTGAGTTGTTGATATATTTTAGATATGAGGCCTTTGTCCGTTGTTTGGTTGGTGAAGATCTTCTCCCACTCTGTAGGCTTCCTGATTAGTTTACTAGCTATATCCGTTGCCATACAAAAGCTCTGCAGTTTAATGCAGTCCCACTTATCCAGCCTTTCTCTGATTTGTTGTGATTCTTGGTCCTTATTAAGAAAGTTTCGACCTGTGCTAAGGAGGCCTAGTGTATCTCCTATTCCTTCCTGTAAACTTTTCAGTGTGTAAGCTTTTACGTCCAGGTCTTTGATCCAATTGGAGTTAATTCTAGTGCAAGGTGACAAAGAAGGATCCAAATTTAGTTTTCTGCAGGTGTTTAACCAGTTCTGCCAGCACAACTTGTTGAAGAGGCTATCTTTCTTCCATTCTATTTTTTTGGCTCCCTTGTCAAAGATTAGGTGGCCATAGGTCTGTGGTTTAATATCTGGGTCCACAGTTCTACTACATTGGACTTCAGGCCTGTTCTTGTGCCAGTACCAAGCTGTTTTGAGAATTATAGCTCTGTAATAGAGTCTTAAGTTTGGAATTGAAATTCCTCCAGCGCTGTTTTTTCTGCTAAGAAGTGTTTTTGCTATAAGGGGTCTTTTATTATTCCATATGAAATTTTGAATTGCCTCTTCTATTTCTTTAAAGAATGACTTTGGGATGTTGATTGGTATTACATTGAATTTGTAGATAGCCCTTGGCAAGATTGTCATTTTCACAATGTTTATTCTTCCAATCCAGGAGCATGGGAGGTTTTTCCATTTCCTTAGTTCTGCTTTAATTTCCTTTTTAGGGTTTGAAAGTTTTCATCTAAACGGTCCTTTACATTCTTAGTTAAGCTAATTGCTAGGTACTTTATTTTTTTAAGGCTATTGTGAAAGGATTTTCTTTCCTGATTATTGCCTCGTTCCTCTCAGTGTTGGCGTAAAGTAAGGCAGTTGATTTGTGAGGGTTGATTTTATGGCCTGCTAACCTTCCAAAGCTTTGAATCAGCTCAAGGAGCTTGGGAGTAGAGTCTATAGGATTCTTTAAATACAGAATCATGTCATCTGCAAAGAGGGATAGTTTTATTTCCTCTTTCCCTACTTGGATCCCCTTTCTGCTTGCTTCTTGCCTTATTGCACTGCCTAGGAATTCTAGTACTATGTTAAAAAGGAGTGGAGAGAGTGGGCATCCTTTTCTCGTTCCTGATTTTAGAGGGAATGGCTTTAGATTTTCACCATTAAGTATAATACTAGCAGTGGGTTTCTCATACACAGCCTTTATTACATTGAGAAATGTTCCATGAATTCCTAGTTTCTCCACATCTTTTACCATAAAGGGGTTTTTGATCTTGTCAAATGCCTTTTCTGCATCTATTGAGACAATCATGTGATTTTTGTCCTTGCTCCTGTTGATGTGTTTAATTATATTAATTGATTTGTGTGTGTTGAACCAGCTTTGCCTCCCTGTGATGAATCAAGGTTGATCATAGTGTATAATTTTTTTGATGAGTTGTTGTAGATGGTTGGCCAGTATTTTGGTGAGAAGTTTTGAATCGATGTTCACCAAAGAAATGGGTCTATAGATCTCTTTCTTTGATGAATCTCTGTCTGGTTTGGGGATGAGGGATATACTGGCTTCACAGAATGAGTTTGGTAAAGAACCTTCTTTTTCAATTTCGTTGAAGAGCTTGAGGAGTATTGGTGTGAGCTCTGCTTTGAAGACCTTATAGAATTCAGCTGTGAATCCATCTGGCCCTGGGCTCTTTTTAAGTGGAAGTTGTCTAATTTCCGTTTCTATTTCAGAGCTTGAAATAGGCCTGTTGAGTTGGGTTAGCTCTTCTTGGTTCAGTGTGGGTATGTCAATATTGTCTAGGAATTCATCCATTTCTTCTAGATTCTAAAATTTGTTGGCGTAAAGGTTTGAGAAGTATTCCCTGATGATATTCTGGATCTTGGTAATTTCTGCCGTGATATTACCATTTTCATCTGCGATTTTGTTTATTTCGATATGCTCTCTTCTTTTTTTTGGTAAGATTTGCTAAGGGCTTGTCAATTTTGTTAATTCTTTCAAAGAACCAACTCCTTGTTTTGTTAATTCTTTCTATAGTTTTTTTATTCCAATTCTGCTTTGATTTTAATAATTTGCTTTCTCCTAATGGGTTTAGGGTTGGTTTGTTGCTCTTTTTCCAGGAGGTTAAGGTGAGACATTAACTAGTTGGTTTGCCATTTTTCCAACTTGCTGTTGTAGGCACTCAGCGCTATAAATTTTCCTCTGAGTACTGCCTTTTTTGTATCCCTAACGAGTTGATATTTGTGTGCTCCTTATTGTTAAATTTCATAATCAGTTGGAAATCTCTTCTGATCTCTTCGAATACCCATTGTTTTGGATTCAACAATGTGTTGTTCAGTCTCCATGAGTTACAGGGTGTTAGTTGGTGGAGATGTGTGTTCAGCTCCAATTTGATGTCTTTATGGTCTGAGAGTGTGCATGGAATAATTTCAGGGTTTCTGAATCTGTCCAGGTTTGTTTTATGGCCTAAGATGTGGTCTATTTTGGAAAATGTTCCATGTGCTGCTGAGAAAAACGTATATTGTGTTGTTTCTGGGTGGAATATTCTGCAGATGTCTGTTAGATGTAGTTGGTCTATATAATTGTTCAGTTCTAAGATTTCTCTGTTGAGTTTTTGCCTTGTTGATCTGTCCATAGGTGAGAGTGGTGTGTTAAACTCACCAACAATCACTGTATTTCGATCTATGTATGGTTTCATTGTAAGTGACGTTTGGAGCTCCGGGACTGGGTGTGTAAATATTTAGGATCGTTATGTCTTCCGGGAGGAAAGATCCCTTTAGTAGTATGTAGTAACCTTATTTATCTTTTCTTACTAATTTTAGTTTGAAGTCTATTTTATCTGATATGAGGATGGCAACTCCAGCATGTTTTTGGGGGGAAGTTAGCTTGATAGAGTTTATTCCAAACTCTCACTTCCAAACATGATTGTTTTTGGGTAAGATGTGTCTCTTGAAGACAGCAGAACGATGTCTCTTGCTTTTTGATCCAACTAGACAGCCTATGCTGTTTAATTGGAGAGTTAAATCCATTGATATTGAGAGTTAGGATTGTGAGATATTTATTAGTTCCTACCATTTTTAAAAGCGTTTAGTAGGGCCTGTGTCTTGATAGTTCTTTTGGTCCTTAGATGGTATGCTGTTTAGGTGCCATTTCTTTCCCTGTGTTGCATTTATTTTGGTTTTCTATGTATAGAGCATCTTTGAGAATTCTCTGTAGTGTTGGTTTTGTTTCGACATATTGTTGCAGCTTTTCCCTGGAATGGAATGTTTTTATTGTTCCCTCAGTTATGAACGAGAGCTTTGCTGGCTACAGTATTCTTGGTTGGTAGTTATTTGATTTAAGGGCATGACATATATGCTTCCAGTCACTTCGTGCTTGGATGGTCTCTGCTGACAAACCTGGGGTTATTCTGATTGGTTTGCCTTTATAGGTTACTGATCCTTTTTCCCTGGCTGCCTTTACGATCTTTTCTTTCATTTCTATTGATCCAGTTCGGATCACAATGTGGCGGTGGGATGTTCTTTTCTGGTCAGGTCTGTTTGGGGTTCTAAAAGCTTCTCGTATCTGGATGGGCCTGCCCTTCTGGATATTTGGGAAGTTCTCTGAGATGATTCCCTGAAGTATATTTTCAATACCATTGACCTCTTTCTCCACGCCCTCCTCAATACCAACTAGCCTTAAATTAGGCTTCCTAATTGCATTTTGGACCTCTTGAAGCGCTCTCTCATATTTCCTAGATTTGGATTGACTCATTTTCTGTTCTTTCTCTTTAACAACTAAATAATCTTCAGCCCCGGAAATTCTCTCCTCTGCATTGTCTATCATGCTATCAAAGCTATCTACTTTATTTTTCATCTCCCTTGCTTCTAATTACTCATTTTTGATGCCTTGCATCTCCTTTTTTAGATTATGTATGGATTTCTTTATCTCATTGATTTCCTTTTGAGTGGTTAGCTCAGTAGCTTTATTTTCTTTGGACATTTGCTGGAGTTTGGTCACGTTTTTATTTGTGGATTCATCCATCTTTCTTTGAAAAACCTTTATTATGGCCTCCTTTATGGCTTCTTCTTTTTCACTTATCACCTTGTTTATGCTTTCCTCTTGTTCAGCTATGGCTTCCTCCATTATCTCTTTCTTTATAATTTCACATTTTTCATTAATGATGTTTATCAATTGCATTTGTGTAGCAATTGGAAGACTCTCCTCTAGGTTTGCCAGTGACTGTTCCATTGTCGGTTTACATTGGGTGGGGGATGTTGTTTCTTGATTTGACATTTATCTTGAGTTTCTTTTTCTGCCCATTTGAAAATGGGAGCAAGATTACTACTAAATACGATTATAGTTTTTCAGATATAACCAACCTAGACCTCTGTACCTGGCATTCACTAGATATTCACAAATTGTGATTGGTATTATCACTCTTTCTTTTTGTGCACTTACAGACCAGTCTAATACAACCACTGATAAGCGATTTATACCCAAAACAATAAGCCTCTCAATCCAATCTCTATTGTCTTTAAGTCCCTCTGAGCCTAGAGAATAATTAACCACCTACATATACAATATTGCTCAACAGCCATGAAGTGTAGATCCGTGCAGTATAAGGGTTGAAAGACGAGCAGAGATCCAGAGATAGAAAAAAGGAATGAGAGAGGTCAGGGGAGGTACAAGAGGATTAACATAGGAGTGTAAGAATATTGTAGTAATGAAGAAAAGGTATAGCATAAGAATAACTGACCTAAGTTGGTAAGTAGGTAGCATATTTGAGAACAAAGTTTGGAAAGTGTTAGAATAAACTTATGTGTTGCTGCACGACTAGCTCTTAGCCCAACCAGTGGCCTCACAGTGGACCATGGGATGGATCTGTTTTTCTTGTCTACGTTGAGCGAAAGGGGTATTTCACAAGATGCAGAAGTGAAGATTTCAGAAGCAAATGCTGTGAGTGAATTAGCTCGTAAAAAGCATTTTTATTTTCTTTTATCTTTCTGCCAGTCTTGAGGCTTGAATTCAGGGCCTGAGCACTGTCTTGGGGTTTTCTCAAGTATAGCCCTCTGCCACTTGAGCCACAGTGCCACATCTAGATTTTCTATCTATGTGATACTGAGCAATCAAACCCAGATCTTCATGGATGCTAGGCAAGCACTCTACCACTATGCCAAATTCTCCACCCTGACATAGTAATTATAAAGTCATCATCATCATCATCAAATCCAAATATCCTTTCTCCTACAAAGAATGAACACTTAACTGTGTCTAATGCTTTTTTTTTAATTTCACTAATTCTTCTGTGTTTTTCCCTCTTGCATTTTTTACACATGACAGCAAAGCTAATCATCAGGAAAAAATTGATTAGGATAAAGAAACCTAATAATATCCTAGTAGATTGACGTCAAAAATATGTGCAAGATGCCCTGTGTGTTTGACCTGGTGGGAGAGTCCTTGGCTACCAAGCAGTAAGCCTCAGGTTTGATTCCTCATTACCACATACATAGAAAACGCTGCAAGTGGTGCTGTGGCTCGGTGGGACAGCTAAAGCCTAAAGAAAGCCCAAGAACAATGTTCACACTCTGAGTTCAAGTCCCAAGACAAGCAAAAACAAAAAAAATTCGACAAGGGGCAAAATGCAGGCAGAGAAGGCACTGTGAAGCAAATGTTTTGTAAAGGATGAGGGCAATATTGACCCTTAAGTTTGGATCTTACCTAAGAAAGGCTCCTTGAGCCTTAGACCAGACTGGTAGTTGGGCCTAGTGGAAGACATTGGGATTGGACAAATAAGGTGTGCTGTATACTACATCCACATGTATATTGTGAGATTGGAGGAGAGATTCAGCCTCCAGTATGTCTTTGGTGAGGTCTTTTGTGAGCAAGGATCTTTGGTCATTGGGCCCTGCCTCCCTCACAATGGAACAGAATATGGAACCCTGGTAACTAAGCCACTGTAACTAACAACCAGCTCAAGCCAGCTCACTTGGCCTGTGGCTCAGGAGGAAGAACGATGTTGCTGTGCTGTTGCCAAAGGTCAGGAAACTCGAGTCTCAGGCATGGAAGTTGTGGATGTCTTACTCGAAGATGAACATGCTAGATCATTGCCAAGCCACAAATCCAGTATAACAGAACTTTCTCTAAGAAGAAGGCCAGGAAAATCCAGGGCAACCAGATGAGGTAAATTTCTAAGAAGAAATGTATTTGACCCCATCATCCTCCCCACACACTACAACTTTCTTTTTTTTTCATTTTTTTATTTTAATTAGTAAAAGTGTTAGATGATATTTGCCAGATAGAAGGTGCATTAATTCACATACATTGATAACCTTTCACATGTCTTGGTACCCATTTCCCTCCAACCCCACACCCCCCACCCGTCTTGGTTTTCCCCCCTTCCCTATCAAATTTCAAATATCCAAATACAAATAAATTCAATATATCAGATAACAAAGTGAGATACTATACCAATATGGGATAACCAAGGGACAGCAAACGAGATGAGAGACAACATAGTACATTAAGGACAACAATCATTCATTATATGGCTTTTGTGTCAATGTCCTGGAGGTCCTTTCAATTAGCTTCACATTATATGGCCTTATATATGGCCTTTTGCTCTATTGACAATCTCTGCTAGTAGAGCCCAAGGTTTCTACTGATTATGACGAATGAGGGAATCCACTGAGCCTAAGTTCCTTTGAGTCTGGCTTACTTCACTTAATATGATTTGTTCTAAGTCTTTCCATTTCCTAACAAATGGGGCGATGTCATTCTTTCTGACAGCAGCATAGAATTCCATTGTGTACAAATACCACAACTTGTTGATCCACTCATCAACTGAGGGACATCTGGGTTGGTTCCATATCTTTGCTATGGTGAATAGTGCTGCAATGATCATTGTTGTGATAGTGGGTTTAGTATGCCCTTGTTTCTGGATTGTTGGGTAAATGCCAAGTACTGGAATTGCTGGGTCATAGGGGAGTTGTATGTTTAGCGTTTTGAGGCACTGCCGCACTGCTTTCCATAGTGGTTGAACGATTTTGCACTCCCACCAACAGTGTAGTAGTGATCCCTCCTGACCACATCCCCTCCAGCATCTGTTGTCATTCGTTTTCCTGATCCTGGCCATTCTAACTGGAGTGAGGTGGAATCTTAGACTTGTTTTGATTTGCATTTCTTTTATGACCAGAGATGTGGAGCATTTCTTCATGTGTCTATAGGCCATTTTTGTTTCTTCTTCAGAGAAGACTCTCTTTAAGTCTTTGGCCCATTTTGTAATGGGATGGGTGTTACTTTGGAGGTTAGTTTTGGACTGATTCAATTTTTTGAGTTGTTGATATATTTTAGATATGAGGCCTTGGTCCGTTGTTTGGTTGTTGAAGATATTCTCCCACTCTGTAGGCTTCCTGATTAGTTTACTAGCTATATCCGTTGCCATACAAAAGCTCTGCAGTTTAATGCAGTCCCACTTATCCAGCCTTTCTCTGATTTGTTGTGATTCTTGGTCCTTATTAAGAAAGTTTCGACCTGTGCCAAGGAGGCCTAGTGTATCTCCTATTCCTTCCTGTAAACTTTTCAGTGTGTCAGCTTTTACCTCCAGGTCTTTGATCCATTTGGAGTTAATTCTAGTGCAAGGGGACAAAGAAGGATTCAACTTTAGTTTACTGCAGGTGTTTAACCAGTTCTGCCAGCACAACTTGTTGAAGAGGCTATCTTTCTTCCATTCTATTTTTTTGGCTCCCTGGTCAAAGATTAGGTGGCCATAGGTCGGTGGTTTAATATCTGGGTCGGCAGTTCTACTCCATTGGACTTCAGGCCTGTTCTTGTGCCAGTACCAAGCTGTTTTGACAATTATAGCTCTGTAATAGAGTCTTAAGTTTGGAATTGAAATTCCTCCAGCACTGTTCTTTCTGCTAAGAAGTGTTTTTGCTATAAGGGGTCTTTTATTATTACATATGAAATTTTGAATTGCCTCTTCTATTTCTTTAAAGAATGACATTGGGATGTCGATTGGTATTACATTGAATTTGTAGATAGCCCTTTGCAAGATTGTCATTTTCACAATGTTGATTCTTGAATCCCGGAGCATGGGAGGTTTTTCCATTTCCTTAGTTCTGCTTTAATTTCCTTTTTTAGGGTTTTAAAATTTTCATCTAAACGGTCCTTTACATTCTTAGTTAAGCTAATTGCTAGGTACTTTATTTTCTTTGAGGCTCTTGTGAAAGGATTTTCTTTCCTGATTATTGCCTCGTTCCTCTCAGTGTTGGCGTAAAGTAAGGCAGTTGATTTGTGAGGGTTGATTTTATGGTCTGCTACCCTTCCAAAGCTTTGAATCAGCTCAAGGAACTTGGGAGTAGAGTCTATAGGATTCTTTAAATGCAGAATCATGTCATCTGCAAAGAGGGATAGTTTTATTTCCTCTTTCCCTACTTGGATCCCCTTTATGCTTGCTTCTTGCCTTATTGCACTGCCTAGGAATTCTAGTACTATGTTAAAAAGGAGTGGAGAGAGTGGGCATCCTTGTCTCGTTCCTGATTTTAGAGGGAATGGCTTTAGATTTTCACCATTAAGTATAATACTAGCAGTGGGTTTCTCATACACAGCCTTTATTACATTGAGAAATGTTCCATGGATTCCTAGTTTCTCCACATCTTTTAACATAAAGGGGTTTTTGATCTTGTCAAATGCCTTTTCCGCATCTATTGAGACAATCATGTGATTTTATCCCTGCTCCTGTTGATGTGTTGAATTATATTAATTGATTTGTGTATGTTGAACCAGCTTTGCCTCCCTGTGATGAATCCAGTTTGATTATAGTGTATAATTTTTTTGATGAGTTGTTGTAGACGGTTGGCCAGTATTTTGTTGAGAAGTTTTGCATCGATGTTCATCAAAGAAATGGGTCTATAGATCTCTTTCTTTGATGAATCTCTGTCTGGTTTGGGGACGAGGGATATACTGGCTTCACAGAATGAGTTTGGTAAACAACCTTCATTTTCAATTTCGTTGAAGAGCTTGAGGAGTATTGGTATGACCTCTGCTTTGAAGACCTTATAGAATTCAGCTGTGAATCCATCTGGCCCTGGGCTCTTTTTAAGGGGAAGTTGTCTAATTTCCATTTCTATTTCAGAGCTTGAAATAGGCCTGTTGAGTTGGGTTAGCTCTTCTTGGTTCAGTGTGGGTATGTTAATATTGTCTAGGAATTCATCCATTTCTTCTAGATTCTCAAATTTGTTGGTGTAAAGGTTTGAGTAGTATTCCCTCATGATATTCTGGATCTTGGTAATTTCTGTCGTGATATTACCATTTTCATCTGCGATTTTGTTTATTTCGATATGTTCTCGTCTTTTTTTGGTAAGATTTGCTAAGGGCTTGTCAATTTTGTTAATTCTTTCAAAGAACCAACTCCTTGTTTTGTTGATTCTTTCTTTAGTTTTTTTATTCCAAATCATTTAATTCTGCTTTGATTTTAATAATTTTCTTTCTCCTAATGGGTTTAGGGTTGGTTTGTTGCTCTTTTTCCAGGAGGTTAAGGTGAGACATTAACTAGTTGGTTTGCCATTTTTCCAACTTGCTGTTGTAGGCACTCAGCGCTATAAATTTTCCTCTGAGTACTGCCTTTGTTGTGTCCCTAAGGAGTTGATATTTGTGTGCTCCTTATTGTTAAATTTCATAAACAGTTGGATATCTGTTCTGATCTCTTCGATTACCCATTGTTTTTGATTCAACAATGTGTTGTTCAGTCTCCAGGAGTTACAGGGTTTTCTTTGGTGGAGATGTGTGTTCAGCTCCAATTTGATGCCTTTATGGTCTGAGAGTGTGCATGGAATAATTTCAGTGTTTCTGAATCTGTCCAGGTTTGCTTTATGGCCTAAGATGTGGTCTATTTTGGAAAATGTTCCATGTGCTGCTGAGAAAAACGTATATTGTGGTGTTACTGGGTGGAATATTCTGCATTTGTCTGTTACATCTAGTCGGTCTATATATTTGTTCAGTTGTAAGGTTTCTCCTTTGAGTTTTTGCCTTGTTGATCGGTCCATAGGTGAGAGTGGTGTGTTAAACTCACCAACAATCACTGTATTTCGATCTATGTATGGTTTCTGTGTAAGTAAAGTTTGCTTGATGAAGTTTGGAGCTCCGGGATTGGGTGTGTAAATATTTATGATCGTTATGTCTTCCTGGAGGAAAGATCCCTTTAGTAGTATGTTGTACCCTTCTTTCTCTTTTCTTACTAATTTTAGTTTGAAGTCTATTGTATCTGATATGAGGATGGCAACTCCAGCCTGTTTATGGGGGCAGTTAGCTTGATAGAGTTTATTCCAACCTCTCACTTTCAAAAGATGATTGTTTTTGGGTAAGATGTGTCTCTTGAAGCCAGCAGAACGATGGCTCTTGCTTTTTGATCCAACTAGACAGCCTATGCCGTTTAATTGCAGAGTTAAGTCCATTGATATTGAGAGTTAGGATTGAGACATATTTATTAGTTCCTACCGTTTTTAAAAGCTTTTAGTAGGGCCTGTGTCTTGACAGTTCTTGTGGTCCTTAGATGGTATGCTGTTTAGTGTTATTTCCTCTTTCCCTACTTGGATCCCCTTTATGCTTGCTTCTTGCCTTATTGCACTGCCTAGGAATTCTAGTAGGACGTTAAAAAGGAGTGGAGGGAGTGGGCATCCTAAATGCTACCCCCTAGCACTTTAATTCAAAGCTTAGGGCTGTGGCATTTTAAGCACAATTCAACGCTCTGTTTTTTGCTGGTTAATTAGAGGTAAAAATCTTATGGAATTTATTGCGTGGCTGATTTTGAACTGGAATCCTCAGTTCTCAGCTTATCTTGAGTAGCTAGGATTACAGTACTTTTACAACATGTATGCTCATACACATTGCTTCTGATCCAAACACTCATTGTTCAATTTAACTAACAAGATGTGAGGAACGATGATTGACTGTAATTTACTAGATGGGATTCTAGTGAGTATATATTTCCACTTCCACTCTGAAGCCAGGGAAATGTTTCTGGTACATGTTTCAACTATCTCCCAAAGAGGAAATAATATGTGAGTACGTTTGATAGTATTTCAGATAGGAGATGGACTTTGGTGTTTGGAACCTGTTGGGCAGAGTGTATCAGCTGGGCTGTGATAACAGAGATGATGTTACAGACAGTAATATTTTCATCCCAGACAGACTTAATCCAGATCCTTGGATTTCAGGCCTTGAGTAGATAGAATTACAAGTGTGAGCTGCCACCACCACCTGGTTCATTTTGGAAACCTTAATTGCTTCTCATTTGTTCCTTTCCTTTTTTGGAAGATTGATCTAAGCTGGCTGATTGTGCATCACAATGAAGTGATTGGCCTCAGGAATTGCAAATATTTGTTTGATCAGCACGGAATGAATGAAAGTTGATCTAAACCCAATAGTATTTTCCTTCTGATAAATAGGGAACTTACTTATATCATTTTTCGTTGCCTTTGCTTTCCCAAAGGAAGCAACATGTTTCTTAAAAACTATACTTCATGAGAATATTATAATTAGAAGCTATCTTCTGCACACTTCAGAATAGTCCTTGCATTTATAAACTTATATTACAATATTAGGTAGAAGAATGGTGACTGTTGGTTTCATAACTATTTCATATGTTTTACTCTTTAAGGCTCATTAAGTCAAGAAGGGATTAAATACATTTATATAATAGTAGAACATAGCTGCTGCTAATTTGATGTGTGTGCAGATGATACACAGATTTATTAGGATTACTCAAAAGTTTTCTTCAAATTTTCAGTAGTAGACTGCTATGCTAACTGGAAGGTGATAGTAATGATGCTGAAATTCTATGAATCAGCTATGAAGCAGAATTTCAGGGGAGAGTATTTGCTAGGGACTTAATTTCTAAGACGCATATCAAGAATATTGAACTACAACACCAAATGATGGAGGACTCAGCATCACATTTTGTTGTTTTATGCAAGTCCTGGGACTTGAACCCAGGGCCTGGGAACTGTCCCTAAAAGTTTTTTTTTGCTTCAGGCTAGTGTTCTACCACTTTATCCACAGCTCCACTTCCAGATTTTTGGTAATGAACTGTAAATCAGAATATCATGCAATTTGTTTGGGCTGGATTCAAACCTGATTCTGCGTAGATAGGATTACAAGTGTGAGCGCACAGAGCCTGGCTAGTATCATTCATCATTCAAGTCATGGGACTGCAATTCTGCAACTGGGTCTTGTCACTGAGCTTTTCAGCTCAAGACTACTGCCCTATCCCTTGAGCCATAGGGCCACTTCTGGGTTTCTGGTGGTTAATTGGAGATAAGAGTCACATGGACTTCAGTGCCCAGCCTGACTTTGAACTGCTATCCTTGGATCCCAGCCTCTTGAGTAGCTACATTTACAAGTGTGAGCCACCATACCCGGCTGAATTATTTTTTGAGTTAATTTATTTTGTTAAGTCAATATATAGTTGGCATACGGTTACATAAGTAATGAACATATTTCTTAAGAAAATTGTTATCCCCTCCCTCATTTTTCTCTGTTTTCCTACCCTCAGCCCCCTCTCCACCCAGATTGTTCAGTTCATTTCCGTTTAGTGTCTTCCAAGTATCACTGTTCAATTGGTTCACCTTTTTCCTTTGTTTTTTTTTTTACCATTTTATTATACCCTCTCCATTCCCCAAATCACATAAACCTATGTACAAGACACAGGGTACCCGAATTCAAAACAGTGACTACAGAGAATAAAACTAAAGGGAAAAAGAAGAAAAGAGGTAAAAAGCAAAGAAAATGAAAGAACATCATACAGTACCTTAGAAGCAACAACACTGAAAAAACAAAACATAAAACCTTGGGCTGAAAATGAAGCTTGCCTAGCATGTATGAAACCCTGGATTCCATTCCTCAGCACCACGTAAACCAAAAACTGGAAGTGCCACTATGACTCAGCTGGTAGATTTCTAACGTTCAGCAGAGAGTGTCTCCAAGTGACAAAAATCTGTCACATTTAAGTCAGGCTTCAAAACTTTGCTAGGAACCAGTTATGTGATTTGGAATAAAGTCCAGTTTTCAAAAAATCACTAGCCAGGCGCTGGAGGGTCATAATTGTCATTCTACTAGCCAGGGAGAAGGTGATTCAAAGCCTTTGCAAGCAAAAAAACGAAAACAAAAAAAACTGTAAGATTCTTCTCTCCACTTATGCACCCAAAAACTAAGTGGAGTTGTGGCTAAAACTGGTACAGCATTAGCCTTGAGGAAAAAGAACTAAGAGACCTTGCCCAGGTCCAAAGTTCAACCTCCCCACCAAGAAACAAAAAAAAAGGAGTCCAGATACCTTAGTTTAAAAAGTATATCTGGATATCTTAGTAGATTTTTCTGATCTTTCCTCATTCATCTCATGGAACCACATAATCTTGATCCTGATCTGACTAAGAGCCTGCATTGTGCTTAATAAATTCATTCCACATATTCCAGTAGAATCTGCACAGCTAACAGCCACTTACCAATGCTTTATTCTACGTTTAGGCCAGTATGTCTTCATACCATCTACACAGTCAGCTATATCATCTTTCCAGAAGTATCATTGAGTGTAGAACACTCAGAACTAAAATAATTGCATAAAGATGTAATAAAACCCCTTGATTCATTAAGAAAATTTCTGTACCACTTAGAGCAAGTACATTAGTGGTATTTACCTCTAGCCTCTTTTTTAAAAAATTTATTAACATTGAATTTTACATCATATTTCAAATGTCATGTTTAACCAACAAGTATTCAAGAAGGGAATTGCTATACAATCACTGGCACATAGATTTTAGAATATAGTAAAAATTAAGCTGAGTCTTTGTATGTCATAGATACAGATTAATCTATAATAAAACACATGTCTATAGAGTGTATAGTCTATCCTAGATTTTTATGTCTATGTAGTTATGTTTATATCTCCAAAATTATGTCCAGAACTTTGGGTATCAACTATTCAATCATCGCTCTACTACTGTTTGAAACTAATATCCATATATTAAGGATATCATGTACCTTTTGTTCCTTGGTCTTGACTTATCTCACTCAACAGGATTCACTCTAATTTCATCCACTACCCCAAAAATGCCATTATTATTTTTTTCTGTGCAGATCTTCTTTTTATGTATTTATATTTATTGTAATTTATAGAATGGTTACATTATATTCACCAGATAGAAGGTGCATTACTTCTCAAACTTTGATACCCCATGTAATGATATGGTCCCCATTTCCCTTCCCCTACCCCCATTCATGTTCATTTCCCCCCTTCCCTATCCAATTTCAAATAACCAATTAGGCACATATGAAATATATCAGAAAACAAGGTGAAATATTGTAACAATATGATATAACCAAGGGATAGCAAAAGAGATAAGAGATCACATAGTTCATTAAGGACAGCAATCACTCATTATATGAGTTTTGTTTCTTTATCTTGGAGGTCCTTACATTTAGTGCCATACTATTTGTCACGATGTCTCTAGATTTTGTTCTATTGTAAATCTCTGGTAGCAGAGCCCAAGGTTTCTACTGAATTTGACAAATGAGGGAGACTCTTGGGCCTATGTTCCTTTGAGTTTGGCTTACTTCACTTAATATGATTTTTTTCCGTTTCATCCACTTCCCCGAGAATGCCATTATTTTATCTTGTCGGTTGGCTATGTATCATTCCATTGTGTGTGTGTGCGTTTGTGTGTGTGTGTGTGTGTGTGTGTGTGTGTGTGTGTGTGTGCGTGCGTGTATCACATTTTTTGTAGTAGGGCATCTGGTTGTTTCCATCATCCAACCTCATTTTCTACAGATATTTTTATAGTCTCTTTTTTATTTTCAGGGTAATGTATAGAGGGGTTATGATTACATTTACAGGTAGTGGACTGCATTACTTCTCACACATTTATTCCACTCCACATGTTTTTGTCCCCAGTTCCCTCTCCCCTCCCCTTCCCAATCATCTTGTTTCCCCCCTTCCCTTTCCTATTTGACATAAACAAATAAACATATATACAATATGCCAGGGAAAAATCAGATACAGTAACAATCTGACATTAACCAAAGGGCAAAATAAGAGATGAGAAATAACATAGTAGATTAAGGACAAAAATCACACAAGATTAAGAGCAACGATGACACAAGATATAGCTCTTGTTCCCATATCCTAGAGATCCTTTCATTTAGTCTCATCCTATATGACCTTATATACCTAGGTTTTTGAGTTATTGTAATCCTCTGCTAGGAGAGTCCTAGATGTGAACTAATTATTACAAATGAGGGAAACCATTGAGCTTATGTTTCTTTGGGTCTGGCTGCTTCACTTAATATGAATTTTTCCAAGTCTTTCCATTTCCTTACAAATGCGGCGATGTCATTCCTTCTGATGGCAGCATAGCATTCCATTGTGTATAAGTACCACATCTTCTTGATTCAGTCATCTACTGAGTGGCATTTGGGTTGGTTTCATAGCTTTGCTATGGTAAATAGTGCTGCAATGAGCATCATTGTGCTAGTGGCTTTAGTATGTCCTTTTTTCTGGACAATTGGGTAGATGCCAAGTAGTGGATTTGCTGGATCATAGGGGAGCTCTATGTTCAGTCTTTTGAGGAACCACCACACTGCTTTCCCTAGTGGTTGAACGAGTTTACACTCACACCAACAGTGTAGGTGTGATCCCCCCTGGTCACTTCCCCACCAGTATCTCTTATTAGATTTTTTGATAATGGCCATTCTGACTGGAGTCAGGTGGAATCTCAAAGTTGTTTTGATTTTCATTTCCATTATTGCTAGAGATATGGAGCATTTCTTCATGTGTCTAAAGCCCATTTTAATTTTTTCTTCAGAGAATACTCTTTTAAGTCTTTAGCCCACCTTTTAATAGGATGGTTGTTTCTTTGAAGATTTGTTTGGGAGAGATTCATTTTTTTCAGCTATAGATATATTTTAGATAACTACATATATTTTTGTAGAAAAAAGAATGGAAGCCATCATGCTGGCTCACAACTTAATTTCAGCTACTTAGGAGGCTCAGGGTTTAGGATCACAGGTCAAAGCCAACCAGGGCCCTACAGTGTGTGACATCAAACTCTGTGAACATACAATGACTGTAACAGGAATCTCACTGCCTGGGAATGTAGCCTAATGGTAGAGTGCTCACCTAGAATGCATGAAGACCTAGGTTCTATTCACCGGTACCGCATATTCAGAAAAAAGCTAGAAGTGGCGCTGTGTTTGAAGGGGCAGAGCACTCACCTTGGGCAAGCGAGTCCAATGAAAATGTCTAGGCCCTGAGTCCAAGCCGTAGGACTGGCAAAAAGAAAAAAAAGAGCAATCTTACTTAAGTAACAAGGAATGTACCCTATATTTATACAGACTGAAAAATTCATTAAGAAATTAGAAAATATGTATAAAGTGCATAATTTCTTTTGTGTGTTGGCACTGGGTCTTCAACTGAGTGCTTCAGCTCTATCCCTGACCTTTTCTGCTCAAGGCTAGCACTCTACCAATGCAGCCCCAAATCAACTATCTTCAATTGAGATATAAGCGATGAATATTTCAGGGTGCTTCATGAAAAACATTTTTATAAATTGAAACTTTCAACACAGTCTTATTTTAGTATGAATGTTGAGATGGGAAGAGACAGAAAAAGTGAAATGTTTCCTGATCCCCATAGAGAAGAGACTCAGCAGAACCACTGTGGTCTGCAGGCTTCTTTGTGAGTTTTGTTTGCTTGTTTGATTTTTGTCAATTGTGGGGCTTGAACTCTGGACCTGGGCACTGTCCCTGAGCTCTTCAGCTCAAGGCTAGTGCTTTAATCTGTGAGCCACAGTGCCTCTTCTGGTTTTTCTGGCAGTTAACTGGGTAATTTGGCTGGCTTTAAACTTTGATTCTCAGATCTTAGCCTCCTGAGTAGCTAAGATTATAGGTGTGAGGTACCATCACCAGGCTGCTGCTCTGTTACTATGCAGGTTCTGGATCAAGAACTTCAAGTTCTTACTTCAATTTTTTCTTCTCTTGCCTGATACTCTGCCATTTGAACGAAGCCCCAGTTCCTGGTCTTTGTTGGTTAATGAGAGATATTATGATTTTTTAATATTCAGAGCAACGATTATAAAACCCAGCATTTTACTTACTTGAATAAATTAAGAGACAGGACCTAGTGAGATGGAAAACAAAATTTTTTTTCAAGTTGCTATCCTGTTCTAATGCATAAGTCTGGCTATTTTGCTTACACACAAATATGTATTTTACCAGTTTCTACTCTATTTTTGCTTAGCTTAAAACCACCACTGCCATTTCATAAATTTTGTTGTTGTTGTTTGCGGTGCTTGAACTCTGTGCATGGGCTGTTCCTCAGATCTTCAGTTCAATGCCAGTGCTCTACTACTTTTGATTTGGCCAGTCCTGGGCTTGAACTCAGGGACTGAGCACTGTCCTTATATTTTCTCAAGGCTAGGGCTCTACCACTTCAGCCTCAGCACCACTTCCAGCATTTTTCTATGTATGTGATATTGAGGAATTGAACCCAGGTCTTCGTGCATGCTAGGCAAGCACTCTACCACTAGGCCAAACTCCCAGCACAAAATTATTCATCATTACTATTAGCTATCTTCTTTTTTTTTATTGATTCGTCATGGTGCTTGGACTTTGGGCCTGGACTGTCCCTGAGCTCTTCAGCTCAAGGCTAGCGCTCTTCCTCTACAGCTCCATTTTTGGTTTCTGGTAGTTAATTGGTGATGTAAGTCTCACAAACATATGTGTCCAGGCTGGCTTTGGGCTTTGAACCAAGATCCTCCAATCTCAGCCTCCATAGTAGGTAGAATTACACTCTTCAGCCAGCAGTGCCTGACTGTTTGATGTCTCTGTCTCTGTCTCTCTGTCTCTGTCTGTCTCTGTCTGTCTGCCTGTCTCTCTCTCTGTCTCTCTGTCTCTCTGTCTCTCTCTCTGTCTCTCTCTCTCTCTGTCTCTGTCTCTCTCTCTCTCTCTCTCTCTCTCTCTCTCTCTCTCTCTCTCTCTCTCTTTTGGTTGTAAGACTTTAATTGTGCACCTGGGCAGTGTCCCAGGGCTCTTCAGCTCAAGGCTACAACCTTAAACACCTTGAGCCACAGTGTCACTTCTGGTTTTCTGGTGCTTAAGTGGAATAAGAGTTTCATGGACTTTAGTGTCTGGCCTGGCTTTGAACTGTGATCCTCAGAACCCAACCTTCTGAGATCATTTCCAGCTTTTTTTTGGTGTAAGTGGTACAGAGTAATTGAACACAGGGCTTTGTGCATACTAGGCAAGCAAACTACCACTAGTGTGCACTCCAGCCTTAGATAAGGGCTTTCTTTTTCTTTTTCTTTTTTTCACTCATGGGGCTTGAACTCTGGGCCTGGATGTTTACCTTAAGCTACTCAGCTCAAGGCAAGAGCTCTACCACTTGAGGCACATTGTCATTTTGAATTTTCTGGATGATTTGGAAATAAGATTCTCACAGATTTTTATGCCTGGGCCGTCTTTGAACCTCGATCCTCCAGGGTAGCTAGGATTACCAGGGTGAGCCACCAGTCACGGGCATTAAATTATTATTTTTTGCATGTCCTATGGCTTCAACTCATGGCCAGAGCACTATCCTAGGGCTTGCTCAAGGATAGCACTTTACTTCAGCCAGCCAACTCCCGGTCCAAATAGGCCACTCTTGAAGCTAGAATTACAGAGATCGGCCATAATACTGGCATGTTGTTATCTAAGTATATAATTTTTCTTCTATTTTTGATGGCTTTTCCTTAGTGTACATATTTCCTACATATTTTATGGAAAACTTCCTTCCCACTGGGGCCATAAGTTAAGCCTAGTGGAAGCGTTCTTGCCGAGCATGAATGAAGACCCAAGTTCAATTCCTCAGCACAACATTGATAAAAAAAGATAAAAGTGGTGCTGTGGCACATGTGATAGAACTTGCGCCTTAAGAATAAACAAAAACAAAAACACGGATCGTGCTCAGGTCCTGAGTCTAAGCCCAGTACTGGCAAAAAAAATTCTGCCCAAAGTAGACATTTAAACTTATTGTACTTTTCAAAAAATTTGTTGTTCAAGGTGATATACAAAGAGATTGCTGTTACATATGTAATGAGTACATTTCTTGAAAACACTGTTACCCCCTCCCCCGTTTTGTCTTTCCCTTCCCCGCAAGTCATAAATTTCATTTACAACAAATATGTATGTATTTTCATTCCTGAAAAAAATAGTTTAAAATGTGTTCAAATAAATGATGTAGGTTGATATATTTATCAAAATGGATTACTTGAACTCTAAAATAAACATTCTAGGTAATTTTTCTCATAAAATTGTAGTAATGCCATAAAAATAATAAAAAAGGAATTTTAGTTATTAATTTCTTATGTTTTACCTTTAACATTATTACACTAAGCATACTGTTTATGGTATTAATACAGACAGCATGAAATATGATTATGTAAAAAAATTAAATGATTAAAAATAGTAAGGTTGGGGGCCATTAGTTTGGCTTGGTGGCACACACCCTGGACTGGCAAAAAAGAAGTAGGGTTAGATAAAACAGATTTATTTCCAAATGTGTGGAAAATGGTATGATTTCTTGTTTGGCTAGTCCTGCGGCTTGAACTGAGGGACCAGGAACTGTCCTTGGCCACATTTTTTCAAGGGGGGCACTCTCACACCTGAGCAACAGTGCCCCATCTACTTTTTCTGTGTATGCAATGTCGAGGAATTGAATCAAGGTCTTCTTGTATACTGGGCGAGCACTCTACAACTAGGCAACATTAAAAGCCAAAGTAGATTTTTGATGCTATTGTGGAGTTTTAATTTTCTTAAATATTTGTACAAAGCACAATGGATATATAAACAGACTTGAACTCACAGAACAGAGTCCCACATAATATTACAGTTACTCTGGCACTTCTCCCGATTGACAAAACACATTTCCAGGCATCTGCTCTGTCCTTAAGCTTTGGTAGCTGACTTGTCTTTCCATGGAGGCCTGGCCTGGATTCCTGGTCATTCCATGCATTTCATAGTTCCCTGTATATCCAGTAAGGTTGTCTTCTATGGGACCAGACCTGTCTGGTTTTTGGCCCACCCAGGACCTATGTGTCTGAGGTCTCACATTATAAGTGGAAAATAAAACACAGTATAATAAGCACTGAAGAACTGCACACCATAATATTAACAACGAGAGTTTAACAGTTAGCAAAGTAAATACAATGAATACTTGACAAGAATCATGAGAGCAAGATAAAGAGACGTCTTTTTAGGAAGGGGACAGGGAAACTCTAAATCCAGACTGGCCTTCAAGTTGCCTTCAGACCGTAATTCTACTTCAGAGTCCTCAGAGGGTCTCCTTCCTCATGAGAAACAGAATGTCCTTCCTGAGTTAAGAGGGGGATGGATTCTGGTTTGTCGAATGGAGATTGAGTCTCTTTTAGTGAGATGGATGGGTCTGGATATTCTGTGAGGATGGATTCATTTTCCTCCAATGAATTCAGTATTGAGAGTACACTTGCTGCTTCCCATGGGGACATTTTCCATGAGCCCAGCGTGTGCCCCTTCAGCTTGCACAATAAGTGGAGTGTTACTCTGACTCAGATGGACTGACTCTGGGTGGAGTGTGAAAGGAAACGGAAGGAAATCTGGCTGCTCTTTTTCTTCCTCCATAGTATCTGCAGGTTCAACTGTGTCACACATGGGGTTCAGAGCAAAAGGTATATCCATAGGACTCTAAACCTGTTCGGTAATTTCTACAGAAGGCCCATGCTTTCTGGAGTGCAGTGATGATTCTCAGTCTCCATCAGTCACCAGCTCCATTGGTGGGTTTTTCATCCGGAGTTCAGGATAAGCTCTTCCACGATGACCCAAACCTAAGAATGGAAATAGGTACAGAGTGGACAGAGTGGACTCTGCAAGTTGAAGTGTCACTCAACTTCCATGAGGATCTAATGGAGGAACCTGTAGAACTGGAGTTTGGACTGAACACTGAGGAGGTGTAGGGTCTTTCTAATGAGTGCTTATTCCCAAGTCCTTTCAGAGGACAGACATTACCTGGCTGACACCACCCATAAAGGGCATTTTGCCAAACTCTTTAGAAGTAAGGGCCAACCAATGTCTAAACCACATGGGCTTCCTACTCACAGGTTCTGAGGCACCCACACCAGGACTTCTACTTTTTCTTGGTCTTACTGGTCGCATATTCCTCCAGCTGGTCAAAAAGTTTGTGTTTAGAAGAGCAGGTCCAATGCCGGCATGTGGAGCCTCATATAGAGCTTGAGTTGTGTCAGGGTGTGGCAGTTCTTGAACTCGTAGAAATCACTCGGGTAGAAGTCCATTCACATCGTATAGATGGAACACATGATGCTGTGGGCACATTCGGTACAAGGAAAGTGAGAGCCTTCTCTCTCCATCCTGAGCCTTTTACCAAAGCCCCTTTCTTGCAGGATTCTAATGCTGTGGCTGTCCTGCAGAGATGTGCACTTATGTGCTGGGAGGGGGGTAAGAGACACTCGAGAACAGGATGACTTTTACACCCCACTTCCAGAAGCTTCTGAGAGAGGCCTCTATGCATCTGTCCAAAGTAAACGCACCTTAAATTAACTAAGTAAATGCTCTAAATAAATCAATAAGTGAATGCTCTAAATAAAGAACTAAATGCTCATTCCTCTAATCTTAGCCACCCAGCAGGCTGAGCTCTGAAGATCACAGTGGAAAGCCAGTCTAGTCAGTAAAAGTCTAAAGGCACTTGTCTTCAATTAGGCAGCAAAAAGCCAGAACTTGACCTATGACTCAAATGGTACAGTGCTAATTTTTGAACACCAAAGGGATGGCATTTAGACCTGGGTTCAGGTTCAAGTGGCAGCACTGGACCACACACCAAAATGTAAATGCTTTCAGGTTCTAACAGGCAAAGCTATCACAATCCCTCCCTGATGGCTCAAAAGTGATTCAGCCCCCAGCTTTTCCTCTGACTCCAGTATTTCACAGGCCTCCGCCATTAGTACTGACACCTCATTTCTTACTGGGAAATGGGATTTCCTAGGATGTCACCTAGGTGAGGGCTGCAGTTGGGAGCCACTTACTCATGCCTGAAATCCAACTTCTCAGTAAGCACACTGTTGAGACTCCAGTAGCTTGTGAGGGAAATGAAATGGCATGGTGTCCCAGTCATAATGAAGTAGTTTGTGCACTTGTATCATGCTTAGCTCCCCTGTGAACACCCCAGTGAACCAAACAGGCTCAGAGAGGAGCCAAGTATTCCAAGAGTTGGCCAGGAGGGGTGAGCAAACCTGGGTTTGGAGGGGGAACACTCACTTTTTCAAGAGAATTTCCAGCAACTACTACATTGTCCTCCACTATTTGAAATTGTGCAGGAAGTTTCCCACATAAAAGAGATCACCTTTCTGGTAGGCAGGGATCAGCTTTGTCAGCAGCATCTCCAACAGGCCTTCCTCCAGGATCCATAGGTTACAAGGCTCATTCAGAGTCTGAGGTGACTTACCATCACACTGTATTGGCAAAACAGTGGATATTTCAAACGTAGGAATGGGACCACACTTCACACTGAGGAATTGGTATAGAGTAGATTGGAAATGACACACTCTAATCTCAGTATAGTCACTTGAAAGCACACAAGAAGGTTGTAGTGTGTGGGCAGGATGATGGGTTCAAATAGGTTTCCTCTCAATATACCTCATCTGAGTTTCCCTGGAGTTTCCTGGCTTTCTTCCTAGAGAAATGCCTGATATACTGGAATTTTGTCTTGGCCCTGATCCAGCATCTACTTCTTCAAGTGAGACATCCATATCTCTCATGCCTGAGATCCGAGCCTCCTGACCTTTGGCAACAGCACAGCAACATCTTTCTTCCTCCTGAGCCACAGGCCAAGGGAGCTGACTTGAGCTGGTTGTCACATACAGTGGCTTGGTTACCAGGGTTCCATATTCTGTTCCATTGTGAGGGAGGTAGGGTCACCTTTCAAGGCCCAATGACCAAAGCTCCGTGCTCACAGAAGACCTCCCCAAAGACATACTGGATGCTGAATCTCCCTTCCCACCTCACATATGGATGTAGTAAACAGCACACCTTTTTGTTCAAATCCCAAGTCATTAACTAGGCGTAAGTGCTAGCCTGGTCTCAGGCTCAAGGAGCCTTTCTTAGGTAAGATCCAAACTTAACTGTCACTATTCCCCTTACCCTTCACAAGACATTTTGCTTCACAGTGCCTTCTCAGCTTGCATTTTGCCTCTTGCACATTTTTTTGCTAGTCCTGGGACTTGACCTCAGAGCCTGACCATTGTTCTTAGGCTTTCTTTAGGCTATAGCTGCCCCACCAAGCCACAGCACCACTTCCAGCGTTTTCTGTGTATATGGTACTGCAGAATCAAACCGGACTCTTTTGTGTGGTAGCCAAGCACTCTACAAATAGATGAAACACCCAGGCCATCTTGCACATATTTTTCACTTCAATCTACTAGGACGTTGTTAGGTTTCTGTATCCTAATCTATTTTTCTTCCTGATGAATATCTGTGCTGTCATCTGTAAAAATGCAAGTGGGAAAATCACAGAAGCACTGGTGACATAAAAAAAGTCTTACAGACATAGATAAGTGTTCATTCTTTGTAGGAGAAAGGATATTTTGATATGATGATGATGACTATTTATAAATACTTTATCGGGGTTTAGAGTTTGGCCCAGTGGTAGAGTGCTTGCCTAGCATCCATGAAGATCTAGGTTTGAGTCCTTAATATCACACAGATATAAAAATCCATATGGCAATGTGGCTCAAGTGGCAGAGGGCTAGACTTGGGAAAAGCCAAGAGCAGTGCTCAGGCCCTGAGTTCAAGCCCCAGGAATGGCAGAAAAAACAAAAGAAAAGAAAAGAAAAGAAATGTGCTTTTTACAAGTTATTCACTCACATCATTTGCCTCTGAATTCTTCGCTTCTGCATCTTGTGACTTATCCCTTTCCCTCAATGTAGACAAGAAAAACAGATTTTATTACTTGCTATCATGTTGTCCAATCTTTGGATATTAATTCAAAATACAATATTGCCTGAGATATTGTGTGTGTGCATGTGTGTGTGTATCTGCCAATGTGTGCATGCACACATGTGTACAGGGTTTAGGGCTTACTCATAGGGCCTGTGTGATAACCCTCAGCATCTTTTCCTCAAAGGTATTGGTCTTTCACTTGTAGCTTATTGTAGCTAAATGGAGTTGAGAGATTCACTCAATTTCTTGCCCTGTGCATTGGAACCCAGTGCTGGGTTCTCATATTGTTAATTGTAGCTATAGAGAAGGCTGAGGTCTGGGGATGCTCGTTAGAATCCAGCCCCTGAAAGAAAGTCACTGATAGAAATCTTTATCTTCAGTTAAGCACGAATAAATAAGGCAAAAGTGGAACTGTGGCTCAGTTCCTCTTGTAGCAGCCATGAGAAAATTAGTAATTGGCAGCACCTGGTCCCTGAGAGAAATCCTTAGCACTGGTTCAAAAAAAGAAAGAAAATAATGAAAAAAATTAAAACTTGCTGAGGAATCCATAAGGATAAACGTGCCTGTGAATAATCTTGTCATTTCAGATTCCCTCAAGAGCTTATGTCTCTCTATATTTTATCAAGTTTTTTAAAGATATTTACATATTTTCTATCTTTCTTAAACAGAGATAGCCATCCACAAAACACAAACACAAACTCTCACACAGTATACCACCCACCCATAAGTGTCTGGCTATGTATATATGTATAGTCATATGTATTGATCTGTCTCTCTATACTAATATATAAATGCATAAACATATGTATTTAGACAAACAGGAAACATACATAGATAGGTCTCAGGCATTTCCAGATTTTGTGCAAGTCTTCTGAGTGCAACTTACCATTGTATTGTTTGTCAAGATAGAGTCCCTCTAACTTTTGGCCAGCTTCTTGTCCTTTGATACTTTTTTCTGCCAGTCCTGGGTTTTGAACGCTAGGCCTGGATGCTGTCACTGAGCTTGAGCTTCTTGCATTCAGTAGTTTATTGCAGATAAGAGTCTCATGGAGTTTCTGTCCTGGGCTGGCTTTGAATTGTGATCCTCAGATCTCAAACTCCTGAGTAGCTAGGATGACAGTCTTGAGCTACCAGTACCTGGTTCCTTTGCCTCTTTTACCCTTTTATTGGCCCCACCACAGCCATGGTATCTACCTTACTATGTTCTCTCCACCTTCCCCAAGACAGGGGTCTGACAGATGCTTTCCACCCACTTATTCATGTCCTCCTCTGTATTGGCTGACAGCTAAGACATGCACTCACTTGTCTGGATGCCAAACACAAAGCCATGTGATTGTTTCTCAGTCTAGAATATCCTATCAGATTTATAGCACCACAGAGGGTCAGGTTGATGCTCCTCCAGGGCTTCTTAAATTGTTCTCATATTAATCCACAACACGTTTGTCATCACTTGTCCAGCTAATTCATGGACTAAAGCAGCATTCCCTACAAACTTAGATCCCAATACCATGAGGACACTCAAGGGTGCATTAGGAGTGTGACCTGCAGGTGGATGTGAGCCTGTCTAAGTTGGAGGGGATTTCTCCACCACAGGAAATGGAATACAAATTTAGAATCTGCTTTCATGAGGTGACAATCTCTGGCAGATGTTCTTATCAAATGCGGCACTGCCTATTTCCAGCTTAAAACATGGGTTGATGACCCAGCATAACAGAGAATGTATTCACCCCGGCCCAACACATAGGCTGGGACCCTGAACTTTCAGGTAGCATTTATCTTTGAAGGTCATGAGATCTTAGTCTACAAATGATGAGCCCCCTCCCGTGAGGCATAGCAAACGGAGCCAAAGTGCAACCCAATTAAGCACCAGATCAAGCTTCCCTTCTTCAGTAGGGTATGGTTTGAAAACTGTGCATAGCTTCTGTTTGAAGCCAGTCCAGAAAGGAAAGTCCATGAAACTCTCATTTCCAGTTAACTGCCAAGAAATAGCCAAAGATAGAGATGAAGCTCAAGAGAGCTAGAGAGCCATCTGAAAAGAATGGTTACACCCTGCAACATCCTCATTATCTGATCTTGAAAACATCTCTGCGTGCATCCCAGCATGCAGCCAGCATCTGGGGGTGACAGTGACCCCTGCGCCCATTGGCAATCTGCACTGTCTCTAACATCTTTAATGTGAACCTCATTCTGTTGGGTTTGTGAAGAGGTGTCAACCCTGCAGAAGGAACCAACTGTGCCCTAACTCCCACTGTCCCCTGGTGCCCCTAGCATTCCCCCATCTGCACCCCTCCTGTGGCTTCTGATCCTAGGGAGCCCTCCTGCCCTGTCCAACACTCACATGAGTGCATATTTCTTCTCCTGGGGCAACTTCTCCACAGAGAGTACATGACATGCCCACTCTCCAGGCACGGGGAGATCCTGTCAAAGTAGCAAATCAGTGATAAGGACATAAAGTGATGAATAGAATTTTAGATCCTGATGGTAGACAGTCTGCAAAATCCAAGGGAGAATGGAATTGGAGGGGACCAGGGATCAGGATGTGGGCATGGAGCTTCCCTGCCAAGGGGGTGGGGGAAGTCACAGGCTGGGGGATGCACAGGATGATCCATGGGCCCTGTGCAGCTACTGGGTCACCCCCTTCTGCATCTGAGACTTTGGCTTTGAGCTCTGTGATCGTCAAGATGTGCACAGTCTGTACTCTGGCTGGCAGAAGCAAGGACCCTAGGAAGACAATTGTAGACCCTTTGTGAGTGTAGGAAGGGGTAGGCTGGACACCCAGTCCAAGAGGAGCTAAAACTGGAGTCGAGGGGTGTGCAAGGAGTGGGTGTGAGGGTTGTGGGCAGTCACAGTCACGGCAGAGGTGGCTCTGTCTGTGGGGTGAGTGCCTCCCTGCAGGCACAGTACTGGACATATCAGAGATCCACATGAAAAGGAAAAGCTGGAAATGGCACTATGGTTCAAATGGTAGAGCATCAACCTTGAGCAAAAGAGCTCAGGGACAGTACCCAGGACCTGAGTTCAAGCCTCATTACTGTAAAAGAAAAAGAACCAGGACTATGAGAGGGAACCTGGTACTCTCTTGGTCTAATCAGACACAAGAAGAGGCCGGGATAGGCTGTGGAAAAACACAGAGAACATCTTCCCCCAGCTCATCCTGTCCTGCATGCAGGGACAGCCATGTAACTAGGGTTACGGTGAGATCATCTTCACCCCTGTGCTGCCATGTGAATTGTAGGCCTCTGTCCTGGCATGGGGTGTCCTGATGGCTGAGCAGGTGCCCTAACCCTAGATGGAGAGCAGCCACTGACTGTGGTAGCTAAGGAGAGATCTGTTCCATAGCTATCAGGCCACCCAGCATGGGAGCCATAACCACCCCTCACCCAGGTAGAGGCCAATGGTTCTCCAGGTGCTACTAACATTGCCCCACCCCTAGCTCTCGGTACACGTGACATTCTCTCCAAAAGGAGCAGGACTAAGTGAAAGATCAGGAAGCTGCCTATGGGCTTCAGATGATGGCCAGGCTGGCACTACAGACGGCCTCACTCTGTCACCACCTTCCCCTGCCTCCATCATTCCTCCATCATGCCTCTCTACCTCCCACCCATTAACCTTGGAAACCAATGAACTGGGCTCTCATCATTCCTCTCATCTCTTCACCCACCTTGCCATGCGTCCATCCCTCTGTCACTTCCACCCCACACACATCCCACCACCAGCCACCCTGTAGCTTATGAGGATCCCAGAGGAAGCTCTTGGTGAAGGGCTTGTGACCACAAAACAGTTACTATCACCCGCTCCGGCCTGATCCACCACAGAATAAGAACAGCCAAGCAGGCACACACTGCAGCAGAGTTGCTCTGCTGCCACCCTGATTTCTTCATGGCCAGGACTTGGCTCTCCTCAGCCTCTCAGCTCAGTAACCAGAACATTGTGCTTTCACAGAGCCATGGCTTCCAGTCTCCATGGACACAATGACATCAAGGTGATGCCAACTTCCCCATCTCTATATACTTCTAACTATGGGATGGGAGCTGAGGTTCTCTTCTGTGACTCCTTCCGCTAAGAGGCTCATGCAGATTTCTATCCTTTGCTCATCATGGTGACTCTTTGGTTAACAAGTCACTGCTGGGCTTCCAGTTCACCACATATAGAACCCATACTCCAACACTTTTCTTAGAAGGACTGATGACTTTTAAATATTCTCTAGTTTTAAATTTCTAGTTCCTTCTCTTTTTCTTTTATATATTTCCCTTCCTCACACACTTCTCTTTTTTAACCTTCCTTCTTTCATTCCTGGCCTTGAACTCAAGACCTGGAGCTTTTTCTTAGCTTTTCTTTGCTCAAGGTAGCACTCTAGCTCTTGAGCCACAGCTCTACTTCAATCTTTGTTCTTGCTCTAAACTGGGAGTAAGAGTCTCATGCATTTTTCCCTTTGCTGGGTTGGTTTTATACCACAATACTAAGATCAGGATCCTGAATATGCCTCGGATTACAGGTATTATCTAATCAAAACAAATTCCTGATTTCTTTTTTAGACATAATTAGTTCTTTCAGGTGAGCCACCAGCCACTCATGCAAGAGCATTGCAGGATCCCAGCATTCATCTTGTCTCCAGTCTTATTCCATCCATCTCACAATGGTCATCTAAAACACCCTGCTGCATGCCTGAAGTCACAAGGAACGTTCTCAACGCCATGAGAAGCCCCCTTAAGCCCTGCCTCAGACATGCCCAGCCCCCATCCCACTTCCACATGAGCATTTGTTTAGGAGAAATTTCCTGAGTACATTATCATCTTTTCCTCACCATTCAAATTTCATCTTTAGAGTCATTTCTCCCAGACAAAGAGGAACATGATCCATGGTTTGATAGCAGCTCCAGCTTCATAGTCCCAGCCACCAACACCCCTCATTACCCTGCCAGACACCTGAATTCAAGGACAATGTTTTCACTACCCCTGACTCTTATCAAATGTTTTAACTTATACAGTGCATTAAAATAATTTTACTAAATGGAATAAACACATGGCATCAAGCTTCAGAATCTTTGCACCTGAACTTTTAGTGAATAACAGACACACCAGCATTTCTGTAGCCAACAGAAATCTTAGCTTTGAGATTTCAGCATTCCTGGTATCCAAGTTTGGATGTGCTAACACTGCCCTTAATGGGGCACTTCAATCACACAATCCCACAACAATCAATGTCATTGGACATTCACTGGTAGGTGGTGCTAGGAAAAAGACTGATGTGCCAACTCCATGCTGGCTTGACCTATGCCATCTTCAAACCTGGAGCAAGTGGGGCTCCTCTCTCCATGACACCTTTTGTGTACTACCCCAGGAGGACCTTTACCTTGAGACAAAATTTTGAAGAATATCTCTACCAGCAAAGATTCCAGTGAGATGTGCCTACATGGATAAAGCTAAAATCTCACTAAAGTGAGGTTGTTGGCAGTGCTGGAGCCTGAACTCAGGGCCTGGGCACTAAGCATTTGTACTCAAGACTAGCCCTTTACCACTTGAGCACAAACTTCATTCCCAGCTGTTTTATTTTTGGTAGTAAGAATCTATCAGACTTTCCTGTTCTAGGTGACTTGGAACTAACATACTTAGGTCTCAGCCTCCTGACCAGCCTGGATTAAAATTGTGGATCAGCCATGCGCCACACCTGAGGACTTCTCCCAGCACATTTTTCCTAAAAATTAGAAGAGGAAGATGAGGGAGGGTTGGGCTCATCCTGCCCTGCATATGAAGGAGAGCATCAGCGCCTGAACTTCATTCCCTGTTGTAGGCTGCTGGAGGAAAAGGAAGCAAATAGGCACAGGCTGGCAGCAGATGCCACAGAACAACTTGTGACCAAGACTCCCAGAGCAGACCTCAGAATCGATGACAGAGTTGGATCTACCCAGTAACAGAGGCAGTGGTGACACCTGAAACTGCGCGTTTGAGCCTTTGCTGCTAGTAAACAGGGCCACCTATGTCTCAATGAGAAAGGTGAGATTTTGGTGGAGAAGGTGAGATTAAACATTATGTATCATGCCAGAAGACAGTCTATAAGGGGTCTTTTATTATTCCAAGTGAAATTTTGGATTTCCTCTTCTGTTTCTTTAAAGAATGACATTGAGATATTGATGAATATTGCACTGAATTTGTAGATAGTCCTTATCAAGATTGCCATTTTTACAATATTACTTCTTCCAAACCAGGAGCATAGGTTTTTGCATTTCCTCAGTTCTGCGTTAATGTCTTTCTCCAGAGTTTATAGTTCCATCAAAAAGGTGCTTTACATTCTAAGTTATTTCCTAGGTATTTTATTTTCTTTGATAGCAAAATGAGTTGCTATCCTGATTCTTGCCTCATTCCTCTCATTTGTTGACATATAGGAAGGCAGTTGACATTGAGGGTTAATTTTATACCCTGCTACCTTACCAAAGGTTTATATCAGCTCAAGCAGCTTTGGAGTAGATTCTATAGGGTTCTTTAAATACAGAATCATGTCATCTGTAAGGAGAGAAAGTTTCAGTTCCTCTTTCCGTTTTCCTCCTCACTCCAGTTAGAATGGCCAAGATCCAGAAATCTAATAACGTATGCTGGAGGGGATGTGGCCAGGAGGGATCACTACTACACTGCTGGTGGGATTGCAAACTCGGTCAACCACTATGGAAAGCACTATGGCAGTATCCCAAAAAGACTAAACATAGAGCTCCCCTGTGATCCAGTAATTTCACTACTTGCCAATCATCCAGATAGGACATATTAATTCACTAGAACAATAACATTTATCACAGCACTATTTACTATAGCAAAGGTATGGAACCAACCCAGATGCCCGTCAGTTGATGAGTAGATCAAATATGGTATTTTTACACAATGGAATTCTGTGCTTCTGTCAGAAAGAATGACATAGACAAATTTGTAAGGAAATAGAAAGAGTGTAAAGTTTAGAAATTAGTTTCTGTCTCCTTCTCTCTCTCCTCTATATGTGTAAAATTTAGAAGTTCCTGTTTCTCTCTCTTTTCTCTCTTTCTCTCTCTCTCTCTCTCTCTCTCTCTCTCTCTCTCTCTCTCTCTCTCTCTCTCTCTCTCTCTCTCTCTCTCTCTCTCTCTCCAATCCTTAGGCTTGAACTCAGGGCCTGAGCTACTTTTGCTCAAGGTTAGCACTGTACCATTTGAACCACAGTGCTGCTTCTGGCTTGCTCTTTTCACGTAGTATTGAGGAATCTAACCCAGGCCTTCATCCTTGATAGGTTAGCACTCTACCACTAAGCCACACAGTCAGCTTTTAGAGGTTTCTGACAAAGGTTTTCCTACATGCTATTATTTCTTCTGTGAGTGCTCTTAATGCTTGCTGACGGTTGACTTTGTTTAGGAGACTTACCCTAATGCTCCCATATACAGAGATTCTATATATAGCTAAATGTTTTTCATTACTCAGAATTTCTCTATTGTGTATGTTCTGAAATGTACTGAAGACTGACTTCTGATTAAAAGTCATTGCACATTTGTTGTATTCATTAGTTTTCTTTTCTTCTATGGGAATCAGGTTTGTGATGAACACAGAAGTATGCCTTCCAGGTCAAACACTTTCCACATTTGTAATATTCATAAGGTTTTTCTCTCCTATGTGAATTTTATACTTAGTCATGCGTTCATGATGGATTTTCCATATTCTTATATTCATACGATTTTTATCCTGTGTCTGTGTGGTATCATGCAAACTCAACTATGAGTTCTTCAAAAAAATTTCCCTTTCATTTTATTCATAGGATTCTATCCTGTGGGTGTTTAGTGATAAATCTTGACTTGTGCCTTCTGGGGAAAAGACTAAACATTTGCTACATTCATTAAGGGTTTTATCTTGTGTTGGTTCTGTGACACAAGCTGAGTTTTTTTCCACAGACTAAAAAGTCTTTCCTATTTATTACATTGCTAAGGCTTCTCATATGTGTGAACTCTCTTACGCTTCCTGAAGGGTGAATACTGCACGAAAGACTTTCAACTTTGGTTATATTCCTAAGGTTTCTAATATGTGTGAATTCTGTTATGCCTCCTGTAATGTGACTTCCATCTGAAGGTCTTACCACATTTGATGCACTCGTACAGTTTCTGTCCGGTGTGTGTTCTCTGATGCAATTTGAGGGAAGACTTCCATTTGAAAGACATTCCACATCGGTTACATTCATAAGGTTTTTCTCCTATTTGAATTGTCTTATGCATGTTGAGGTTTGGCTTCTGTGTGAAGGACTTTCCACATATGTTACACTCATAAGGTGTTTCTCCTGAGTATATTCTCTGATGAACATGGAGTTTTACCTTCCATTTGAAAGACTTTCCGCATTCACTACATGCATAAGTTTTCTCTCCTGTGTGTGTTCTATTATGCCCATCAAGATATGACTTCCACTTGAAGGTCTTTCCACATTTGTTGCACACATAAGGTTTCTCTCCTGTGTGTGTTCTTTGATGCAATTTGAGGGAAGATTTCTGTCGGAAAGACTTTACACATTGGTTACATTCATAAGGTTTCACTCCTGTGTGTATTCTCTGATGAACACGAAGTTTCCCTTCACTTGGAAAGACTTTCCACATACATTACACTTATAAGATTTCTCTCCTGTGTGTGTTATTTGATGAAATCGAAGGTGTATGTTCTGGGTGAAATACTTTTCACATTTGTTACATTCATAAGGTTTCTCTTCTGTGTGTCTTCTCTGGTGCAAAGTGAGGTATGATTTCAGTCTAAAAGTCTTCCCACATTTATCCCATTAAAGATTTCTCTTCTGTGTGAGATCTCTGATGTGTGCTGAGAGCTGAATTCTGGGCAGAAATTTTATTACGTTCCTCATATTCATAAGGTTTGTCTTCTCTTGGAGATCGAGGTTGGAGCGTCAGGTCTGACTCCTCAGAAATTAATTTTCACACTTGATGTACGCATCACATATCTCAGGATATTTACTCTGAGGTATTGTAAGGCGTATTTCATTACTGAAAGATTTCTCACATTCACAACATATATGAGGAGTCTCTCCTGTGTACATTTTCGGATGTGTAGTGATGGTCGGTGTTAAGTACAATATTTTTCATCACACAGTACATTTAGCAGTTTTCCTCCCTCCCTGAAGAATTTCTTGGGCAGGGAGAACAGAATTATGATACTGCAGATCTTTTTGACTGTCACAATCATGAAGAAAATGCTCTGAATAGCCGATGGATTTTTTAAGAACAGGAGACATACGAGATCTATATGCAGCATGCATCTCATCAGGCTTAGGAGACAGAAGCATGTTCTGACACTTAATGAACTCCTCAGTCCTCACCCTTAAGTTGTTACCGTTATTACTAATCAGCTCTGGATTATGTGTAGAGCTCAAATTTAAAGTTGTTGCAAATCTTACGTTTTCCTCCACTTCGATACTACTTGCAACTGCCACTTCACAAAGACATTCATGTGGACTTTCCTGGCAGGTCTTGAACACATTTTCCATTACCTGGACATCTAAAATGAGTCATAGAAAAAAAGACACAAACATACATGAGATACAAATATTCCTTACTGTAAAGGTAATGACTTTACTTTCCCATCCTAAGTGTTAGATATTTTAAAATATAAAAGTGGAAATTGATTTGTGAGAAATATATGCTTTTCTCCCTAACCTATTAAGAAAATGATATTTTACAATGACCAATAATGTTTTTCTGTGTTTTAGTTCTCTTTTTATATCACAGGAAATATTTATTGAAATTACCCATCTATGTATTGCTACAGTTTTAAGCTGAATACTACCTATAATATACCTGCAGCTGTTTTTTTTCAAATACTGTTTTGTTTATACATTGAGGAATAGCTGCCTTTCTTTTATTTTTGAGAAATACTCTAAATATTGTGCTGTTTTGCATCTTTTTAAAACTTTCTTTTCTTTTCTTTTCTTTTTTTTTGTAGTTCATAGGCCTCGGCCCTGTCCCTGAACACTTCAGCAGAAGACTATAACCCCTATCCTTGAGCTTCAGCCCCACTTCCTGTTTTCTAGAGTTAACTACTGATAAGAGTCTCAGGTCCTGAGTACCAGATAGGATTATCTTACCCAGTTTCAATGCTGTTTGCTTATTAGCCATTAAGTGAGGAACACGAATTTTTTCTAGATTCAGCGGCCACAAGTTTGGTTTATATGTCTGTTTGCCTTTGATCCATGCAAGAACGATTCTTGAGAGTAAGGACTTACACCTATATCCCTTCAGTTACAACTTCTCACTAAAGTCTCAATTTAGGTATTTGTGGGAATTTTGAAATTATTTCTTTCCATTTGAAGTCTTATAAAAATTCCTTTTCTAACACTCCTGTCCCTCAGAAGCATGGAAGACCAGAAAATCCCCAGCTCATTGTCTAGTTAATTTTCTTATGTTGATTGAAACTTTGTTGTTTTTTTTTCCTTCCATTCCTGGGTTTGAACTTAGGACCTAACCACTGTCCTTGGGTTTTCTCAAGACTAGAACCCTACCAATGAATTCATTACTTCTGGCTTTTTCTATGTATGTTGTAATAAGGAATCAAACCTGTGTCTTTGTGCATGCTAGGCAAGCACTCTACACTAGGCTCAATTTCTGGTGGAAACGTCTGGTTTTGAATACCAGTCTCTTCCTACCAGCATAAAGATATTATCCTAATCAGAGAATAATGCCCTGACTTATTCCTTGTTTGCTCAATCATTAAAGAAATGAAATATCTTTCTTTCTTTCTTTCTTTCTTTCTTTCTTTCTTTCTTTCTTTCTTTCTTCCTTTCCTTCCTTCCCTCTTTCTTCCCTCTCTCTTCTTTCTTTCTTTCTTTCTTTCTTTCTTTCTTTCTTTCTTGTTTTGCAGTCATGGGACTTGAATTCTAGACCTGGCTGTTCTTCCTGAGCTCTTCAGCTCAAGGCTACTGCCCTATGTCTTTAGACTCAACCCCACTTCTCATTTTCTATTGGTTCATTGGAGAGAAGAGTCTAAGGTGTTTTTGTGATAGGTCAGTCTTTGAACCTTGATCCTCAGATCTCAGCCTCCTAAGTAGCTAGGATTACAGGCATGAGCCACGGGCTCATGGCTTTCTCATTTTATTTTGTTTCACAGTGATTTCTACAGAGAAATCTAACTTTAACTCTACTGCCACATAGAATTCATCATATCACCCTATGATTCTTGGTGCCGGGGGTTTGGGCTAGCATGCACAAAAACCTGGTTCAGTTCCTTGGTACTACATACAAAGAAAAAGCCAGAAGTGGTGCTATGACTCAAGAAGTAGAGAGCTAGCCTTGAGAAAACCCAAGGACCATGCTCAGGCCCTGAGACCAAGCATAGGATTGGGAAAAGAAAATGATTCTTGATTCATTCACAAAGAATTCCATAGGTTCCACACAGGATTTAGGGTAACTAAGAATATTATTGCTCAGTACATCACAACATGAACTTACCAATGGGGCTCAGGCTCCAACATCAATATGAAGATGCATTCACTCACCTGTGATATTCTTGTCAGAGGAATTTCCTATCCAGAGTTCTGCACAGTGCTCTAGCTTGTCAATTAATACAGGTTTGGGAACACAGGGCCCTGTAAATTAGAAACAGTAGAGAATTATTGCTTATGCTGTGTCATCATTGCTTTAAGTTCGCAGACATCCTACTCACAAGTTATCTATTAAATCTTTTTTCTCATTTCTCACTGGCTCCATGGTTGACTTTTCCCCAGCTCTGCATTCATTTTGTATGGCATAAACTTAGCTGTCTTGCTCAAGGCTAGAAAAATACTAGTTTGAGTCCCAGCTCCACTTACATGCATAGGTCTTCATGCATGCTAATCAAGCACTCAACCACAAAGTCAAACTCTTGACACTCCACTAACATTTTTGAGGGGTTACTTGGAGTTATAGAGTTTCATGGCAATTTTTATGCCATTGCTGGCTTCAAATTAGAATTCTTAGATTTCTTCCTCCTGAATATTTTAAGATTACAGGCATGAAACATTGCACCTAGTGCCAGGTTTCCATTATAAACGCACTGTTTAGTGATTTGTAGATCCTATTTCCAATAATGATATATATTCTATTCTGGATGGTTTATCCACTTACAATTACTGTGTAAGTTTGGAATGTCGTCTCCATTAGAGGAAACATAATTTAGAACTGTTGTCAAAGTATCCTGAAGGTATCCTGAAGAATGAGTACAAAATTACCTTAGGTTTTCTTTAGAAAGTAATGATACTTCTCAGGGCCTGGAATCTTTCATTTAAATAGTATTGAAAATTTGATAAACATTCACATATCTGCAAAATAACAAGGCACTTGGCCTTGCAAGTGAATTTGACTTTTGCTCACCTAAGGACACCAGGTTGCTGTAGGTCTCCGGCATTAAATCTCTGTACAGGGTCCTCTCAGCATTATCCAGATGCTGCCACTCCTCCCAGCTGAAATCCACAGCTACATCATCAAATGACACCAGCTTCTGGAATGGCACAATTTCATCAAGTAATTAGCACTGAGTTATAAACACACCATGTCTGGAATTTTATTCTTTTTTTTTGTTGGAATTGTATTCCTTTACATAAATCTTTAGACTTACATGAAATATTGACCTGAAAAGCTTAGGGATGGTGCCTAGGCCCAGAGTTCAAGTCCCAAGACCCACAAAAAAATAAAAAGGCAAGCCAGGTGTTGGTGGCTCACGCCTGTCATCCTAGCTACTCAGGAGACTGAGATCTGAGGACCATGGTTTCAAAGCCAGCCTGGCACAAAATTCCATGAGACTCCTTTCCAATTACCCACCATAAAATGTTTAAATGGCTTGTGGCATATCATGGTAGAGCAATTGTGGTATCGACAAAAATAAGTCGGAGGAGTAGATTTAGGTTATAAATGGAATTATTCCATTGAAAAGGAACTACATTATATGATGATATATGCTGATACTGAGAGAATATTGCAAAATCTTATGGTATCAAGTAATAATACTGTGAAGTACACCCAGAATGTTAATGTTCTATGTCTGGCATAATAATCACTTGGGGAAGAAACTTTTTTTTCTTTTTTTTGGCTGGGGGATTTGTAAGGCTTGAACTCTGGGCCTGGGCACTGTTCCTGAGCTCTTCAACTCAAGGCTATCACCCTACCTATGAAGCCACAGTGCCATTTCCCATATTCTAGTGGTGAACTGTAGATGAGAGTCTCATAGACTTTCTAATGCCCAGGCTGGCTTTGAACCAAATCTTTAGATATCAGCCTGATATCTGAGTAGCTAGGATTACAGGTAGAAGTCACTGCACCTGGCAAGAAATTTATTTCTTGCTGTTTTATACTACAAATTTACTGTATGTTTTACTTTTTCAAAAAGACTGAGGATGACCTTTGTTCTGTATATAATGGGAAGAGGGGTAGGGAGCTGTGAGCAGAAGAACTGAGGGGCAATACTCAGGGTAGGACAATAGCCTTAAACTAAAGAGCTCACGGCCCAAGGTCCAAGCCCCATGACTTTCCCCACTACCCCACAAAAAAAGGGAAAAAAATTGGAGATTGGAGAGGATTTTCTAAAAAGAATATATAGAAATAGTAGTTCAAAATGTAGAAAGAAGTTCAATATTAACAGTTATGAGAAAAATTAAAATTACAATGAAATCATTACTTTAAGTATATTAATATAAATATAGTTTTAAACAAAAAGATCCACATACACACACACAAACACACACATACACACACACGCATACAAAAAAACAACTTTCAAAGTCTAACTATTACTGGGAAGGTAGTGAGAAGAAGTAGAACTTTGGAATAGTTCTGCAAGGAATATAAAACAATCAAAAATTGCGTGGAGAGTGCTAAAAAAGTACTAAATATAGAATTACATAGAAATATGTTCCAACACTTCTATTTCTAGATTTGTACCTAACGGAAGAGAAAGCAGAGACTAGAACAAATATGTGGAGAATCCATTCACAACTATTAATAATAATCAAAAGATAGAAATATGCAAAACAATGCATTGAAAATGAAGAACATTTTACTATATTTTACAGATGAATCTTGATTACAGTAAACTAAAAATACAGCAGTCATAAAGGAAGAGCTAAGGTATGTTTTCCCTTCCAGAGCTTCCAAGGATCAACAAACCCTTAGAGCCAAAAAGCACGATGGTTCCAGAGAATGGAGTAGAGAGGAACAGGAGCTGAATGTTTAATGATTATACATGGAAGATGAACATTGCTCTAGATGGGTAGAATGAAGAGAGAACTGTACCCTAAACAATGGTTATGTAGCCACACAGGATGGGACACACCTATACTCCCTGATCTTGGGAAACTCAAGAAGGATTTCTTGCCAACCTGGATGCATGGAAAGATCTATCATAAAAACTAATGTGGAGGGGCTGGGAGTTTGGCATAGTTGTAGAGTGCTTGTATGAAGACGAAGGTTCAATTCCGCAGTACCACATACACAGAAAAAACCAGAAGTAGTGCTGTGGCTCAAGTAGAAGATCACTAGGCTTGAGGAAAGCTGAAGGACAGTGCTTAAACCGAGTTTAAAAAAAACCCAGAAAGCTGAGCATGATGGGGTGGTGGCTCACTTCTATAATCCTAGATACTCAGGAGGCTGACATCTGAGGATCAAGGTTTAAAGCCATCCTGGCACAAAAAGACCTGAGACACTTATCTCCAATTTACATTTAGAAAATAGGAAGTGGGGCTTGGCTCCAGGGTAAGGTGGTAGCCTGGAGCTGAAGAGCTCAGGGATAGTGCCCAAGCTGAGTTCAAGAGCTATGACCCACCAAAAAAAAGAAAAAAACAAAAAATAATATGGAAAAATTTGGATTCTATGAATTTTATCAGGCATATAAATGTCTTTTTTTGCTGTTGAAATAACAACTTGTTTGGAAACATTTTAAAAGTTTTTACCTAGAAATGTCCACCACAAATGGAATTAATAACAAACACAAAATATGCAAAAGATACAAATTATCACAATATGGGTATCCTGCTTCTGTATCTTTCACTGACTCCTGTTCAAATGAGTCACATATTCTGAATCATTTCTCCCAGTCGATATATGCCACAAGTGTTAGCTTGTACTGTACTTCTTGGGAAATCAAAATCAAATACTAAGCAAATGTGTGATAGATTTTGTCAACAGTGATATTTCAAATATAAATCCCTACTCATTGCATTATTTAATATCAATGTCGGAATCTAACTTACACTGGCAGAATCTTCAATCTTTTGAGAATCTTCAAAAGGGTGTGTAAATATTTAGGATCGTTATGTCTTCCTGGAGGAAAGATCCCTTTAGTAGTATGTAGTAACCTTCTTTGTCTTTTCTTACTAATTTTAGTTTGAAGTCTATTGTATCTGATATGAGGATGGCAACTCCAGCCTGTTTATGGGGGCAGTTAGCTTGATAGAGTTTATTCCAACCTCTCACTTTCAAAAGACGATTGTTTTGGGGTAAGATGTATCTCTTGAAGTCAGCAGAACGATGGCTCTTGCTTTTTGATCCAACTACACAGCCTATGCCATTTAATTGGAGAGTTAAGTCCATTGATATTGAGACTTAGGATTGAGAGATATTTATTAGTTCCTACCATTCTAAAAAGCTTTTAGTAGGGCCTGTGTCTTGACAGTTCTTGTGGTCCTTAGACAGTATGCTGTTTAGGTGCTATTTCTTTCCCTATATTGCAGTTATTTTGGTTTTCTATATATAGAGCATCGTTGAGAATTCTCTGTAGTGTTGGTTTTGTTTCGACATATTGTTGCAGCTTTTCCCTGGAATGGAATGTTTTTCTTGTTCCCTCAGTTATGAATGAGAGCTTAGCTGGCTACAGTATTCTTGGTTGGTAGTTATTTGATTTAAGGGCATGACATATATACTTCTAGTCACTTCGTGCTTGCATGGTCTCTTCTGAGACATCTGGGGTTATTCTGAATGGTTTGCTTTTATAGGTTACTGATCCCTTTTCCCTGGCTGCCTTTACGATCTTTTCTTTCGTTTCTATTGATCCAGTTCGGATCACAATATGGCGGTGGGATGTTCTTTTCTGGTCAGGTCTGTTTGGGGTTCTAAAAGCTTCTCGTATCTGGATGGGCCTGCCCTTCTGGATATTTGGGAAATTCTCTGAGAGGATTCCCTGAAGTATATTTCCAATACCATTGACCTCTTTCTCCACGCCCTCCTCAATACCAACTAGCCTTAAATTAGGCTTCCTAATTGTATCTTGGACCTCCTGAAGCGCTCTCTCATATTTCCTAGATTTGGATTGACTCATTTTCTGTTCTTTATCATACCTAAATTATCTTCAGCCACGGAAATTCTCTCCTCTGCAATGTCTAACCTGCTATCAAAGCTATCTACTTTATTTTTCATCTCCTTTGCTTCTAATTGCTCACTTTTGATGCCTTGCATCCCTTGTTTTAGATCATGTATGGATTTCTTTATCTCCTTGATTTCCTTTTCAGTGGTTAGCTCAGTAGCTTTATTTTCTTTGGACATTTGCTGGAGTTTGGTCACGTTTTTATGTGTGGATTCTTTGAATTCATCCATCTTTCTTTGAAAAACCTTTATTATGGCCTCCTTTATGGCTTCTTCTTTTTCACTTATCACCTTGTTTTTGCTTTCCTCTTGTTCAGGTATGGCTTCCTCCATTATCTCTTTCTTTATATTTTCACATTTTTCATTAATGATGTTTATCAATTGCATTTGTGTAGCAATTGGAAGACTCTCCTCTAGGTTTGCCAGTGACTGTTCCATTGTCTGTTTACATTGGGTGGGGGATGTTGTTTCTTGATTTGACATTTTTCTTGAGTTTCTTGTTCTGCCCATTTGACAATGGGAGCAAGATTACTACTAAATACGATTATAGTTTTTCAGATATAACCAACCTAGACTTCTGTAGCTGGCAGACACTACATGTTCACAAGTTTTGATTGGTATTATCACTCTTTCTTTTTGTGCACTTACAGACCAGCTTAATACAACCACTGATAAGCGATTTATACCCAAAACAATAAGCCTCTCAATCCAATCTCTATTGTCTTTAAGTCCCTCTGAGCCTAGAGATTAATTAACCACCTACATATACAATATTGCTCAACAGCCATCAAGTGTAGATCCGTGCAGTATAAGGGTTGAAAGACGAGCAGAGGTCCAGAGATAGAAAAAAAGAATGAGAGAGGTCAGGGGAGGTGCAAGAGGATTAACGTAGGAGTGTAAGAATATTGTAGTAATGAAGAAAAGTTATAGCATAAGGATAACTGACCTAAGTTTGTAAGTAGGTAGCATATTTGAGTACAAAGTTTGGAAAGTATTAGAATAAAACTTATGTGTTGCTGCACGAGTAGCTCTTAGTCCAACCAGTGGCCTCACAGTGGACCATGGGATGGATCTGTTTTTCTTCTCTACGTTGAGGGAAAGGGGTATTTCACAAGATGCAGAAGCGAAGATTTCAGAAGCAAATGCTGTGAGTTAATTAGCTCGTAAAAAGCATTTTTATTTTCTTTTATCTTTTTGCCAGTCTCGGGGCTTGAATTCAGGGCGTGAGCACTGTCCTCGGGTTTTCTCAAGTCTAGCCCTCTGCCACTTGAGCCACAGTGCCACATCTAGATTTTCTCTCTATGTGATACTGAGCAATCAAACCCAGATCTTCATGGATGCTAGGCAAGCACTCTACCACTATGCCAAACTCTCAACCCTGACATAGTAATTATAAAGTCATCATCATCATATCCAAATATCCTTTCTCCTACAAAGAATGAACATTTAACTGTGTTTAATGCTTTTTTTTTAATTTCACTAATTCTTCTGTGTTTTTCCCTCTTGCATTTTTTACACATGACAGCAAAGCTAATCATCAGGAAAAAATTGATTAGGATACAGAAACCTAATAATATCCTAGTAGATTGACGTCAAAAATATGTGCAAGATGCCCTGTGTGTTTGACCTAGTGGGAGAGTCCTTGGCTACCAAGCAGTAAGCCTCAGGTTTGATTCCTCATTACCACATACATAGAAAACGCTGCAAGTGGTGCTGTGGCTCGGTGGGACAGCTAAAGCCTAAAGAAAGCCCAAGAACAATGTTCACACTCTGAGGTCAAGTCCCAACACAAGCAAAAACAAAAAAAATTCGACAAGGGGCAAAATGCAGGCAGAGAAGGCACTGTGAAGCAAATGTTTTGTAAAGGATGAGGGCAATATTGACCCTTAAGTTTGGATCTTACCTAAGAAAGGCTCCTTGAGCCTGAGACCAGACTGGTAGTTGGGCCTAGTGGAAGACATTGGGATTCGATAAATAAGGTGTGCTGTATACTACATCCACATGTATATTGTGAGATTGGAGGAGAGATTCAGCCTCCAGTATGTCTTTGGTGAGGTCTTTTGTGAGCAAGGATCTTTGGTCATTGGGCCCTGAAAGGTGACCTTGCCTCCCTCACAATGGAACAGAATATGGAACCCTGGTAACCAAGCCACTGTAACTTACAACAGCTCAAGCCAGTTCACTCGGCCTGTGGCTCAGGAGGAAGAAAGATGTTGCTGTGCTGTTGCCAATGGTCAGGAAACTCGAGTCTCAGGAATGGAAGTTGTGGATGTCTTACTCAAAGATGTACATGCTAGATCATTGCCAAGCCAAAAATCCAGTATAACAGAACTTTCTCTAAGAAGAAGGCCAGGAAAATCCAGGGCAACCAGATGAGGTAAATTTCTAAGAAGAAATGTTTCACCCCATCATCCTCCCCACACACTACAACTTTCTTTTTTTTAAATTTTTTTATTGTAATTAGTAAAAGGGTTAGATGATATTTGCCAGATAGAAGGTGCATTAATTCACATACATTGATACCCTTTCACATGTCTTGGTACCCATTTCCCTCCAACCCCACACCCCCCACCCGTCTTGGTTTTCCCCCCTTCCCTATCAAATTTCAAATATCCAAATACAAATAAATTCAATATATCAGATAACAAAGTGAGATACTATACCAATATGGGATAACCAAGGGACAGCAAGCGAAATGAGAGACAACATAGTACATTAAGGACAACAATCATTCATTATATGGCTTTTGTGTCAATATCCTGGAGGTCCTTTCAATTAGCTTCTCATTGTATGGCCTTATATATGGCCTTTTGCTCTATTGACAATCTCTGCTAGTAGAGCCCAAGGTTTCTACTGATTATGACGAATGAGGGAAACCACTGAGCCTAAGTTCCTTTGAGTCTGGCTTACTTCACTTAATATGATTTGTTCTAAGCCTTTCCATTTCCTAACAAATGGGGCGATGTCATTCTTTCTGACAGCAGCATAGAATTCCATTGTGTACAAATACCACAAGTTGTTGATCCACTCATCAACTGAGGGACATCTGGGTTGGTTCCATATCTTTGCTATGGTGAATAGCGCTGCAATGAACATTGTTGTGCTAGTGGGTTTAGTATGCCCTTGTTTCTGGATTGTTGGGTAAATGCCAAGTACTGGAATTGCTGGGTCATAGGGGAATTCTATGTTTAGCGTTTTGAGGCACTGCCGCACTGCTTTCCATAGTGGTTGAACGAGTTTTCACTCCCACCACCAGTGTAGTAGTGATCCCTCCTGACCACATCCCCTCCAGCATCTGTTGTCATTCGTTTTCCTGATCCTGGCCACTCTAACTGGAGTGAGTTGGAATCTTAGAGTTGTTTTGATTTGCATTTCTTTTATGACCAGAGATGTTGAGCATTTCTTCATGTGTCTATAGGCCATTTTTGTTTCTTCTTCAGAGAAGACTCTCTTGAACTCTTTGGCCCATTTTGTAATGGGATGGGTGTTACTTTGGAGGTTAGTTTTGGAGTGATTCAATTTTTTGAGTTGTTGATATATTTTAGATATGAGGCCTTGTTCCGTTGTTTGGTTGGTGAAGATCTTCTCCCACTCTGTAGGCTTCCTGATTAGTTTACTAGCTATATCCGTTGCCATACAAAAGCTCTGCAGTTTAATGCAGTCCCACTTATCCAGCTTTTCTCTGATTTGTTGTGAATCTTGGTCCTTATTAAGAAAGTTTCGACCTGTGCCAAGGAGGCCTAGTGTATCTCCTATTCCTTCCTGTAAACTTTTCAGTGTGTCAGCTTTTACCTCCAGGTCTTTGATCCATTTGGAGTTAATTCTAGTGCAAGGTGATAAAGAAGGATGCAACTTTAGTTTTCTGCAGGTGTTTAACCAGTTCTGCCAGCTCAACTTGTTGAAGAGGCTATCTTTCTTCCATTCTATTTTTTTGGTTCCCTGGTCAAAGATTAGGTGGCCATAGGTCTGTGGTTTAATATCTGGGTCCGCAGGTCTACTCCATTGGACTTCAGGCCTGTTCTTGTGCCAGTACCAAGCTGTTGTGAGAATTATAGCTCTGTAATAGAGCGTTAAGTTTGGAATTGAAATTCCTCCAGCGCTGTTCTTTCTGCTAAGAAGTGTTTTTGCTATACGGGGTCTTTTATTATTCTATATGAAATTTTGAATTGCCTCTTCTATGTCTTTAAAGAATGACATTGGGATGTTGATGGGTATTACATTGAATTTGTAGATAGCCCTTGGCAAGATTGTCATTTTCACAATGTTGATTCTTCCAATCCAGGAGCATGGGAGGTTTTTCCATTTCCTTAGTTCTGCTTTAATTTCCTTTTTTAGGGTTTTAAAGTTTTCATCTAAACGGTCCTTTACATTCTTAGTTAAGCTAATTCCTAGGTACTTTATTTTCTTTGAGGCTATTGTGAAAGGAGTTTCTTTCCTGATTATTGCCTCGTTCCTCTCACTGTTGGCGTAAAGGAAGGCAGTTGCTTTGTGAGGGTTGATTTTATGGCCTGCTACCCTTCCAAAGCTTTGAATCAGCTCAAGGAGCTTGGGAGGAGAGTCTATAGGATTCTTTAAATACAGAATCATGTCATCTGCAAAGAGGGATAGTTTCATTTCCTCTTTCCCTACTTGGATCCCCTTTATGCTTGCTTCTTGCCTTATTGCACTGCCTAGGAATTCTAGTACTATGTTAAAAAGGAGTGGAGAGAGTGGGCAGCCTTGTCTCGTTCCTGATTTTAGAGGGAATGGCTTTAGATTTTCACCATTAAGTATAATACTAGCAGTGGGTTTCTCATACACAGCCTTTATTACATTGAGAAATGTTCCATGAATTCCTAGTTTCTCCACATCTTGTAACATGAAGGGGTTTTGGATCTTGTCAAATGCCTTTTCCGCATCTATTGAGACAATCATGTGATTTTTGTCCTTGCTCCTGTTGATGTGTTGAATTATATTAATTGATTTGTGTATGTTGCACCAGCTTTGCCTCCCTGTGATGAATCCAGTTTGATCATAGTGTATAATTTTTGATGAGTTGTTGTAGAAGATTGGCCAGTATTTTGTTGAGAAGTTTCGCATCGATGTTCATCAAAGAAATGGGTCTATAGTTCTCTCTCTTTGATGAATCTCTGTCTGGTTTGGGGATGAGGCATATACTGGCTTCACAGTATGAGTTTGGTGAAGAGCTTGAGGAGTATTGGTGTGAGCTCTGCTTTGAAGACCTTATAGAATTCAGCTGTGAATCCATCTGGCCCTGGCTCTTTTTAAGTGGAAGTTGTCTAATTTCCATTTCTATTTCAGAGCTTGAAATAGGCCTGTTGAGTTGGGTTACCTCTTCTTGATTCAGTGTGGGTATGTTAATATTGTCTAGGAATTCATCCATTTCTTCTAGATTCTCAAATTTGTTGGCTTAAAGGTTTGAGAAGTATTCCCTCATGATATTCTGGATCTTGGTAATTTCTTTCGTGATATTACCATTTTCATCTGCGATTTTGTTTATTTCCATGTGCTCTCTTCTTTTTTGGTAAGATTTGCTAAGGGCTTGTCAATTTTGTTAATTCTTTCAAAGAACCAACTCCTTGTTTTGTTGATTCTTTCTATAGTTTTTTTTTTATTCCAAATCATTTAATTCTGCTTTGCTTGTAATAATTTGCTTTCTCCTAATGGGTTTAGGGTTGGTTTGTTGCTCTTTTTCCAGGAGGTTAAGGTGAGACCTTAACTAGGTGGTTTGCCATTTTTCCAACTTGCTGTTGTAGGCACTCAGCGCTATAAATTTTCCTCTGAGTACTGCCTTTGTTGTGTCCCTAAGGAGTTGATATTTGTGTGCTCCTTATGGTTAAATTTCATAAACAGTTGGATATCTGTTCTGATCTCTTCGATTACCCATTGTTTTTGATTCAAAAATGTGTTGTTCAGTCTCCATGAGTTACAGGGTTTTCGTTGGTGGAGATGTGTGTTCAGTTCCAATTTGATGCCTTTATGGTCTGAGAGTGTGCATGGAATAATTTCAGAGTTTCTGAATCTGTCCAGGTTTGTTTTATGTCCTAAGATGTGGTCTATTTTGGAAAATGTTCCATGTGCTGCTGAGGAAAACGTATATTGTGTTGTTACTGGGTGGAATATTCTGCAGATGTCTGTTAGATCTAGTTGGTCTATATAGTTCTTCAGTTCTAAGTTTTCTCTGTTGAGTTTTTGCTTTGTTGATCTCTCCATAGGTGAGAGTGGTGTGTTAAACTCACCAACAATCACTGTATTTCGATCTATGTATGTATGGTTTCAGTGTAAGTAAATTTTGCTTGATGAAGTTTGGAGCTCCGGGATTGGGTGTGTAAATATTTAGGATCGTTACGTCTTCCGGGAGGAAAGATCCCTTTAGTAGTATGCAGTAACCTTCTTTGTCTTTTCTTACAAATTTTAGTTTGAAATCTATTGTGTCTGATATGAGGATGGCAACTCCAGCCTGTTTATGGGGGCTGTTAGCTTGACAGAGTTTATTCCAACCTCTCACTTTCAAAGATGATTGTTTTTGGGTAGATGTGTCTCTTGAAGACAGCAAAACGATGGCTCTTGCTTTTTGATCCAACTAGACAGCCTATGCCGTTTAATTGGAGAGTTAAGTCCATTGATATTGAGAGTTACGATTGAGAGATATTTATTAGTTCCTACCATTTTTAAAAGCTTTTAGTAGGGCCTGTGTCTTGACAGTTCTGTGGTCCTTAGATGGTATGCTGTTTAGGTGCCATTTCTTTCCCTATGTTGCATTTATTTTGGTTTTCTATGTATAGAGCATCTTTGAGAATTCTCTGTAGTGTTGGTTTTGTTTCGACATATTGTTGCAGCTTTTCCCTGGAATGGAATGTTTTTATTGTTCCCTCAGTTATAAATGAGAGCTTAGCTGGCTACAGTATTCTTGGTTGGTAGTTATTTGATTTAAGGGCATGACATATATGCTTCCAGTCACTTCGTGCTTGCATGGTCTCTGCCGAGAAATCTGGGGTTATTCTGATTGGTTTGCTTTTATAGGTTACTGATCCTTTTTCCCTGGCTGCCTTTAGGATCTTTTCTTTCGTTTCTATTGATCCAGTTCGGATCACAATGTGGCGGTGGGATGTTCTTTTCTGGCCAGGTCTGTTTGGTGTTCTAAAAGCTTCTTGTATCTGGATGGGCCTGCCCTTCTGGATATTTTGAAGTTCTCTGAGATGATTCCCTGAAGTATATTTCCAATACCATTGACCTCTTTCTCCACGCCCTCCTCAATACCAACTAGCCTTAAATTAGGCTTCCTAATTGCATTTTGGACCTCTTGAAGCGCTCTCTCATATTTCCTAGATTTGGATTGACTCATTTTCTGTTCTTTCTCTATATTAACTAAATAATCTTCAGCCCCGGAAATTCTCTCCTCTGCCTTGTCTATCCTGCTATCAAAGCTATCTACTTTATTTTTCATCTCCCTTGCTTCTAATTAGTCACATTTGATGCCTTGCATCTCCTGTTTTAGATCATGTATGGATTTCTTTATCTCCTTGATTTCCTTTTGAGTGGTTAGCTCAGTAGCTTTATTTTCTTTGGACATTTGCTGGAGTTTGGTCATGTTTTTATTTGTGGATTCTATGAATTCATCCATCTTTCTTTGAAAAACCTTTAGTATGGCCTCCTTTATGGCTTCTTCTTTTTCACTTATCACCTTGTTTTTGCTTTCCTCTTGTTGAGCTATGGCTTCCTCCATTATCTCTTTCTTTATATTTTCACATTTTTCATTAATGATGTTTATCAATTGCAATTGTGTAGCACTTGGAAGACTCTCCTCTAGGTTTGCCAGGGACTGTTCCATTGTCTGTTTACATTGGGTGGGGGATGTTGTTTCTTGATTTGACATTTTTATTGAGTTTCTTGTTCTGCCCATTTGAAATGGGAGCAACATTACTACTAAATACGATTATAGTTTTCCAGATATAACCAACCTAGACCTCTGTAGCTGGCAGACACTAGATGTTCACAAGTTTTGATTGGTATTATCACTATTTATTTTGTGCACTTACAGACCAGTCTAATACAACCACTGATAAGCGATTTATACCCAAAACAATAAGCCCCTCAATCCAATCTCTATTGTCTTTAAGTTCCTCTGAGCCTAGAGAATAATTAACGACCTACAAATACAATATTGCTCAACAGCCATCAAGTGTAGATCCGTGCAGTATAAGGGTTGAAGGACGAGCAGAGGTCCAGAGATAGAAAAATAGAATGAGAGAGGTCAGGGAGGTACAAGAGGATTAACGTAGGAGTGTAAGAATATTGTAGTAATAAAGAAAAGGTATAGCATAAGGATAACTAACCTAAGTTGGTAAGTAGGTAGCATATTTGAGTACAAAGTTTGGAAAGTATTAGAATAAAACTTATGTGTTGCTTCGCGACTGGCTCTTAGCCCAACCAGTGGCCTCACAGTGGACCATGGGATGGATCTGTTTTTCTTGTCTACGTTGAGGGAAAGGGGTATTTCACAAGATGCAGAAGCGAAGATTTCAGAAGCAAATGCTGTGAGTGAATTAGCTCATAAAAAGCATTTATATTTTCTTTTATCTTTCTGCCAGTCTTGGGGGTTGAATTCAGGGCCTGAGCAATGTCCTCGGGGTTTCTCAAGTCTAGCCCTCTGCCACTTGAGCCACAGTGCCACATCTAGATTTTCTATCTATGTGATACTGAGCAATCAAACCCGGATCTTCATGGATGCTAGGCAAGCACTCTACCACGATGCCAAACTCTCCACCCTGACATAGTAATTATAAAGTCATCATCATCCTCATCATCATCATATCCAAATATCCTTTCTCCTACAAAGAATGAACACTTAACTGTGTCTAATGCTTTTTTTTTAATTTCACTAATTCTTCTGTGTTTTTCCCTCTTGCATTTTTTACACATGACAGCAAAGCTAATCATCAGGAAAAAATTGATTAGGATACAGAAACCTAATAATATCCTAGTAGATTGACGTCAAAAATATGTGCAAGATGCCCTGTGTGTTTGACCTAGTGGGAGAGTCCTTGGCTACCAAGCAGTAAGCCTCAGGTTTGATTCCTCATTACCACATACATAGAAAACGCTGCAAGTGGTGCTGTGGCTCGGTGGGACAGCTAAAGCCTAAAGAAAGCCCAAGAACAATGTTCACACTCTGAGGTCAAGTCCCAACACTAGCAAAAACAAAAAAAAATTCGACAAGGGGCAAAATGCAGGCAGAGAAGGCACTGTGAAGCAAATGTTTTGTAAAGGATGAGGGCAATATTGACCCTTAAGTTTGGATCTTACCTAACAAAGGCTCCTTGAGCCTGAGACCAGACTGTTAGTCGGGCCCAGTGGAAGATATTGGGATTGGACAAATAAGGTGTGCTGTTTACTACATCCACATGTATATTGTGAGATTGGAGGAGAGATTCAGCCTCCAGTATGTCTTTGGTGAGGTCTTCTGTGAGCAAGGATCTTTGGTCATTGGGCCCTGAAAGGTGACCCTGCCTCCCTCACAATGGAACAGAATATGGAACCCTGGTAACCAAGCCACTGTAAATAACAACCAATCAAGCCAGCTCACTTGGCCTGTGGCTCAGGAGGAAGAAAGATGTTGCTGTGCTGTTCCCAAAGTTCAGGAAACTTGAGTCTCAGGCATGGAAGTTGTGGCTGCCTTACTCGAAGATGTCCATGCTAGATCATTGCCAAGCCACAAATCCAGTATAACAGGCCTTTCTCTAAGACGAAGGCCAGGAAAATCCAGGGCAACCAGATGAGGTATATTTCTAAGAAGAAATGTATTTGACCCCATCATCCTCCCCACACATTACAACTTCCTTTCTTTAAATTTTTTATTCTAATTAGTAAAAGGGTTACATGATATTTGCCAGAGAGAAGGTGCATTAATTCACATACTTTGATACCCAATCACATGTCTTGGTACCCATTTCCCTCGAACGCTACACCCCCACCCGTCTTGGTTTTCCCCCCTTCCCTATCAAATTTCAAATATCCAAATACAAATAAATTCAATATATCAGATAACAAAGTGAGACACTACACCAATATGGGATAACCAAGGGACAGCAAAGGAGATGAGAGACAACATAGTACATTAAGTACAACAATCATTCATTATGTGGCTTTTGTTTCAATATCCTGGAGGTCCTTTCAATTAGCTTCACATTATATGGCCTTATATATGGCCTTTTGCTCTATTGCAAATCACTGATAGTACAGCCCAAAGTTTCTACCAATTATGACTAATGAGGGAAACCACTGAGCCTAAGTTCCTTTGAGTCTGGCTTACTTCACTTAATATGATTTGTTCTAAGTCTTTCCATTTCCTAACAAATGGGACGATGTCATTCTTTCTGACAGCAGCATAGAATTCAATTGTGTACAAATACCACAACTTGTTGATCCACTCATCAACTGAGGGACATCTGGGTTGGTTCCATATCTTTGCTATGGTAAATAGCGCTGCAATGAACATTATTGTGCTAGTGGGTTTTGTATGCCCTTGTTTCTGGATTGTTGGGTAAATGCCAAGTAGTGGAATTGCTGGGTCATAGGGGAATTCTATGTTTAGCCTTTTGAGACACTGCCACACTGCTTTCCATAGGGGTTGAACGAGTTTGCAATCTCACCAACAGTGTAGTAGTTATCCCTCCTGGCCACAACCCCTCCAGCATCCGTTGTCATTGGTTTTCCTGATCCTGGCCATTCTAACTGGAGTGAGGTGGAATCTTAGACTTGTTTTGATTTGCATTTCTTTTATGACCAGACATGTGGAGCATTTCTTCATGTGTCTATAGGCCATTTTTGTTTCTTCTTCAGAGAAGACTCTCTTTAAGTCTTTGGCCCATTTTTTAATGGGATGGGTGTTACTTTGGAGGTTAGTTTTGGAGTGATTCAATTTTTTGAATTGTTGATATATTTTAGATATGAGGCCTTTGTCCGTTGTTTGGTTGGTGAAGATCTTCTCCCACTCTGTAGGCTTCCTGATTAGTTTACTAGCTATATCCGTTGCCATACAAAAGCTCTGCAGTTTAATGCAGTCCCACTTATCCAGCCTTTCTCTGATTTGCTGTGATTCTTGGTCCTTATTAAGAAAGTTTCGACCTGTGCCAAGGAGGCCTAGTGTATCTCCTATTCCTTCCTGTAAACTTTTCAGTGTGTCAGCTTTTACCTCCAGGTCTTTGATCCATTTGGAGTTAATTCTAGTGCAAGGTGACAAAGAAGGACCCAACCTTAATTTTCTGCTGGTGCTTAACCAGTTCTGCCAGCACAACTTGTTGAAGAGGCTATCTTTCTTCCATTCTATTTTTTGGCTCCCTTGTCAAAGATTAGGTGGCCATAGGTCTGTGGTTTAATATCTGGGTCCGCAGTTCTACTCCATTGGACTTCAGGCCTGTTCTTGTGCCAGTACCAAGCTGTTTTGAGAATTATAGCTCTGTAATAGAGCCTTAAGTTTGGAATTGAAATTCCTCCAGCGCTGTTCTTTCTGCTAAGAAGTGTTTTTGCTATACGGGGTCTTTTATTATTCCATATGAAATTTTGAATTGCCTCTTCTATGTCTTTAAAGAATGACATTGGGATGTTGATGGGTATTACATTGAATTTGTAGATAGCCCTTGGCAAGATTGTCATTTTCACAATGTTGATTCTTCCAATCCAGGAGCATGGGAGGTTTTTCCATTTCCTTAGTTCTGCTTTAATTTCCTTTTTTAGGGTTTTAAAGTTTTCATCTAAACGGTCCTTTACATTCTTAGTTAAGCTAATTGCTAGGTACTTTATTTTCTTTGAGGCTATTGTGAAAGGATTTTCTTTCCTGATTATTGCCTCGTTCCTCTCAGTGTTGGCGAAAAGTAAGGCAGTTGATTTGTGAGGGTTGATTTTATGGTCTGCTACAATTCCAAAGCTTTGAATCCGCTCAAGGAGCTTGGGAGTAGAGTCTATAGGATTCTTTAAATACAGAATCATGTCATCTGCAAAGAGGGATAGTTTTATTTCCTCTTTCCCTACTTGGATCCCCTTTATGCTTGCTACTTGCCTTATTGCACTGCCTAGGAATTCTAGTACTATGTTAAAAATGAGTGGAGAGAGTGGGCATCCTTGTCTCGTTCCTGATTTTAGAGGGAATGGCTTTAGATTGTCACCATTAAGTATAATACTAGCAGTGGGTTTCTCATACACAGCCTTTATTACATTGAGAAATGTTCCATGGATTCCTAGTTTCTCCACATCTTTTTACATAAAGGGGTTTTGGATCTTGTCAAATGCCTTTTCCGCATCTATTGAGACAATCATGTGATTTTATCCCTGCTCCTGTTGATGTGTTGAATTATATTAATTGATTTGTGTATGTTGAACCAGCTTTGCCTCCCTGTGATGAATCCAGTTTGATCATAGTGTATATTTTTTGATGAGTTGTTGTAGACGGTTGGCCAGTATTTTGTTGAGAAGTTTTGCATCGATGTTCATCAAAGAAATGGGTCTATAGATCTCTTTCTTTGATGAATCTCTGTCTGGTTTGGGGATGAGGGATATGCTGGCTTCACAGAATCAGTTTGGTAAAGAACCTTCATTTTCAATTTCGTTGAAGAGCTTGAGGAGTATTGGTGTGAGCTCTGCTTTGAAGACCTTATAGAATTCAGTTGTGAATCCATCTGGCCCTGGACTCTTTTTAAGTGAAAGTTGTCTAATTTCCATTTCTATTTCAGAGCTTGAAATGAAAAAAAAATGAAAAAAAAGAAAGTTGTAGTAGTGGGGAGGATGATGGGGTGAAATACATTTCTTCTTAGAAATTTACCTCATCTCGTTGCCCTGGATTTTCCTGGCCTTCTTCTTAGAGAAAGTTCTGTTATACTGGATTTGTGGCTTGGCCATGATCTAGCATGTACATCTTTGAGTAAGACATCCACAACTTCCATGCCTGAGACTCGAGTTTCCTGACCTTTGGCAACAGCACAGCAACACCTTGCTTCCTCCTGAGCCACAGGCCAAGTGAGCTGGCTTGAGCTGGTTGTTACTTACAGTGGCTTGTTTACCAGGGTTCCATATTCTGTTCCATTGTGAGGGAGGCAAGGTCACCTTTCAGGGCCCAATGACCAAAGATCCTTGCTCACAAAAGACCTCACCAAAGATATACTGGAGGCTGAATCTCTCCTCCAATCTCACAATATACATGTGGATGTAGTATACAGGACACCTTATTTGTCCAATCCCAATGTCTTCCACTAGGCCCAACTACCAGTCTGGTCTCAGGCTCAAGGAGCCTTTCTTAGGTAAGATCCAAACTTAAGGGTCAATATTGCCCTCATCCTTTACAAAACATTTGCTTCACAGTGCCTTCTCTGCCTGCATTTTGCCCCTTGTCGAATTTTTTTTTGTTTTTGCTAGTGTTGGGACTTGACCTCAGAGTGTGAACATTGTTCTTGGGCTTTCTTTAGGCTTTAGCTGTCCCACCGAGCCACAGCACCACTTGCAGCGTTTTCTATGTATGTGGTAATGAGGAATCAAACCTGAGGCTTACTGCTTGGTAGCCAAGGACTCTCCCACTAGGTCAAACACACAGGGCATCTTGCACATATTTTTGACGTCAATCTACTAGGATATTATTAGGTTTCTGTATCCTAATCAATTTTTTCCTGATGATTAGCTTTGCTGTCATGTGTAAAAAATGCAAGAGGGAAAAACACAGAAGAATTAGTGAAATTAAAAAAAAAGCATTAGACACAGTTAAGTGTTCATTCTTTGTAGGAGAAAGGATATTTGGATATGATGATGATGAGGATGATGATGACTTTATAATTACTATGTCAGGGTGGAGAGTTTGGCATCGTGGTAGAGTGCTTGCCTAGCATCCATGAAGATCCGGGTTTGATTGCTCAGTATCACATAGATAGAAAATCTAGATGTGGCACTGTGGCTCAAGTGGCAGAGGGCTAGACTTGAGAAACCCCGAGGACATTGCTCAGGCCCTGAATTCAACCCCCAAGACTGGCAGAAAGATAAAAGAAAATATAAATGCTTTTTATGAGCTAATTCACTCACAGCATTTGCTTCTGAAATCTTCGCTTCTGCATCTTGTGAAATACCCCTTTCCCTCAACGTAGACAAGAAAAACAGATCCATCCCATGGTCCACTGTGAGGCCACTGGTTGGGCTAAGAGCCAGTCGTGAAGCAACACATAAGTTTTATTCTAATACTTTCCAAACTTTGTACTCAAATATGCTACCTACTTACCAACTTAGGTTAGTTATCCTTATGCTATACCTTTTCTTTATTACTACAATATTCTTACACTCCTACGTTAATCCTCTTGTACCTCCCTGACCTCTCTCATTCTATTTTTCTATCTCTGGACCTCTGCTCGTCCTTCAACCCTTATACTGCACGGATCTACACTTGATGGCTGTTGAGCAATATTGTATTTGTAGGTCGTTAATTATTCTCTAGGCTCAGAGGAACTTAAAGACAATAGAGATTGGATTGAGGGGCTTATTGTTTTGGGTATAAATCGCTTATCAGTGGTTGTATTAGACTGGTCTGTAAGTGCACAAAATAAATAGTGATAATACCAATCAAAACTTGTGAACATCTAGTGTCTGCCAGCTACAGAGGTCTAGGTTGGTTATATCTGGAAAACTATAATCGTATTTAGTAGTAATGTTGCTCCCATTTCAAATGGGCAGAACAAGAAACTCAATAAAAATGTCAAATCAAGAAACAACATCCCCCACCCAATGTAAACAGACAATGGAACAGTCCCTGGCAAACCTAGAGGAGAGTCTTCCAAGTGCTACACAATTGCAATTGATAAACATCATTAATGAAAAATGTGAAAATATAAAGAAAGAGATAATGGAGGAAGCCATAGCTCAACAAGAGGAAAGCAAAAACAAGGTGATAAGTGAAAAAGAAGAAGCCATAAAGGAGGCCATACTAAAGGTTTTTCAAAGAAAGATGGATGAATTCATAGAATCCACAAATAAAAACATGACCAAACTCCAGCAAATGTCCAAAGAAAATAAAGCTACTGAGCTAACCACTCAAAAGGAAATCAAGGAGATAAAGAAATCCATACATGATCTAAAACAGGAGATGCAAGGCATCAAATGTGACTAATTAGAAGCAAGGGAGATGAAAAATAAAGTAGATAGCTTTGATAGCAGGATAGACAAGGCAGAGGAGAGAATTTCCGGGGCTGAAGATTATTTAGTTAATATAGAGAAAGAACAGAAAATGAGTCAATCCAAATCTAGGAAATATGAGAGAGCGCTTCAAGAGGTCCAAAATGCAATTAGGAAGCCTAATTTAAGGCTAGTTGGTATTGAGGAGGGCGTGGAGAAAGAGGTCAATGGTATTGGAAATATACTTCAGGGAATCATCTCAGAGAACTTCAAAATATCCAGAAGGGCAGGCCCATCCAGATACAAGAAGCTTTTAGAACACCAAACAGACCTGGCCAGAAAAGAACATCCCACCGCCACATTGTGATCCGAACTGGATCAATAGAAACGAAAGAAAAGATCCTAAAGGCAGCCAGGGAAAAAGGATCAGTAACCTATAAAAGCAAACCAATCAGAATAACCCCAGATTTCTCGGCAGAGACCATGCAAGCACGAAGTGACTGGAAGCATATATGTCATGCCCTTAAATCAAATAACTACCAACCAAGAATACTGTAGCCAGCTAAGCTCTCATTTATAACTGAGGGAACAATAAAAACATTCCATTCCAGGGAAAAGCTGCAACAATATGTCGAAACAAAACCAACACTACAGAGAATTCTCAAAGATGCTCTATACATAGAAAACCAAAATAAATGCAACATAGGGAAAGAAATGGCACCTAAACAGCATACCATCTAAGGACCACAGAACTGTCAAGACACAGGCCCTACTAAAAGCTTTTAAAAATGGTAGGAACTAATAAATATCTCTCAATCGTAACTCTCAATATCAATGGACTTAACTCTCCAATTAAACGGCATAGGCTGTCTAGTTGGATCAAAAAGCAAGAGCCATCGTTTTGCTGTCTTCAAGAGACACATCTACCCAAAAACAATCATCTTTGAAAGTGAGTGGTTGGAATAAACTCTGTCAAGCTAACAGCCCCCATAAACAGGCTGGAGTTGCCATCCTCATATCAGACACAATAGATTTCAAACTAAAATTTGTAAGAAAAGACAAAGAAGGTTACTGCATACTACTAAAGGGATCTTTCCTCCCGGAAGACGTAACGATCCTAAATATTTACACACCCAATCCCGGAGCTCCAAACTTCATCAAGCAAAATTTACTTACACTGAAACCATACATACATAGATCGAAATACAGTGATTGTTGGTGAGTTTAACACACCACTCTCACCTATGGACAGATCAACAAAGCAAAAACTCAACAGAGAAAACTTAGAACTGAAGAACTATATAGACCAACTAGATCTAACAGACATCTGCAGAATATTCCACCCAGTAACAACACAATATACGTTTTCCTCAGCAGCACATGGAACATTTTCCAAAATAGACCACATCTTAGGACATAAAACAAACCTGGACAGATTCAGAAACTCTGAAATTATTCCATGCACACTCTCAGACCATAAAGGCATCAAATTGGAACTGAACACACATCTCCACCAACGAAAACCCTGTAACTCATGGAGACTGAACAACACATTTTTGAATCAAAAACAATGGGTAATCGAAGAGATCAGAACAGATATCCAACTGTTTATGAAATTTAACCATAAGGAGCACACAAATATCAACTCCTTAGGGACACAACAAAGGCAGTACTCAGAGGAAAATTTATAGCGCTGAGTGCCTACAACAGCAAGTTGGAAAAATGGCAAACCACCTAGTTAAGGTCTCACCTTAACCTCCTGGAAAAAGAGCAACAAACCAACCCTAAACCCATTAGGAGAAAGCAAATTATTACAAGCAAAGCAGAATTAAATGATTTGGAATAAAAAAAAAACTATAGAAAGAATCAACAAAACAAGGAGTTGGTTCTTTGAAAGAATTAACAAAATTGACAAGCCCTTAGCAAATCTTACCAAAAAAGAAGAGAGCACATGGAAATAAACAAAATCGCAGATGAAAATGGTAATATCACGAAAGAAATTACCAAGATCCAGAATATCATGAGGGAATACTTCTCAAACCTTTAAGCCAACAAATTTGAGAATCTAGAAGAAATGGATGAATTCCTAGACAATATTAACATACCCACACTGAATCAAGAAGAGGTAACCCAACTCAACAGGCCTATTTCAAGCTCTGAAATAGAAATGGAAATTAGACAACTTCCACTTAAAAAGAGCCAGGGCCAGATGGATTCACAGCTGAATTCTATAAGGTCTTCAAAGCAGAGCTCACACCAATACTCCTCAAGCTCTTCACCAAACTCATACTGTGAAGCCAGTATATGCCTCATCCCCAAACCAGACAGAGATTCATCAAAGAGAGAGAACTATAGACCCATTTCTTTGATGAACATCGATGCGAAACTTCTCAACAAAATACTGGCCAATCTTCTACAACAACTCATCAAAAATTATACACTATGATCAAACTGGATTCATCACAGGGAGGCAAAGCTGGTGCAACATACACAAATCAATTAATATAATTCAACACATCAACAGGAGCAAGGACAAAAATCACATGATTGTCTCAATAGATGCGGAAAAGGCATTTGACAAGATCCAAAACCCCTTCATGTTACAAGATGTGGAGAAACTAGGAATTCATGGAACATTTCTCAATGTAATAAAGGCTGTGTATGAGAAACCCACTGCTAGTATTATACTTAATGGTGAAAATCTAAAGCCATTCCCTCTAAAATCAGGAACGAGACAAGGCTGCCCACTCTCTCCACTCCTTTTTAACATAGTACTAGAATTCCTAGGCAGTGCAATAAGGCAAGAAGCAAGCATAAAGGGGATCCAAGTAGGGAAAGAGGAAATGAAACTATCCCTCTTTGCAGATGACATGATTCTGTATTTAAAGAATCCTATAGACTCTCCTCCCAAGCTCCTTGAGCTGATTCAAAGCTTTGGAAGGGTAGCAGGCCATAAAATCAACCCTCACAAAGCAACTGCCTTCCTTTACGCCAACAGTGAGAGGAACGAGGCAATAATCAGGAAAGAAACTCCTTTCACAATAGCCTCAAAGAAAATAAAGTACCTAGGAATTAGCTTAACTAAGAATGTAAAGGACCGTTTAGATGAAAACTTTAAAACCCTAAAAAAGGAAATTAAAGCAGAACTAAGGAAATGGAAAAACCTCCCATGCTCCTGGATTGGAAGAATCAACATTGTGAAAATGACAATCTTGCCAAGGGCTACCTACCAATTCAATGCAATACCCATCAACATCCCAATGTCATTCTTTAAAGAAATAGAAGAGGCAATTCAAAATTTCTTATGGAATAATAAAAGATCCCATATAGCAAAAACACTTCTTAGCAGAAATGCTGCGCCCGGCACCCCTGACCAGCAGGGAAGAACGGACACCACCCGAGGATCCTTCTCGTATCACGCTGTATTGAAGAGCAACTTGATTGAAGGGAGAGCTGAAGCAGAGGGGCCCGGGGCAGGGAAATGCAGCTGCTTATATACAATCGAGGAACACGGGGCTTTTGCCATTGGCTGCTCTGTTGCCAGGGCCACTTTAAAACTCGGGATTGGTCAGGCCTCTGACGTCATACGCGCAGACTCAGTGGAACGAGCAAAGGCTCCGCACTCACATACCAAATAAGGAGAACTAAGAAGTTGTTTACAAGGAGCGAGGCAGGGAACAGGCGCCATCTTGTAATGGCGGCCGCTCCGGCTCCCCACATCTCCCCCTTTTTGTTTTAACGCAGCAGGCCAACATACCCCTTGTGAAGAGAGTAGAGGTGCTGTCCTCCAAAGTAAAACTTGAGGTCCTACTCTAGAGGAGTGACCCAGGCGATCAACTCTGGATCCCTCCCCTTCAGGTCCTCTTTTCCCTTTGCGGAGATGGGCTAGGGGCGCAGACCCATATGCTGACGCACATGCTCTCCCTGACCTGTTAGGGTCAGGAGTGGTACTTTGTCCATCATTTCACAACTCTTGGCTGCCTATACTCCTATTCCTCGTGCAATAGACTAAGGTCTCGAGGGTGCAAAGGCAGTACAGGGCAGTTTTAGTTGGCCTTTAAAGCTGCAAGCCAAATTTTGGGGGAGTGTCCCTGCTCCAAGGCAGTGAGTGCATGAACAAGCATTGCTCTCTCTCTCTTATTGCGAGACCTCATTTGGCAGAGCAACCAAAAGCTAAAGACACAAAACCCAAAACAAACTGCAACAAACATTCACAGGAACTGGAACAAATGTAGGCAACGGCTCCAGCATTGACTCAATTTACACTCTATGGCAGAACAATTTAAAATACTATCATTACTTGAAGCTTTAAAGAGTAAAAACATAAACAGGAAGGTCCGCCTCTGGAACAAGTGCAGAAAACCCCACAACCCTTCCCTTGCCAGAACTATACATTAATCAGAGCGACCCAATTTTTGAGAAACCAGCCTAACACAGAAGGACAGATTTTTTGACAGGGTAAGGCATAGGGAACCTTGCAGTCCTAGGGAAGTTGCAAGGAAGAATTGGTGGCACAAAGGGGAAAACGGAAGAAGCATTAGTCACAGGCATTGGTAATGGAAAGGTCTTCATCACTGCCCACATCATCTTTTCCTTGTTGCTTTTTCCCTTCTGTCTCTTCATCCAAAGTCGTGGCAGCAGAAGAATTATTAACAGGGTTATTCCCAGGATTTTGTTTCGCATCATCCTCTTTAGGCGTTTGATTTTCCTCCAATATCCTTACGAGGCGCTGCGGCACCCAATGGGGGGATTCCTGTCCCTGTGGAAAAACACAAACAGCTCCCCTGGATCTCTGAATTACAGGATCCGGTCCATACCATTTATTATCGATAACATTTTTCCACATTACTTATTGTGTGGGTGGTATTGCCATTTTGCCAGCATGCCGATCAGCAGCTGATTGTCCATTGTCATCCACTGTTACATAATTTAAGGTAAACAGTGCAATGGCCAGCCTTTCTCTGGGGGAGGCATCTGGGCCTATTCCCTCCTTTTGTTTAAATAAAAGTTGTTTAAGTGTTCTATTGGCGCGTTCCACAATTCCCTGACCCTGGGGATTGTAAGGGAGGCCAGTAGAATGAACTACCTGCATTTGAGTGCAAAAGGAGTGAAATCCGGCAGAGGCATAAGCAGGGCCATTATCTGTTTTCAATTTTAATGGTTTTCCCCATGCTGCCCAGGCTTCCAAGCAATGAACACCCTTTCCCCTGTAAGGGCCGTGGCATGCATTATGCCAGAGAAAGTATCCACAGAAACATGAACATATTTTGTTTGGCCAAACTCAGGCACATGGGTAACATCCATTTGCCATAAGGCATTAGAGCAAAGGCCTCTAGGATTAACTCCAATTATGAAAGAGGGGTGATATACTACACAGGATTGACAAGCTTTAACAATTTCTCTAGCCTGTTGGCGTGAAATGGAAAACTTATAACGAAGGGTTTTTGCAGAAACATGATAAAGTTGATGAAAATCTCGTGCTAATTGAACAGAATTATGGGAAATGCCCACCAGGGCTCTGGCAGTCAAATCCACTAAGGCATTGGCCTCTGACATTGGACCAGGCAAGCCAGTATGTGCCAGAATATGACCAATGAAAAAAGGATTTTTCCTTTGTAAAATTAAACTCTGAAGTTGGGATAATATATTTGAAACTGTACTGCTACCTTTTATGGAGGCGGCGACTTCCAGGGATGCCACTGCATTAACTACATATTGTGAATCAGAATATAGGTTAAAAGGCTCAGAAAATTTCCCGAATACTTCTAAAACTGTTAGACATTCAACTACTTGTGGAGTTTCTGGTCGAAAATTTAAAGTTACTGGCTCTTTTCCTTGAACTACATAGGCACCTCGGCCTGTTTTTGACCCATCTGTAAATATAATTAGGGCATTACTCAGAGGCAGTTTTTCCGTAACTTTGGGGAAATACACCCAATCTTCACGCACAAAATTCAGCAGTGGATGTTTGGGATAATGATTGTCAATTATATTTGGAAAGGAGCACACCAAAACTGCCCACCAGTCAACAGAGGCAGCCAATATTTGTACTTGTTGACGGGTATAAGGAATAATTAATTTGTCAGGAAATTTTGCAAAGTGAGTCAAACACGCCTTGCAACCTGTAAGAGCTAACAAAGCAACTAATTCTGGAAAATACTGAATAGTTTTTAAGCCATAAGAATTTCCATGCAACCATAACAATGGGCCTTCTTGCCATAATACTCCTGTAGGATAATTCTTTGTTTTAAATATACACAGTAAGATTGGCGCTGATGGATTTACGCACAAAAGTTGTGCATTTTCTATGGCCTGTTCAAGACGCTGAATGGAACTCTTAGCCTGAACAGTCAATTTTCTAGGTGAGGTAACATCCAGGTCTCCCTCCAATAAGGAAAAGAGGGGCAACAATTCAGAGCGAGGGACATTAAGAAAATTTCGGACCCAATTTACTTCCCCCATTAATTTTTGAAAATCATGAAGGGTATGCAAATGATTTGTTTTCAAGACGACCTTTTGGGGTGTCACAGCTATGGGAGAAATTATGGAACCTAAAAACTGAACCTTTTCTGAAAATTGCACCTTTTCTGGTGCCAAGTTTAAGCCTGCCTTTGCAAGGAGTTTAGATAATTTACTAAATACTTGAAAAAGGATATTCTGCTCAGGGGCAGCTATTAGAATATCATCCATATAGTGAAGAATTCTAACAATGGGAAATTGCTGTCTCACAGGGAAAAGAACTGTGTCAACATATAGTTGGCATATTGTAGGGCTATTAGCCATTCCTTGTGGAAGAACCCTCCACTGAAATCGCGCATCAGGTTGTTCATGATTAACAGAAGGCAGGGTAAAAGCAAAACGTTCTCTATCCCTGGGATGCAAAGGAATAGAAAAGAAACAGTCCTTAATATCAATAGATATAATGGGCCACTTTTGGGGCAAAGCAGAAAGCAGTGGGAGGCCGCGTTGGACTGACCCTAATATTTGCATTTGAGCATTAATGGCTCTGAGATCATGTAATAATCTCCACTTGCCTGAGGCCTTTTTAATAACAAAAATAGGGGTATTCCATGGAGAAACAGAAGGCTCCACATGTCCCAACCTTAGTTGTTCCTGTACCAATTGAGTTATAGCCTCCAGTTTTTCTTGGGACAGTGGCCACTGAGGCACCCACACCGCTTTATTTGTTAACCAGGGTATGGGTGTTGGACTGGCGGAGGCTAAATTTTCAGTGACCCCCAAGAAAAACCCAAGCCTTGCTTGTCTTTATTGGCAACTGGCTCCACAGGGGCATGCCGGCCCTGTAAATATTTTCCTAACCCACCAGTAGGGACAAAGCCCTGATTTTTCATTATAGTTTGTGCCGTTGAAGAATAATCAGTAGTTAGAATTAAACCCATTTGCTGTTGGATATCCCGGCCCCACAAATTAACTGGGACCTGGAGGACAAACGGCTGAAATTTTCCTTTTTGACCTTCCTCTGTGGACCAGGTCAACTGTTTTGCGCTGACCCGAGGAGTATCTGCATAACCTAAACCTTGCAGGGTTTGTGAAGAAAATTGTAGGGGCCATGTCTTTGGCCATTGAGTTATTTGGATGATACTCTGGTCCGCTCCCGTGTCCACCAGACAATTAAAGGCCCTTCCTTCAATTGTTAATGTTAACATGGGATGGTTATTTAAGGCCATGGACAAGCAGACAAGGTCTGCTCCTGAGGTACTTAAACTTCTTTCCTTTTCTTGCACCGGGGAAACTTGATGATGGGAAGGCACTAAAATTAATTGAGCAACTCGATCTCCAGGAGCCACTGAAATGACCCCTCGAGAGACTGAACAGAGGACTTGGATGGCTCCCCTGTAATTAGGGTCAACAACTCCAGGGAACACTACAAGGCCTTTCATAGTATTGGAAGTGCGTCCCAACACTATTCCCACCATATTTTCAGGGAGGGGGCCCATTAGGTCAGTAGTTATGAGTTGAGCCCCCATGTCCTCAGTTATGACCACTCCGGCGGTGGCACGGAGGTCCAGCCCTGCAGATCCTGCGGTTGCTCTGCGGGAACAAATGGCTGTTGGAGATGAGGTGAGGGCCTCTGATAAGTTTCCTGGCACCGAATCCCCTGATTTTGCGGGCCCTGGGGCAATGGGCCCCTCTGCCCGTTTTTTGGCTCCAAGGCCTGAGGTTGTGGGATAGGCTGTCCATTCACATCTTTAACTGATCTGCACTCATTTGCCCAATGTTTTCCCTTTTTACATCGTGGACAAAGTCCCGGTTCGCGAGGGGGCCTCTGCTTTGAATATTTTAAATTGGGACACTGTCTTTTGAAATGTCCTGGCTGTTGACAATTGAAGCATAATCCTGAATTAATTCTAGTGGTCTCAGCTACCGCAGCAACAATTTTATCCAAGCTCACAGGGGCTCCCACCTCCCGACAGGCCCTAATCCAATCTTGTAAGGGCTTGTCTTTTATAGGAATAATAGCCTTTTGGCATTCAGGGAGGCTTTGTTCAAAAATAATTTGTTGAATTAAGAGCATGTGATCCTCTGGGTCCCCAAACAATTTATCTGCAGTTTCTAAGACTCGCCCAACAAAATCTGTAAAAGGCTCGGTAGGTTTTTGAACAACTTTGGTAAGGTTACCACGGTGTTCCCCTTGACTGGCAAGAGACTTCCAAGCCGTGTAAAAAATATTATTAATTTGTTGGTAAACCTCATTAGGGTACCCAGTCTGGTCCGCTGCATAAGGGCCTTTTCCTAATAACATTTCAGCTGACCAGTGAGGACGGCCCACCAGTGCATTCTCCCTATGTCGGGCAGCGGCCAAATCTGCTGCGGAAGCACAATAATCAAGGTACTGGCCATGCGTCAGGCAAGAACGTCCAACCTCATACCAGTCCGTTGGAGTCATGCTGGTAGTCTGCAATCGACGAACCAAAGCAATGGTGTAATTTGCAGAATGGCCATAATTTTGTACAGTGGCCATGAGATCCTTTAAAGCTTTATAAGAAACTGGCTCAAAAACTCTCTGTCCCGTAAGGGAATCTTCAAAAACAGGAAAAGCAGAGGCCAACCGAGAACAGGTGCGGGCCTTAATAAAGGAACTTCCCTTTTTTGGGACGTAGGGGGGCGGGGCAGAGGGGGCAGGGCAAATAACATCCTGGCCACTCCCCGCACCTAGTCCTCCCCAGGGGCCGTATCTATCTGCCTCATACCTGGCAGCTTGCTCCTCTAATTCTTCCTCTTCATTTGAACTTAGTTCCTCTGGGGGCCTTTCCCCCTCATTTTCTGTGCTTTGATCTGACTCTCCTGCATCCTGATCATGTAAAGTCAGGGCAGAGAACTGGTTATCATCCTGAAATTCCTTCAAGGACGGGTAGAGGGAGCTCCTTGGTCCCTCCTGTTTTTTCTTTTCTCCTCTCTCCTCCTCCTGCACTGTACTTTGTGAGGGCTGCAGTCCCTCAATTCTTTTCTTTTGTTTTCTCTTATATTTTACTCCACTCTTGGTGGTCTCTCCTTCCCTGTACAATGGCTCCGAGAAACTATCCTGGTGCGTAATTAATTCCTTCCTCCCTTCTTTAATGATATCAGTATTTCTGCCCTCCTCCAAACAAGCGCACACCATTCTCCACATGGGCAACGTGGCGCCGGAGACCTCTCCCTTTTATTGAGCTCTATCCAGGTCCCGGCCTAATTTATCCCAACAGACCAGTGAGAGATCTCCAGACACCGCAAACCACGGGGCGTGTGTCTCAATGTCTGTTAACACTTTATTTATTGTGCCGCGGGAAATTTTCAGCCCATGCTGTTTAAGAAGGGCCTGTAAGGGGGCACAGAAGTCCCTTGTACGGCACGCACTTCCTGAAGAGTTACCCATACTGATGTTACTCTTAGAGGGCTAACCCAAGCGGGTGAAACAAAGTGAAAGACCGAGTTACCTACCCCGGGCTTACTTTCACCTAGACCGTGAAGCTCTCTAGGCTCGCGGTCTATCACACCCGAGTGCGCAAAAGCAAACAATAAGAAGCAGAAACCACAGAGGAAGAACAATAATAAGCACCCAGACAGGAATCTCCCAGAACAACATACCTAGAAGGAGTCCTCTTCACGTGTCAAGTTCAGTATCCTCTTCGGCCCCTCCGCAGGTCCCGGGTTTCGGCACCAGTTGCGGCGCCCGGCACCCCTGACCAGCAGGGAAGAACGGACACCACCCGAGGATCCGTCTCGTATCACGCTTTATTGAAGAGCAACTTGATTGAAGGGAGAGCTGAAGCAGAGGGGCCCGGGGCAGGGAAATGCAGCTGCTTATATACAATCAAGGAACACGGGGCTTTTGCCATTGGCTGCTCTGTTGTCAGGGCCATTTTAAAACTCGGGATTGGTCAGGCCTCTGACGTCATACGCGCAGACTCAGTGGAACGAGCAAAGGCTCCGCACTCACATACCAAATAAGGAGAACTAAGAAGTTGTTTACAAGGAGCGAGGCAGGGAACAGGCGCCATCTTGTAATGGCGGCCGCTCCGGCTCCCCACACAGAAAGAACAGCGCTGGAGGAATTTCAATTCCAAACTTTAGGCTCTATTACAAAGCTATAATTCTTCTACGGGCACAAGAACTGGCCTGATGTCCAATGGAATAGAACTGCGGACCCAGATATTAAACCACAGACCTATGGCCACCTAATCTTTGACCAGGGAGCTAAAAAAATAGAATGGAAGAAAGATAGCCTCTTCAACAAGTTGTGCTGGCAGAACTGGTTAAGCACCTGAAGAAAACTAAAGTTGGAACCTTCTTTGTCACCTTGCACTAGAATTAACTCCAAATGGATCAAAGACCTGGAGGTAAAAGCTCACACACTGAAAAGTTTACAGGAAGGAATAGAAGATACACTAGGCCTCCTTGGCACAGGTCGAAACTTTCTTAATAAGGACCAAGAATCACAACAAATCAGAGAAAGGATGGATAAGTGGGACTGCATTAAACTGCAGAGCTTTTGTATGGCAACGGATATAGCTAGTAAACTAATAAGGAAGCCTACAGAGTCGGAGAAGATCTTCACCAACCAAACAATGGACAAAGGCCTCATATCTAAAATATATCAACAACTCAAAAAATTGAATCACTCCAAAACTAACGTCCAAAGTAACACCCATCCCATTAAAAAATGGGCCAAAGACTTAAAGAGAGTCTTCTCTGAAGAAGAAACAAAGATGGCCTATAGACACATGAAGAAATACTCCACATCTCTGGTCACAAAAGAAGTGCAAAACAAAACAACTCTAAGATTCCACCTCACTCCAGTTAGAATGGCCAGGATCAGGAAAACGAATGACAACAGATGCTGGAGGGGATGTGGACAGGAGGGGTCATTACTACACTGTTGGTGGGAGTGAAAACTCGTTCAACCACTATGGAAAGCAGTGTGGCAGTGCCTCAAAAGGCTAAACATAGAACTCCCCTATCACCCAGCAATTCCACTACTTGGCATTTACCCAACTATCCAGAAACAAGGGCATACTAAACCCACTAGCCCAACAATGTTCATTGCAGCACTATTCACCATAGCAAAGATATGGAACCAACCCAGATGTCCCTCAGCTGATGAGTGGATCAACAAGTTGTGGTATTTGTACACAATGGAATTCTATGCTGCTGTCAGAAAGAATGACATCGCTCCATTTGTTAGGAAATGGAAAGACTTAGAACAAATCATATTAAGTGAAGTAAGCCAGATTCAAACGAACTTAGGCTCAGTGGTTTCCCTCATTCGTCATAATCAGTAGAAACCTTGGGCTCTACTAGCAGAGATTTGCAATAGAGCAAAAGGGCATATGTAAGGCCATATAATGTGAAGCTAATTGAAAGGATGTCCAGGATATTGAAACAAAAGCCATATAATGAATGATTGTTTTCCTTAATGTACTATGTTGTCTCTCATTTCCTTTGCTGTCCCTTGGTTATCACATATTGGTATAGTATCTCACTTTGTTATCTGATATATTGAATTTATTTGTTTTTGGATATTTGAAATTTGATAGGGAAAGGGGGAAAACCAAGACGGGTGGGGGGTGTGGGGTTGGAGGGAAATGGGTACCAAGACATGTGAAAGGGCATCAATGTATGTGAATGAATGCACCTTGTATCTGGCAAATATCATCTAACCCTTTTACTAATTACAATAAAAAATGAAAAAAAAGAAAGTTGTAGTGTGTGGGGAGGATGATGGGGTCAAATACATTTCTTCTTAGAAATATACCTCATCTGGTTGCCCTGGATTTTCCTGGCCTTCTTCTTAGAGAAAGGCCTGTTATATTTGATTTGTGGCTTGGCAATTATCTAGCATGTACATCTTCGAGTAAGACATCCACAACTTCCATGCCTGAGACTCGAGTTTCCTGACCTTTGGCAACAGCACAGCAACATCTTTCTTCCTCCTGCGCCACAGGCCAAGTGAGCTGGCTTGAGTTGGTTGTTAGTTACAGTGGCTTAGTTACCAGGGTTCCATATTCTGTTCCATTGTGAGGGAGGCAGGGTCACCTTTCACGGCCGAATGACCAAAGATCCTTGCTCACAGAAGACCACACCAAAGACATACTGGAGGCTGAATCTCTCCTCCAATCTCACAATATACATGTGGATGTAGTAAACAGCACACCTTATTTGTCCAATCCCAATGTCTTCCACTAGGCCCAACTACCAGTCTGGTCTCAGGCTCAAGGAGCCTTTCTTAGGTAAGATCCAGACTTAAGGGTCAATATTGCCCTCATCATTTACAAAACATTTGCTTCACAGTGCCTTCTCTGCCTGCATTTTGCCCCTTGTCGAATTTTTTTTTGTTTTTGCTAGTCTTGGGACTTGACCGCAGAGTGTGAACCTGGTTCTTGGGCTTTCTTAAGGCTTTAGCTGTCCCACCGAGCCACAGCACCACTTGCAGCGTTTTCTATGTATGTGGTAATGAGGAATCACACGTGAGTCTTTTTGCGTGGTAGCCAAGGACTCTACCACCAGGTCAAACACACAGCGCATCTTGCACATATTTTTGACGTCAATCTACTAGGATATTATTAGGTTTCTGTATCCTAATCACTTTTTTCCTGATGATTAGCTTTGCTGTCATGTGTAAAAAATGCAAGAGGGAAAAACACAGAAGAATTAGTGAAATTAAAAAAAAGCATTACACACATAGATAATGTTCATTCTTTGTAGGAGAAAGGATATTTGGATATGATGATGATGACTTTATAATTACTATGTCAGGGTTGAGAGTTTGGCATAGTGGTAGAGTGCTTGCCTAGCATCTATGAAGATCCGGGTTTGATTGCTCAGTATCACATAGATAGAAAATCTAGATGTGGCACTGTGGCTCAAGTGGCAGAGGGCTAGACTTGAGAAAACCCGAGGACAGTGCTCAGGCCCTGAATTCAAGCCCCAAGACTGGCAGAAAGATAAAAGAAAATAAAAATGCTTTTTACGAGCTAATTCACTCACAGCATTTGATTCTGAAATCTTCGCTTCTGCATCTTGTGAAATACCCCTTTCCCTCAACGTAGACAAGAAAAACAGATCCAACCCATGGTCCACTGTGAGGCCTCTGGTTGGGCTAAGAGCTAGTCGTGCAGCAACACATAAGTTTTATTCTAATACTTTCCAAACTTTGTACTCAAATATGCTACCTACTTACCAACTTAGGTCAGTTATCCTTATGCTATACCTTTTCTTCATGACTACAATATTCTTACACTCCTACGTTAATCCTCTTGTACCTCCCCTGACCTCTCTCATTCTTTTATTCTATCTCTGGGCCTCTGCTCGTCTTTCAACCCTTATACTGCACGGATCTACACTTGATGGCTGTTGAGCAATATTGTATATGTAGGTGGTTAATTATTCTCTAGGCTCAGAGGGACTTAACGACAATAGAGATTGGATTGAGAGGCTTATTGTTTTGGGTATAAATCGCTTATCAGTGGTTGTATTAGGCTGGTCTGTAAGTGCACAAAAAGAAAGAGTGATAATACCAATCAAAACTTGTGAACATCTAGTGTCTGCCAGCTACAGAGGTCTAGGTTGGTTATATCTGAAAACTATAATCGTATTTAGTAGTAATCTTGCTCCCATTTTCAAATGGGCAGAACAAGAAACTCAAGAAAAATGTCAAATCAAAAACAACATCCCCCACCCAATGTAAACACACAATGGAACAGTCACTGGCAAACCTAGAGGAGAGTCTTCCAATTGCTACACAAATGCAATTGATAAACATCATTAATGGAAAATGTGAAAATATAAAGAAAGAGATAATGGAGGAAGCCATACCTGAACAAGAGGAAAGCAAAAACAAGGTGATAAGTGAAAAAGAAGAAGCCATAAAGGAGGCCATAATAAAGGTTTTTCAAAGAAAGATGGATGAATTCAAAGAATCCACAAATAAAAACGTGACCAAACTCCAGCAAATGTCCAAAGAAAATAAAGCTACTGAGCTAACCACTCAAAAGGAAATCATCTTTTGAAAGTGAGAGGTTGGAAAAAACTCTATCAAGCTAACTGCCACCATAAACAGGCTGGAGTTGCCATCCTCCTATCAGATACAATAGACTTCAAACTAAAATTAGTAAGAAAAGACAAAGAAGGTTACTACATACTACTAAAGGATCTTTTCTTCAGGAAGACATAACGATCCTAAATATTTAAACACCCAATCCCGGAGTTCCAACCTTCATCAAGCAAACTTTACTTACACTGAAACCATACACAGCTCGAAATACAGTGATTGTTGGTGAGTTTAACACACCACTCTCACCTATGGACACATCAACAAGGCAAAAACTCAACAGAAAAACTTTAGAACTGAACAACTATATAGACCAACTAGATCTAACAGACATCTGCAGAATAGTCCACACAGTAACAACACAATATACGTTTTTCTCAGTAGCACATGGAACATTTTCCAAAATAGACCACACCTTAGGCCATAAAACAAACCTGGACAGATTCAGAAACTCTGAAATTATTCAATGCACACTCTCAGACCATAAAGGCATGAAATTGGAACTGAACACACATCTCCACCAACGAAAACCCTGTAACTCATGGAGACTGAACAACACATTGTTGAATCAAAAACAATGGGTAATCGAAGATATCAGAACAGATATCCAACTGTTTATGAAATTTAACAATAAGGAGCACACAAATATCAACTCCTTAGGGACACAACAAAGGCAGTACTCAGAGGAAAATTTATAGCGCTGAGTACCTACAAGAGCAAGTTGGAAAAATGGCAAACCAACTAGTTAATGTCTAACCTTAACCTCCTGGAAAAAGAGCAACAAACCAAGCCTAAGCCCATTAGGAGAAAGCAAGTTATTAAAATCAAAGCAGAATTAAATGATTTGGAATAAAAAAAAACTGTAGAAAGAATCAACAAAACCAGGAGTTGGTTCTTTGAAAGAATTAACAAAATTGACAAACCCTCCGCAAATCTTACCAAAAAAAGAAGAGAGCATATCGAAATAAACAAAATCGCAGATGAAAATGGTAATATCACGACAGAAATTTCCAAGATCCAGAATATCATGTGTTTGGATCAGAAGCGATGTGTATGAGCATACATGTTGTAAAAGTACTGTAATCCTAGCTACTTAAGATAAGCTGAGAACTGAGGATTCCAGTTCAAAATCAGCCACGCAATAAATTCCAGAGGATTTTTACATCTAATTAACCAGCAAAAAACAGAGCGTTGAATTGTGCTTAAAATGCCACAGCCCTAAGTTTTGCATTAAAGTGCTAGGGGGTAGCATTCAGGATGCCCACTCCCTCCACTCCTTTTTAACATAGTACTAGAATTCCTAGGCAGTGCAATAAGGCAAGAAGCAAGCATAAAGGGGATCCAAGTAGGGAAAGAGGAAATAAAACTATCCCTCTTTGCCGATGACATGATTCTGTATTTAAAGAATCCTATAGACTCTACTCCCAAGCTCCTTGAGCTGATTCAAAGCTTTGGAAGGGTAGCAGGCCATAAAATCAACCCTCACAAATCAACTGCCTTACTTTACGCCAACACTGAGAGGAACGAGGCAATAATCAGGAAAGAAAATCCTTTCACAATAGCCTCAAAGAAAATAAAGTACCTAGAAATTAGCCTAACTAAGAATGTAAAGGACGGTTTAGATGAAAACTTTAAAACCCTAAAAAAGGAAATTAAAGCAGAACTAAGGAAATGGAAAACCTCCCATGCTCCTGGACTGGAAGAATCAACATTGTGAAAATGACAATCTTGCCAAGAGCTATCTACAAATTCAATGCAATATTCATCAATATCCCAATGTCATTCTTTAAAGAAACAGAAGAGGAAATCCAAAATTTCACTTGGAATAATAAAAGACCCCTTATAGTCTGTCTTCTGGCATGATACATAATGTTTAATCTCACCTTCTCCACCAAAATCTCACCTTTCTCATTGAGACATAGGTGGCCATGTTTACTAGCAGCAAAGGCTCAAACTATTTATAAATAGTCATCATCATCATATCAAAATATCCTTTCTCCTACAAAGAATGAACACTTATCTATGTCTGTAAGACTTTTTTTATGTCACCAATGCTTCTGTGATTTTCCCACTTGCATTTTTACAGATGACAGCACAGATATTCATCAGGAAGAAAAATAGATTAGGATACAGAAACCTAACAACGTCCTAGTAGATTGAAGTGAAAAATATGTGCAAGATGGCCTGGGTCTTTCATCTATTTGTAGAGTGCTTTGCTACCACACAAAAAGAGTCCGGTTTGATTCTGCAGTACCATATACATAGAAAACGCTGGAAGTGGTGCTGTGGCTTGGTGGGACAGCTATAGCCTAAAGAAAGCCTAAGAACAATGGTCAGGCTCTGAGGTCAAGTCCCAGGACTAGCAAAAAAAAATGTGCAAGAGGCAAAATGCAAGCTGAGAAGGCACTGTGAAGCAAAATGTCTTGTGAAGGGTAAGGGGAATAGTGACAGTTAAGTTTGGATCTTACCTAAGAAAGGCTCCTTGAGCCTGAGACCAGGCTAGCACTTACGCCTAGTTAATGACTTGGGATTTGAACAAAAAGGTGTGCTGTTTACTACATCCATATGTGAGGTGGGAAGGGAGATTCAGCCTCCAGTATGTCTTTGGGGAGGTGTTCTGTGAGCAAGGAGCTTTGGTCATTGGGCCTTGAAAGGTGACCCTACCTCCCTCACAATGGAACAGAATATGGAACCCTGGTAACCAAGCCACTGTATGTGACAACCAGCTCAAGTCAGCTCCCTTGGCCTGTGGCTCAGGAGGAAGAAAGATGTTGCTGTGCTGTTGCCAAAGGTCAGGAGGCTCGGATCTCAGGCATGAGAGATATGGATGTCTCACTTGAAGAAGTAGATGCTGAATCAGGGCCAAGACAAAATTCCAGTATATCAGGCATTTCTCTAGGAAGAAAGCCAGGAAACTCCAGGGAAACTCAGATGAGGTATATTGAGAGGAAACCTATTTGAACCCATCATCCTGCCCACACACTACAACCTTCTTGTGTGCTTTCAAGTGACTATACTGAGATTAGAGTGTGTCATTTCCAATCTACTCTATACCAATTCCTCAGTGTGAAGTGTGGTCCCATTCCTACGTTTGAAATATCCACTGTTTTGCCAATACAGTGTGATGGTAAGTCAGCTCAGACTCTGAATGAGCCTTGTAACCTATGGATCCTGGAGGAAGGCCTGTTGGAGATGCTGCTAACAAAGCTGATCCCTGCCTACCAGAAAGGTGATCTCTTTTATGTGGGAAACTTCCTGCACAATTTCAAATAGTGGAGGACAATGTAGTAGTTGCTGGAAATTCTCTTGAAAAAGTGAGTGTTCCCCCTCCAAACCCAGGTTTGCTCACCCTCCTGGCCAAGTCTTGGAATACTTGGCTCCTCTCTGAGCCTGTTTGTTTCACTGGGGTGTTCACAGGGGAGCTAAGCATGATACAAGTGCACAACCTATTTCATTATGACTGGGACACCATGCCATTTCATTTCCCTCACAAGCTACTGGAGTCTCAACAGTGTGCTTACTGAGAAGTTGGATTTCAGGCATGAGTAAGTGGCTCCCAACTGCAGCCCTCACCTAGGTGACATCCTAGGAAATCCCATTTCCCAGTAAGAAATGAGGTGTCAGTACTAATGGCGGAGGCCTGTGAAATACTGGAGTCAGAGGAAAAGCTGGGGGCTGAATCACTTTTGAGCCATCAGGGAGGGATTGTGATAGCTTTGCCTGTTAGAACCTGAAACATTTACATTTTGGTGTGTGGTCCAGTGCTGCCACTTGAACCTGAACCCAGGTCTAAATGCCATCCCTTTGGTGTTCAAAAATTAGCACTGTACCATTTGAGTCATAGGTCAAGTTCTGGCTTTTTGCTGCCTAATTGAAGACAAGTGCCTTTAGACTTTTACTGACTAGACTGGCTTTCCACTGTGATCTTCAGAGCTCAGCCTGCTGGGTGGCTAAGATTAGAGGAATGAGCATTTAGTTCTTTATTTAGAGCATTCACTTATTGATTTATTTAGAGCATTTACTTAGTTAATTTAAGGTGCGTTTACTTTGGACACATGCATAGAGGCCTCTCTCAGAAGCTTCTGGAAGTGGGGTGTAAAAGTCATCCTGTTCTCGAGTGTCTCTTACCCCCCTCCCAGCACATAAGTGCACATCTCTGCAGGACAGCCACAGCATTAGAGTCCTGCAAGAAAGGGGCTTTTTTAGAAGGCTCAGGATGGAGAGAGAAGGCTCTCACTTTCCTTGTACCGAATGTGCCCACAGCATCATGTGTTCCATCTATACGATGTGAATGGACTTCTACCCGAGTGATTTCTACGAGTTCAAGAACTGCCACACCCTGACACAACTCAAGCTCTATATGAGGCTCCACTGGCGGCTTTGGACCTGCTCTTCTAAACACATACTTTTTGACCAGCTGGAGGAATATGCGACCAGTAAGACCAAGAAAAAGTAGAAGTCCTGGTGTGGGTGCCTCAGAACCTGTGAGTAGGAAGCCCATGTGGTCTAGATATTGGTTGGCCCTTACTTCTACAGGGCTTGGCAAAATGCCCTTTATGGGTGGTGTCAGCCAGGTAATGTCTGTCCTCTGAAAGGACTCGGGAATATGCACTCATTAGAAAGACCCTACACCTCCTCAGTGTTCAGTACAAACTCCAGTTCTACAGGTTCCTCCATTAGATCCTCATGGAAGTTGAGTGACACTTCAACTTGCAGAGTCCACTCTGTCCACTCTGTACCTATTTCCATTCTTAGGTTTGGGTCATCGTGGAAGAGCTTATCCTGAACTCCGGATGAAAAACCCACCAATGGAGCTGGTGACTGATGGAGACTGAGAATCATCACTGCACTCCAGAAAGCATGGGCCTTCTGTAGAAATTACCAAACAGGTTTAGAGTCCTGTGGATATACCTTTTGCTCTGAACCCCATGTGTGACACAGTTGAACCTGCAGATACTATGGAGGAAGAAAAAGAGCAGCCAGATTTCCTTCCGTTTCCTTTCACACTCCACCCAGAGTCAGTCCATCTGAGTCAGAGTAACACTCCACTTATTGTGCAAGCTGAAGGGGCACACGCTGGGCTCATGGAAAATGTCTCCATGGGAAGCAGCAAGTGTACTCTCAATACTGGATTCATTGGAGGAAAATGAATCCATCCTCACAGAATATCCAGACCCATCCATCTCACTAAAAGAGACTCAATCTCCATTCGACAAACCAGAATCCATCCCCCTCTTAACTCAGGAAGGACATTCTGTTTCTCATGAGGAAGGAGACCCTTCTGAGGACTCTGAAGTATAATTACTGTCTGAAGGCAACTTGGAGGCCAGTCTGGATTTAGAGCTTCCCTGTCCCCTTCCTAAAAAGACGTCTCTTTATCTTGCTCTCATGATTCTTGTCAAGTATTCATTGTATTTACTTTGCTAACTATTAAACTCTCATTGTTAATATTATGGTGTGCAGTTCTTCAGTGCTTATTATACTGTGTTTTATTTTCCACTTATAATGTGAGACCTCAGACACATAGGTCCTGGGTGGGCCAAAAACCAGACAGGTCTGGTCCCATAGAAGACAACCTTACTGGATATACAGGGAACTATGAAATGCATGGAATCACCAGGAATCCAGGCCAGGCCTCCATGGAAAGACAAGTCAGCTACCAAAGCTTAAGGACAGAGCAGATGCCTGGAAATGTGTTTTGTCAATCGGGAGAAGTGCCAGAGTAACTGTAATATTATGTGGGACTCTGTTCTGTGCGTTCAAGTCTGTTTATATATCCATTGTGCTTTGTACAAATATTTAAGAAAATTAAAACTCCACAATAGCATCAAAAATCTACTTTGGCTTTTAATGTGGCCTAGTTGTAGAGTGCTCGCCTAGTATACAAGAAGACCTTGATTCAATTCCTCGACACTGCAAACACAGAAAAAGCAGATGGGGCACTGTTGCTCAGGTGTAAGAGTGCCCCCCTTGAACAAATGTGGCCAAGGACAGTTCCTGGTCCCTCAGTTCAAGCCGCAGGACTAGCCAAACAAGAAATCATACCATTTTCCACACATTTGGAAATAAATCTGTTTTATCTAACCCTACTTCTTTTTTGCCAGTCCAGGGTGTGTGCCACCAAGCCAAACTACTGGCCCCCAACCTTACTATTTTTAATCATTTAATTTTTTTACATAATCATATTTCATGCTGTCTGTAGTAATACCATAAACAGTATGCTTAGTGTAATAATGTTAAAGGTAAAACATAAGAAATTAATAACTAAAATTCCTTTTATATTAGTTTTATAGCATTACTACAATTTTATGAGAAAAATTACTTAGAATGTTTATTTTAGAGTTCAAGTAATCCATTTTGATAAATATATCAACCTACATCATTTATTTGAACACATTTTAAACTATTTTTTTCAGGAATGAAAATATATATATATTTGTTGTAAATGAAATTTATGACTTGGGGGGAAGGGAAAGAGAAAACGGGGAGGGGGTAACAGTGTTTACAAGAAATGTACTCATTACATATGTAACAGCAATCTCTTTGTATATCACCTTGAACAACAAATTTTTTGAAAAGTACAATAAGTTTAAATGTCTATTTTGGGTAGAATTTTTTTGCCAGTACTGGGCTTAGACTCAGGACCTGAGCACGATCCTTGTTTTTGTTTTTGTTTATTCTTAAGGCGCAAGTTCTATCACATGTGCCACAGCACCACTTTTATCTTTTTTTATCAATGTTGTGCTGAGGAATTGAACTTCGGTCTTCATTCATGCTCGGCAAGAACGCTTCCACTAGGCTTAACTTATGGCCCCAGTGGGAAGGAAGTTTTCCATAAAATATGTAGGAAATATGTACACTAAGGAAAAGCCATCAAAAATAGAAGAAAAATTATATACTTAGAGAACAACATGCCAGTATTATGGCAGATCTCTTTAATTCTAGCTTCAAGAGTGGCCTATTTGGACCGGGAGTTGGCTGGCTGAAGTAAAGTGCTATCCTTGAGCAAGCCCTAGGAGAGTGCTCTGGCCATGAGTTGAAGCCATAGGACATGCAAAAAATAATAATTTAATGCCCGTGACTGGTGGCTCACCCTGGTAATCCTAGCTACCCTGGAGGATCGAGGTTCAAAGACGGCCCAGGCATAAAAATCTGTGAGAATCTTATTTCCAAATCATCCAGAAAATTCAAAATGACAATGTGCCTCAAGTGGTAGAGCTCTTGCCTTGAGCTGAAGAGCTTAAGGTAAACATCCAGGCCCAGAGTTCAAGCCCCATGAGTGAAAAAAAGAAAAAGAAAAAGAAAGCCCTTATCTAAGGCTGGAGTGCACACTAGTGGTAGTTTGCTTGCCTAGTATGCACAAAGCCCTGTGTTCAATTACTCTGTACCACTTACACCAAAAAAAAGCTGGAAATGATCTCAGAAGTTTGGGTTCTGAGGATCACAGTTCAAAGCCAGGCCAGACACTAAAGTCCATGAAACTGTTACTTCCACTTAAGCACCAGAAAACCAGAAGTGACACTGTGGCTCAAGGTGTTTAAGGTTGTAGCCTTGAGCTGAAGAGCCCAGGGACAATGCCCAGGTGCACAATTAAAGTCTTACAACCAAGAGAGACAGAGAGAGAGAGAGAGAGAGAGAGAGAGAGAGAGAGAGAGAGAGAGAGAGAGAGAGAGAGAGAGAGAGAGAGGGAGGAAGGAGACAGAGAGACAGAGAGAGACAGAGAGACAGAGAGAGAGAGACAGACAGAGAGAGAGAGAGAGGCAGACCGACAGAGACAGACAGAGACAGAGAGACAGAGACAGAGACATCAAACAGTCAGGCACTGCTGGCTGAAGCGTGTAATACTACCTACTATGGAGGCTGAGATTGGAGGATCTTGGTTCAAAGCCCAAAGCCAGCCTGGACACATATGTTTGTGAGACTTACATCACCAATTAACTACCAGAAACCAAAAATGGAGCTGTAGAGGAAGAGCGCTAGCCTTGAGCTGAAGAGCTCAGGGACAGTCCAGTCCCAAAGTCCAAGCACCATGACGAATCAATAAAAAAAAGAAGATAGCTAATAGTAATGATGAATAATTTTGGGCTGGGAGTTTGGCCTAGTGGTAGAGTGCTTGCCTAGCATGCACGAAGACCTGGGTTCAATTCCTCAGTATCACATACATAGAAAAATGCTGGAAGTGGTGCTGAGGCTGAAGTGGTAGAGCCCTAGCCTTGAGAAAATATAAGGACAGTGCTCAGTCTCTGAGTTCAAGCCCAGGACTGGTCAAATCAAAAGTAGTAGAGCACTGGCATTGAACTGAAGATCTGAGGAACAGCCCAGGCACAGAGTTCAAGCACCACAAACAACAACAACAAAATCTATGAAATGGCAGTGGTGGTTTTAAGCTAAGCAAAAATAGAGTAGAAACTGGTAAAATACATATTTGTGTGTAAGCAAAATAGCCAGACTTATGCATTAGAACAGGATAGCAACTTGAAAAAAAATTTTGTTTTCCATCTCACTAGGTCCTGTCTCTTAATTTATTCAAGTAAGTAAAATGCTGGGTTTTATAATCGTTGCTCTGAATATTAGAAAATCATAATATCTCTCATTAACCAACAAAGACCAGGAACTGGGGCTTCGTTCAAATGGCAGAGTACCAGGCAAGAGAAGAAAAAATTGAAGTAAGAACTTGAAGTTCTTGATCCAGAACCTGCATAGTAACAGAGCAGCAGCCTGGTGATGGTACCTCACACCTATAATCTTAGCTACCTGGAGGCTAAGATCTGAGAATCAAAGTTTAAAGCCAGCCAAAGTACCCAGTTAACTGCCAGAAAAACCAGAAGTGGCACTGTGGCTCACAGATTAAAGCACTAGCCTTGAGCTGAAGAGCTCAGGGATAGTGCCCAGGCCCAGAGTTCAAGCCCCACAATTGACAAAAATCAAACAAGCAAACAAAACTCACAAAGAAGCCTGCAGACCACAGTGGTTCTGCTGAGTCTCTTCTCTATGGGGATCAGGAAACATTTCACTTTTTCTGTCTCTTCCCATCTCAACATTCATACTAAAATAAGACTGTGTTGAAAGTTTCAATTTATAAAAATGTTTTTCATGAAGCACCCTGAAATATTCATCGCTTATATCTCAATTGAAGATAGTTGATTTGGGGCTGCATTGGTAGAGTGCTAGCCTTGAGCAGGAAAGGTCAGGGATAGAGCTGAAGCACTCAGTTGAAGACCCAGTGCCAACACACAAAAGAAATTATGCACTTTATACATATTTTCTAATTTCTTAATGAATTTTTCAGTCTGTATAAATATAGGGTACATTCCTTGTTACTTAAGTAAGATTGCTCTTTTTTTTCTTTTTGCCAGTGCTAGGGCTTGGACTCAGGGACTAGACATTTTCATTGGACTCGCTTGCCCAAGGTGAGTGCTCTGCCTCTTGAAACACAGCGCCACTTCTAGCTTTTTTCTGAATATGCGGTACCGGTGAATAGAACCTAGGTCTTCATGCATTCTAGGTGAGCACTCTACCATTAGGCTACATTCCCAGGCAGTGAGATTCCTCTTACAGTCATTGTATGTTCACAGAGTTTGATCTCACACACTGTAGGGCCCTGGTTGGCTTTGACCTGTGATCCTAAACCCTGAGCCTCCTAAGTAGCTGAAATTAAGTTGTGAGCCAGCATGATGGCTTCCATTCTTTTTTCTACAAAAATATATGTAGTTATCTAAAATATATCTATAGCTGAAAAAAATGAATCTCTCCCAAACAAATCTTCAAAGAAATAACCATCCTATTAAAAGGTGGGCTAAAGACTTAAAAGAGTATTCTCTGAAGAAAAAATTAAAATGGGCTTTAGACACATGAAGAAATGCTCCATATCTCTAGCAATAAGGGAAATGAAAATCAAAACAACTTTGAGATTCCACCTGACTCCAGTCAGAATGGCCATTATCAAAAAATCTAATAAGAGATACTGGTGGGGAAGTGACCAGGGGGGATCACACCTACACTGTTGGTGTGAGTGTAAACTCGTTCAACCACTAGGGAAAGCAGTGTGGTGGTTCCTCAAAAGACTGAACATAGAGCTCCCCTATGATCCAGCAAATCCACTACTTGGCATCTACCCAATTGTCCAGAAAAAAGGACATACTAAAGCCACTACCACAATGATGCTCATTGCAGCACTATTTACCATAGCAAAGCTATGAAACCAACCCAGATGCCACTCAGTAGATGACTGAATCAAGAAGATGTGGTACTTATACACAATGGAATGCTATGCTGCCATCAGAAGGAAAGACATCGCCCCATTTGTAAGGAAATGGAAAGACTTGGAAAAATTCATATTAAGTGAAGCAGCCAGACCCAAAGAAACATAAGCTCAATGTTTTCCCTCATTTGCAATAATTAGTTCACATCTAGAACTTTCCGATCAGAGGATTACAATAACTCAAAAACCTAGGTATATAAGGTCATATAGGATGAGACTAAATGAAAGGATCTCTAGGATATGGGAACAAGAGCTATATCTTGTGTCATCGTTGCTCTTAATCTTGTGTGATTTTTGTCCTTAATCTACTATGTTATTTCTCATCTCTTATTTTGCCCTTTGGTTAATGTCAGATTGTTACGGTATCTGATTTTTCCCTGGCATATTGTATATATGTTTATTTGTTTATGTCAAATAGGAAAGGAAAGGGGGGAAACAAGATGATTGGGAATCGGAGGGGAGAGGGAATTGGGGACAAAAACATGTGGAGTGGAATAAATGTGTGAGAAGTAATGCAGTCCACTACCTGTAAATGTAATCGTAACCCCTCTATACATTACCCTGAAAATAAAAAAGAGACTATAAAAATATCTGTAGAAAATGAGGCTGGATGATGGAAACAACCAGATGCCCTACTACAAAAAATGTGATACACGCACGCACATACACACACACACACACACACACACACACACACACACACACACAAACGCACACACACAATGGAATGATACATAGCCAACCGACAAGATAAAATAATGGCATTCTCGGGGAAGTGGATGAAAATGAAAAAAATCATATTAAGTGAAGTAAGCCAAACTCAAAGGAACATAGGCCCAAGAGTCTCCCTCATTTGTCAAATTCAGTAGAAACCTTGGGCTCTGCTACCAGAGATTTACAATAGAACAAAATCTAGAGACTTCGTGACAAATAGTATGGCACTAAATGTAAGGACCTCCAAGATAAAGAAACAAAACTCATATAATGAGTGATTGTTGTCCTTAATGAACTGTGTGATCTCTTATCTCTTTTGCTATCCCTTGGTTATATCCTATTGTTACAATATTTCACCTTGTTTTCTGATGTATTTCATATGTGCCTAATTGGTTATTTGAAATTGGATAGGGAAGGGGGGAAATGAACATGAATGGGGGTAGGGGAAGGGAAATGGGGACCATATCATTACATGGGGTATCAAAGTTTGAGAAGTAATGCACCTTCTATCTGGTGAATATAATGTAACCATTCTACAAATTACAATAAATATAAATACATAAAAAGAAGATCTGCACAGAAAAAAATAATAATGGCATTTTTGGGGTAGTGGATGAAATTAGAGTGAATCCTGTTGAGTGAGGTAAGTCAAGACCAAGGAACAAAAGGTACATGGTATCCTTAATATATGGATATTAGTTTCAAACAGTAGTAGAGCGATGATTGAATAGTTGATACCCAAAGTTCTGGACATAATTTTGGAGATATAAACATAACTACATAGACATAAAAATCTAGGATAGACTATACACTCTATAGACATGTGTTTTATTATAGATTAATCTGTATCTATGACATACAATGACTCAGCTTAATTTTTACTATATTCTAAAATCTATGTGCCAGTGATTGTATAGCGATTCCCTTCTTGAATACTTGTTGGTTAAACATGACATTTGAAATATGATGTAAAATTCAATGTTAATAAATTTTTTAAAAAAGAGGCTAGAGGTCAATACCACTAATGTACTTGCTCTAAGTGGTACAGAAATTTTCTTAATGAATCAAGGGGTTTTATTACATCTTTATGCAATTATTTTAGTTCTGAGTGTTCTACACTCAATGATACTTCTGGAAAGATGATATAGCTGACTGTGTAGATGGTATGAAGACATACTGGCCTAAACGTAGAATAAAGCATTGGTAAGTGGCTGTTAGCTGTCCAGATTCTACTGGACTATGTGGAATGAATTTATTAAGCACAATGCAGGCTCTTAGTCAGATCAGGATCAAGATTATGTGGTTCTATCAGATGAATGAGGAAAGATCAGAAAAATCTACTAAGATATCCAGATATACTTTTTAAACTAAGGTATCTGGACTCCTTTTTTTTTCTTTCTTGGTGGGGAGGTTGAACTTTGGACCTGGGCAAGGTCTCTTAGTTCTTTTTCCTCAAGGCTAATGCTGTACCAGTTTTAGCCACAATTCCACTTAGTTTTTGGGTGGCTAAGTGGAGAGTAGAATCTTACAGTTTTTTTTGTTTTCATTTTTTTGCTTGCAAAGGCTTTGAATCACCTTCTCCCTGGCTAGTAGAATGACAATTATGACCCTCCAGCGCCTGGCTAGTGATTTTTTGAAAACTGGACTTTATTCCAAATCACATAACTGGTTCCTAGCAAAGTTTTGAAGCCTGACTTAAATGTGACAGATTTTTGTCACTTGGAGACACTCTGTGCTGAACGTTAGAAATCTACCAGCTGAGTCACAGTGGCACTTCCAGTTTTTGGTTTATGTGGTGCTGAGGAATGGAATCCAGGGTTTCATACATGCTAGGCAAGCTTCATTTTCAGCCCAAGGTTTTATGTTTTGTTTTTTCAGTGTTGTTGATTCTAAGGTACTGTATGATGTTCTTTCATTTTCTTTGCTTTTTACCTCTTTTCTTCTTTTTCCCTTTAGTTTTATTCTCTGTAGTCACTGTGTTGAATTCGGGTACCCTGTGTCTTGTACAAAGGTTTATGTGATTTGGGGAATGGAGAGAGTATAATAAAATGGTAAAAAAAAAAAACAAAGGAAAAAGGGTGAACCAATTGAACAGTGATACTTGGAAGACACTAAACGGAAATGAACTGAACAATCTGGGTGGAGAGGGGGCTGAGGGTAGGAAAACAGAGAAAAATGAGGGAGGGGATAACAATTTTCTTAAGAAATATGTTCATTACTTATGTAACCGTATGCCAACTATATATTGACTTAACAAAATAAATTAACTTAAAAAGTAATTTAGCCGGGTATGGTGGCTCACACTTGTAAATGTAGCTACTCCAGAGGCTGGGATCGAAGGATAGCAGTTCAAAGTCAGCCTGGGCACTGAAGTCCATGTGACTCTTATCTCCAATTAACCACCAGAAACCCAGAAGTGGCCCTATGGCTCAAGGGATAGGGCAGTAGTCTTGAGCTGAAAAGCTCAGTGACAAGACCCAGGTGCAGAATTGCAGTCCCATGACTTGAATGATGAATGATACTAGCCAGGCTCTGTGTGCTCACACTTGGAATCCTATCTACACAGAATCAGGTTTGAATCCAGACCAAACAAATTGCATGATATTCTGATTTACAGTTCATTACCAAAAATCTGGAAGTGGAGCTGTGGATAAAGTGGTAGAACCCTAGCCTGAAGCAAAAAAAAACATTTAAGGACAGTTCCCAGGCCCTGGGTTCAAGTCCCAGGACTTGCATAAAACAACAAAATGTGACGCTGAGTCCTCCATCATTTGGTGTTATAGTTCAATATTCTTGATATGCGTCTTAGAAATTAAGTCCCTAGAAAATACTCTCCCCTGAAATTCTGCTTCATAGCTGATTCATAGAATTTCAGCATCATTACTATCACCTTCCCATTAGCATAGCAGTCTACTAATGAAAATTTGAAGAAAACTTTTGAGTAATCCTAATAAATCTGTGTATCATCTGCACACACATCAAATCAGCAGGAGCTATGTTCTACTATTATATAAATGTATTTAATCCCTTCTTGACTTAATGAGCCTTAAAGAGTAAAACATATGAAATAGTTATGAAACTAACAGTCACCATTCTTCTACCTAATATTGTAATATAAGTTTATAAATGCAAGGACTATTCTGAAGTGTGCAGAAGATAGCTTCTAATTATAATATTCTCATGAAGTATAGTTTTTAAGAAACATGTTGCTTGCTTTGGGAAAGCAAAGGCAAGGAAAAATGATATAAGTAAGTTCCCTATTTATCAGAAGGAAAATACTATTGGGTTTAGATCAACTTCATTCATTCCGTGCTGATGAAACAAATATTTGCAATTCCTGAGGCCAATCACTTCATTGTGATGCACAATCAGCCAGCTTAGATCAATCTTCCAAAAAAGGAAAGGAACAAATGAGAAGCAATTAAGGTTTCCAAAATGAACCAGGTGGTGGTGGCAGCTCACACTTGTAATTCTATCTACTCAAGGCCTGAAATCCAAGGATCTGGATTAAGTCTGTCTGGGATGAAAATATTACTGTCTGTAACATCATCTCTGTTATCAGACCCAGCTGATACACTCTGACCAACAGGTTCCAAACACCAAAGTCCATCTCCTATCTGAAATAATATCAAACGTACTCACATATTATTTCCTCTTGGGGAGATAGTTGAAACATGTACCAGAAACATTTCCCTGGCTTCAGAGTGGAAGTGGAAATATATACTCACTAGAATCCCCTCTAGTAAATTACAGTCAATCATCGTTCCTCACATCTTGTTAGTTAAATTGAACAATGAGTGTTTGGATCAGAAGCAATGTGTATGAGCATACATGTTGTAAAAGTACTGTAATCCTAGCTACTCAAGATAAGCTGAGAACTGAGGATTCCAGTTCAAAATCAGCCACGCAATAAATTCCAGAAGATTTTTACCTCTAATTAACCAGCAAAAAACAGAGCGTTGAATTGTGTTTAAAATGCCACAGCCCTAAGCTTTGCATTAAAGTGCTAGTGGGTAGCATTCAGGATGCCCACTCCCTCCACTCCCTTTTTACATCCTACTAGAATTCCTAGCCAGTGCAATAAGGCAAGAAGCAAGCATAAAGGGGATCCAAGTAGGGAAAGAGGAAATAAAACTATCCGTCTTTGCCGATTATATGATTCTGTATTTAAAGAATACAAATCAAGAAACAACATCCCCCACCCAATGTAAATAGACAATGGAACAGTCACTGGCAAACCTAGAGGAGAGTCTTCCAAGTGCTACACAAATGCAATTGATAAACATCATTAATGGAAAATGTGAAAATATAAAGAAAGAGACAATGGAGGAAACCATAGCTGAACAAGAGGAAAGCAAAAACAAGGTGATAAGTGAAAAAGAATAAGCCAAAAAGGAGGCCATAATAAAGGTTTTTCAAAGAAAGATGGATTAATTCATAGGATCCACAAATAAAAACCGGACCAAACTCCAGGAAATGTCCGAAGAAAATAAAGCTACTGAGCTAACCACTCAAAAGGAAATCAAGGAGATAAAGAAATCCATACATGATCTAAAACAAGAGACGCAAGGCATCAAAAGTGAGCAATTAGAAGCAAGGGAGATGAAAAATAAAGTAGATAGCTTTGATAGCAGGTTAGACAATGCAGAGGAGAGAATTTCCGGGGCTGAAGATAATTTAGGTATTATAAAGAACAGAAAATGAGTCAATCCAAATCTAGGAAATATGAGAGAGCGCTTCAGGAGGTCCAAGATACAATTATGAAGCCTAATTTAAGGCTAGTTGGTATTGAGGAGGGCGTGGAGAAAGAGGTCAATGGTATTGGAAATATACTTCAGGGAATCATCTCAGAGAATTTCCCAAATATCCAGAAGGGCAGGCCCATCCACATACGAAAAGCTTTTAGAACCCCAAACAGACCTGACCAGAAAAGAACATCCCACCGCCACATTGTGATCCGAACTGGATCAATAGAAACGAAAGGAAAGATCCTAAAGGCAGCAAGGGAAAAGGGATCAGTAACCTATAAAGGCAAACCAATCAGAATAACCCCAGATTTCTCAGCAGAGACCATGGAAGCAGGAAGTGACTGGAAGCATATATGTCATGCCCTTAAATCAAATGACTACCAACCAAGAATACTGTAGCCAGCTAAGCTCTCATTCAAACTGAGGGAACAATAAAACATTCCATTCCAGGGAAAAGCTGCAACAATATGTCGAAACAAAACCAACACTACAGAGAATTCTCAACGATGCTCTATACATACAAAACCAAAATAAATGCAATATAGGGAAAGAAATGGAACCTAAACAGCATACCATCTAAGGACCACAAGAACTGTCAAGACACAGGCCCTACTAAAAGCTTTTAAAAATGGTAGGAACTAATAAATATCTCTCAATCCTAACTCTCAATATCAATGGACATAACTCTCCAATTAAAAGGCATAGGCTGTCTAGTTGGATCAAAAAGCAAGAGCCATCCTTCTGCTGTCTTCAAGAGACACATCTTACCCAAAAACAATCATCTTTTGAAAGTGAGAGGTTGGAATAAACTCTATCAAGCTAACTGCCCCCATAAACAGGCTGGAGTTGCCATCCTCATATCAGATAAAATAGACTTCAAACTAAAAATAGTAAGAAAAGACAAAGAAGGGTACAACATACTACTAAAGGATCTTTCCTCCAGGAAGACATAACGATCCTAAATATTTACACACCCAATCCCGGAGCTCCAAACTTCATCAAGCAAACTTTACTTACACTGAAACCATACATAGATCGAAATACAGTGATTGTTGGTGAGTTTAACACACCACTCTCACCTATGGACAGATCAACAAGGCAAAAACTCAAAGGAGAAACCTTAGAACTGAACAACTATATAGACCGACTAGATGTAACAGACATCTGCAGAATATTCCACCCAGTAACACCACAATATACGTTTTTCTCAGCAGCACATGTAACATTTTCCAAAACAGACCACATCTTAGGCCATAAAGCAAACCTGGACAGATTCAGAAACACTGAAATTATTCCATGCACACTCTCAGACCATAAAGGCATCAAATTGGAGCTCAACACACATCTCCACCAAAGAAAACCCTGTAACTCATGGAGACTGAACAACGCATTGTTGAATCAAAAACAATGGGTAATCGAAGAGATCAGAACAGATATCCAACTGGTTATGAAATTTAACAATAAGGAGCACACAAATATCAACTCCTTAGGGACACAACAAAGGCAGTACTCAGAGGAAAATTTATAGCGCTGAGTGCCTACAACAGCAAGTTGGAAAAATGGCAAACCAACTAGTTAATGTCTCACCTTAACCTCCTGGAAAAAGAGCAACAAACCAACCCTAAACCCATTAGGAGAAAGCAAATTATTAAAATCAAAGCAGAATTAAATGATTTGGAATAAAAAAAACTATAGAAAGAATCAACAAAACAAGGAGTTCGTTCTTGAAAGAATTAATAAAATTGACAAGCCCTTAGCAAATCTTACAAAAAAAGAAGAGAGCATATCGAAATAAACAAAATCGCAGATGAAAATGGTAATATCACGACAGAAATTACCAAGATCCAGAATATCATGAGGGAATACTTCTCAAACCTTACGCCAACAAATTTGAGAATCTAGAAGAAATGGATGAATTCCTAGACAATATTAACATACCCACACTGAACCAAGAAGAGCTAACCCAACTCAACAGGCCTATTTCAAGCTCTGAAATAGAAATGGAAATGAGACAACTTCCACTTAAAAAAAGCCCAGGGCCAGATGGATTCACAGCTGCATTCTATAAGGTCTTCAAAGCAGAGCTCACACCAATATTCCTCAAGCTCTTCAACGAAATTGAAAATGAAGGTTCTTTACTAAACTGATTCTGTGAAGCCAGCATATCCCTCATCCCCAAACCAGACAGAGATTCATCAAAGAAAGAGATCTATAGACCCATTTCTTTGATGAACATCGATGCAAAACTTCTCAACAAAATATTGGCCAACCGTCTACCACAACTCATCAAAAAAAATATGCAGTATGACCAAACTGGATTCATCACAGGGAGGCAAAGCTGGTTCAACATACACAAATCAATTAATATAATTCAACACATCAACAGGAGCAGGGATAAAATCACATGATTGTCTCAATAGATGCGGAAAAGGTATTTGACAAGATCCAAAACCCCTTTATGTAAAAAGATGTGGAGAAACTAGGAATCCATGGAACATTTCTCAATGTAATAAAGGCTGTGTATGAGAAACCCACTGCTGGTATTATACTTAATGGTGAAAATCTAAAGCCATTCCCTCTAAAATCAGGAACGAGACAAGGATGCCCACTCTCTCCACTCCTTTTTAACATAGTACTAGAATTCCTAGGCAGTGCAATAAGGCAAGAAGCAAGCATAAAGGGGATCCAAGTAGGGAAAGAGGAAATAAAACTATCCCTCTTTGCAGATGACATGATTCTGTATTTAAAGAATCCTATAGACTCTACTCCCAAGCTCCTTGAGCTGATTCAAAGCTTTGGAAGGGTAGCAGGCCATAAAATCAACCCTCACAAATCAACTGCCTTACTTTACGCCAACACTGAGAGGAACGAGGCAATAATCAGGAAAGAAAATCCTTTCACAATAGCCTCAAAGAAAATAAAGTACCTAGCAATTAGCTTAACTAAGAATGTAAAGGACCGTTTAGATGAAAACTTTAAAACCCTAAAAAAGGAAATTAAAGCAGAACTAAGGAAATGGAAAAACCTCCCATGCTCCTGGATTGGAAGAATCAACATTGTGAAAATGACAATCTTGCCAAGGGCTATCTACAAATTCAATGTAATACCCATCAACATCCCAATGTCATTCTTTAAAGACATAGAAGAGGCAATTCAAAATTTCATATGGAATAATAAAAGACCCCGTATAGCAAAAACACTTCTTAGCAGAAAGAACAGCGCTGGAGGAATTTCAATTCCAAACTTAAGGCTCTATTACAGAGCTATAATTCTCAAAACAGCTTGGTACTGGCACAAGAACAGGCCTGAAGTCCAATGGAGTAGAACTGCGGACCCAGATATTAAACCACAGACCTATGGCCACCTAATCTTTGACAAGGGAGCCAAAAAATAGAATGGAAGAAAGATAGCCTCTTCAACAAGTTGTGCTGGCAGAACTGGTTAAGCACCAGCAGAAAACTAAGGTTGGGTCCTTCTTTGTCACCTTGCACTAGAATTAACTCCAAATGGATCAAAGACCTGGAGGTAAAAGCTGACACACTGAAAAGTTTACAGGAAGGAATAGGAGATACACTAGGCCTCCTTGGCACAGGTCGAAACTTTCTTAATAAGGACCAAGAATCACAGCAAATCAGAGAAAGGCTGGATAAGTGGGACTGCATTAAACTGCAGAGCTTTTGTATGGCAACGGATATAGCTAGTAAACTAATCAGGAAGCCTACAGAGTGGGAGAAGATCTTCACCAACCAAACAACGGACAAAGGCCTCATATCTAAAATATATCAACAATTCAAAAAATTGAATCACTCCAAAACTAACCTCCAAAGTAACACCCATCCCATTAAAAAATGGGCCAAAGACTTAAAGAGAGTCTTCTCTGAAGAAGAAACAAAAATGGCCTATAGACACATGAAGAAATGCTCCACATGTCTGGTCATAAAAGAAATGCAAATCAAAACAAGTCTAAGATTCCACCTCACTCCAGTTAGAATGGCCAGGATCAGGAAAACCAATGACAACGGATGCTGGAGGGGTTGTGGCCAGGAGGGATAACTACTACACTGTTGGTGAGATTGCAAACTCGTTCAACCCCTATGGAAAGCAGTGTGGCAGTGTCTCAAAAGGCTAAACATAGAATTCCCCTATGACCCAGCAATTCCACTACTTGGCATTTACCCAACAATCCAGAAACAAGGGCATACAAAACCCACTAGCACAATAATGTTCATTGCAGCGCTATTTACCATAGCAAAGATATGGAACCAACCCAGATGTCCCTCAGTTGATGAGTGGATCAACAAGTTGTGGTATTTGTACACAATTGAATTCTATGCTGCTGTCAGAAAGAATGACATCGTCCCATTTGTTAGGAAATGGAAAGACTTAGAACAAATCATATTAAGTGAAGTAAGCCAGACTCAAAGGAACTTAGGCTCAGTGGTTTCCCTCATTAGTCATAATTGGTAGAAACTTTGGGCTGTACTATCAGTGATTTGCAATAGAGCAAAAGGCCATATATAAGGCCATATAATGTGAAGCTAATTGAAAGGACCTCCAGGATATTGAAACAAAAGCCACATAATGAATGATTGTTGTACTTAATGTACTATGTTGTCTCTCATCTCCTTTGCTGTCCCTTGGTTATCCCATATTGGTGTAGTGTCTCACTTTGTTATCTGATATATTGAATTTATTTGTATTTGGATATTTGAAATTTGATAGGGAAGGGGGGAAAACCAAGACGGGTGGGGGTGTAGCGTTCGAGGGAAATGGGTACCAAGACATGTGATTGGGTATCAAAGTATGTGAATTAATGCACCTTCTCTCTGGCAAATATCATGTAACCCTTTTACTAATTAGAATAAAAAATTTAAAGAAAGGAAGTTGTAATGTGTGGGGAGGATGATGGGGTCAAATACATTTCTTCTTAGAAATATACCTCATCTGGTTGCCCTGGATTTTCCTGGCCTTCGTCTTAGAGAAAGGCCTGTTATACTGGATTTGTGGCTTGGCAATGATCTAGCATGGACATCTTCGAGTAAGGCAGCCACAACTTCCATGCCTGAGACTCAAGTTTCCTGAACTTTGGGAACAGCACAGCAACATCTTTCTTCCTCCTGAGCCACAGGCCAAGTGAGCTGGCTTGATTGGTTGTTAGTTACAGTGGCTTGGTTACCAGGGTTCCATATTCTGTTCCATTGTGAGGGAGGCAGGGTCACCTTTCAGGGCCCAATGACCAAAGATCCTTGCTCACAGAAGACCTCACCAAAGACATACTGGAGGCTGAATCTCTCCTCCAATCTCACAATATACATGTGGATGTAGTAAACAGCACACCTTATTTGTCCAATCCCAATGTCTTCCACTGGGCCCGACTAACAGTCTGGTCTCAGGCTCAAGGAGCCTTTGTTAGGTAAGATCCAAACTTAAGGGTCAATATTGCCCTCATCCTTTACAAAACATTTACTTCACAGTGCCTTCTCTGCCTGCATTGTGCCCCTTGTCGAATTTTTTTTGTTTTTGCTAGTCTTGGGACTTGACCTCAGAGTTTGAACATTGTTCTTGGGCTTTCTTTAGGCTTTAGCTGTCCCACCGAGCCACAGCACCACTTGCAACATTTTCTATGTATGTGGTAATGAGGAATCAAACCTGAGTTTTTTTGCGCAGTAGCCAAGGACTCTACCACTAGGTCAAACACACAGGGCATCTTGCACATATTTTTGACGTCAATCTACTAGGATATTATTAGGTTTCTGTATCCTAATCAATTTATTCCTGATGATTAGCTTTGCTGTCATGTGTAAAAAATGCAAGAGGGAAAAACACAGAAGAATTAGTGAAATTAAAAAAAAGCATTACACACATAGATAATGTTCATTCTTTGTAGGAGAAAGGATATTTTGATAAGACGATTAAGACTTTATAATTACTACGTCAGGGTTGAGAGTTTGGCATAGTGGTAGAGTGCTTGCCTAGCATCCATGAAGATCTGTGTTTGATTGCTCAGTATCACATAGATAGAAAATCTAGATGTGGCACTGTGGCTCAAGTGGCAGAGGGCTAGACTTGAGAAAACCCGAGGACAGTGCTCATGCCCTGAATTCAAGCCCCAAGACTGGCAGAAAGATAAAAGAAAATAAAAATGCTTTTTACGAGCTAATTCACTCACAGCATTTGCTTCTGAAATCTTCGCTTCTGCATCTTGTGAAATACCCCTTTCCCTCAACGTAGACAAGAAAAACAGATCCATCCCATGGTCCACTGTGAGGCCACTGGTTGGGCTAAGAGCTAGTCGTGCAGCAACACACAAGTTTTATTCTAATACTTTCCAAACTTTGTTCTCAAATATGCTACCTACTTACCAACTTAAGTCAGTTTCCTTATGCTATACCTTTTCTTCATGACTACAATATTCTTACACTCCTACGTTAATCCTCTTGTACCTCCCCTGACCTCTCTCATTCTTTTTTTCTATCTCTGGACCTCTGCTCGTCTTTCAACCCTTATACTTCACGGATCTACACTTGATGGCTGTTGAGCAATATTGTATATGTAGGTGGTTAATTATATATAATTAGACTAGTCTGTAAGTGCACAAAAAGAAAGAGTGATAATACCAATCAAAACTTGTGAACATCTAGTGTCTGCCAGCTACAGAGATCTAGGTTGGTTATATCTGAAAAACTATAATTGTATTTAGTAGTAATCTTGCTCCCATTTTCAAATTGGCAGAACAAGAAACTCAAGAAAAATGTCAAATCAAGAAACAAAATCCCCCACCCAATGTAAACACACAATGGAACAGTCACTCGCAAACCTATAGGAGAGTCTTCCAAGTGCTACACAAATGCAATTGATAAACATCATTAATGGAAAATATGAAAATATAAAGAAAGAGATAATGGAGGAAGCCATACCTGAACAAGAGGAAAGCAAAAACAAGGTGATAAGTGAAAAAGAAGAAGCCATAAAGGAGGCCATAATAAAGGATTTTCAAAGAAAGATGGATGAATTCATAGAATCCACAAATAAAAACGTGAGCAAACTCCAGCAAATGTCCCAAGAAAATAAAGCTACTGAGCTAACCATTCAAAAGGAAATCAAGGAGATAAAGAAATCCATACATGATCTAAAACAAGAGATGCAAGGCATCAAAAATGAGCAATTAGAAGCAAGGGAGATGAAAATAAAGTAGATAGCTTTGATAGCAGGTTAGACAATGCAGAGGAGAGAATTTCCAGGGCTGAAGATAATGTATAGAGAAAGAACAGAAAATGATTCAATCCAAATCTAGGAAATATGAGAGAGCGCTTCAGAAGGTCCAAGATACAATTAGGAAGCCTAATTTAAGGCTAGTTGGTATTGAGGAGGGCGTGGAGAAAGAGGTCAATGGTATTGGAAATATACTTCAGGGAATCATCTCAGAGAATTTCCCAAATATCCAGAAGGGCAGGGCCATCCAGATACGAGAAACTTTTAGAACCCCAAACAGACCTGACAGAAAAGAACATCCCACCGCCACATTGTGATCCGAACTGGATCAATAGAAACGAAAGGAAAGATCCTAAAGGCAGCCAGGGAAAAGGGATCAGTAACCTACAAAGGCAAAACAATCAGAATAACCCCAGATTTCTCAGCAGGGACCATGCAAGCACAAAGTGACTGGAAGCATATATGTCATGCCCTTAAATCAAACCAAGAATACTGTAGCCAGCTAAGCTCTCATTCATAACTGAGGGAACAATAAAAACATTCCATTCCAGGGAAAAGCTGCAACAATATGTCGAAACAAAATCAACACTACAGAGAATTCTCAAAGATGCTCTATACATAGAAAACCAAAATAAATGCAATATAGGGAAAGAAATGGCACCTAAACAGCATACAATCCAAGGACCAGAAGAACTGTCAAGAGACACAGGCCCTACTAAAAGCTTTTAAAAATGGTAGGAACTAATAAATATCTCTCAATCCTAACTCTCAATATGGACTTAACTCTCCAATTAAATGGCATAGGCTGTCTAGTTGGATCAAAAAGCAAGAGCCATCGTTCTGCTGTCTTCAAGAGACACATCTTACCCAAAACAATCATCTTTTGAAAGTGACAGGTTGGAATAAACTCTATCAAGCTAACTGCCCCCATAAACAGGCTGGAAGACATAACGATCCTAAATATTTACACACCCTTTTGAAGATTCTCAAAAGATTGAAGATTCTACCAGTGTAAGTTAGATTCCAGCATTGATAGTAAATAATGCTATGAGTATGGTTTTATATTTAAAATAGCACTGTTGACAAAATCTAACACACATTTGCTTAGTATTTGCTTTTGATTTCCCAAGAAGTTCAGTACAAGCTAACATGTGTGGCATATATCGACTGGGAGAAATGATTCAGAATATGTGACTCATTTGAACAGAAGTCAGTGAAAAGATACAGAAGCAGGATACCCATATTGTGATAATTTGTATCTTTTGCATATTTTGTGTTTGTTATTAATTCCATTTGTAGTGTACATTTTTAGGTAAAAACTTTTAAAATGTTTCCAAACAATTTGTTATTTCAACGGCAAAAAAAGACATTTATATGCCTGATAAAATTCACAGAATCCAAATTTTTCCATATTATTTTTTGTTTTTTGTTTTTTTTTTGATGGGTCATACATCTTGAACTCAGCCTGGGCACTATCCCTGAGCTCTTCAGCTCCAGGCTACCACCTTACCCTGGAGCCAAGCCCCACTTCCCATTTTCTAAAGGTAAATTGGAGATAAGAGTCTCAGGTCTTTTTGTGTCAGGATGGCTTTAAACCTTGATCCTCAGATCTCAGCCTCCTGAGTAGCTAGGATTATAGAAGTGAGCCACCACCCCATCATGCTCAGCTTTCTGTTTTTTTTTTAAACAAGCCCTTTGGCAGGAACTCGGTCTGAGCACTGTCCTTCAGCTTTCCTCAAGCCTAGTGATCTTCTACTTGAGCCACAGCACTACTTCTGGTTTTTTCTGTGTATGTGGTACTGCAGAATTGAACCTTCGTCTTCATACAAGCACTCTACAACTATGCCAAACTCCCAGCCCCTCCACATTAGTTTTTATGATAGATCTTTCCATGCATCCAGGATGGCTAGAAATCCTTCTTGAGTTTCCCAAGATCAGGGAGTATAGGTGTGTCCCATCCTGTGTGGCTACATAACCATTGTTTAGGGTACAATTCTCTCTTCATTCTACCCATCTAGAGCAATTTTCATCTTCCATGTATAATCATTAAACATTCAGCTCCTGTTCCTCTCTACTCCATTCTCTGGAACCATCGTGCTTTTTGGCTCTAAGGGTTTGTTGATCCTTGGAAGCTCTGGAAGGGAAAACATACCCTAGCTCTTCCTTTATGACTGCTGTATTTTTAGTTTACTGTAATCAAGATTCATCTGTAAAATATAGTAAAATGTTCTTCCTTTTCAATGCATTGTTTTGCATATTTCTAACTTTGGATTATTATTAATAGTTGTGAATGGATTCTCCACATATTTGTTCTAGTCTCTGCTTTCTCTTCCGTTAGGTACAAATCTAGAAATAGAAGTGTTGGACCATATTTCTATGTAATTCTATATTTAGTACTTTTTAGCACTCTCCACGCAATTTTTGATTGTTTTATATTCCTTGCAGAAATATTCCAGAGTTCTACTTCTTCTCACTTCCTTCCCAGTAATAGTTAGACTTTGAAAGTTGTATTTTTGTATGCGTGTGTGTGTGTGTGTTTGTGTGTGTGTATGTGGATCTTTTTGTTTAAAACTATATTTATATTAACATATTTAAAGTAATGATTTCATTGTAATTTTAATTTTTCTCATGACTGTTAATATTGAACTTCTTTCTACATTTTGAACTACTATTTCTATATATTCTTTTTAGAAAATCCTCTCCAATCTCCAATTTTTTTCCCTTTTTTTGTGGGGTAGTGGGGAAAGTCATGGGGCTTGGACCTTGGGCCGTGAGCTCTTTAGTTTAAGGCTATTGTCCTACCCTGAGTATTGCCCCTCAGTCCTTCTGCTCACAGCTCCCTCCCCTCTTCCCATTATATACAGAACAAAGGTCATCCTCAGTATTTTTGAAAAAGTAAAACATACAGTAAATTTGTAGTATGAATCAGCAAGAAATAAATTTCTTGCCAGGTGCAGTGACTTCTACCTGTAATCCTATCTACTCAGATATCAGGCTGATATCTAATGATTTGGTTCAAAGCCAGCCTGGGCATTAGAAAGTCTATGACACTCTCATCTACAGTTAACCACTAGAATATGGGAAATTGCACTGTGGCTTCATAGGTAGAGTGATAGCCTTGAGTTGATGAGCTCAGGAACAGTGCCCAGGCCCAGAGTTCAAGCCTTACAAATCCCCCAGCCAAAAAAAAGAAAAAAAAGTTTCTTCCCCAAGTGATTATTATGCCAGACATAGAACATTAACATTCTGGGTGTACTTCCCAGTATTATTACTTGATACCCTAAGATTTTGCAATATTCTCACAGAACCTGCATATGTCATCATATAATATAGTTCCTTTTCAATGGAATAATTCCATTTATAACCTAAATCTACTCCCCCGACTTATTTTTGTCGATACCACAATTGCTCTACCATGATATGCCACAAGCCATTAAACATTTTATGGTGGGTAATTGGAAAGGAGTCTCATGGAATTTTGTGCCAGGCTGGCTTTGAACCATGGTCCTCAGATCTCAGTCTCGTGAGTAGCTAGGATGACAGGCGTGAGCCACCAACACCTGGCTTGCCTTTTTATTTTTTGTGGGTCTTCGGACTTGAACTCTGGGCCTAGGCACCATCCCTAAGCTTTTCAGGTCAATATTTCATGTAAGTCTAAACATTTAAGTAAAGCAATACAAATCCAACAAAAAAAGAATAAAATTCCAGACATGGTGTGTCTATAACTCAGTGCTAATTACTTGATGAAAATGTGCCATTCCAGAAGCTGGTGTCATTTGATGATGTAGCTGTGGATTTCAGCTGGAAGGAGTGGCAGCATCTGGACAATGCTCAGAGGACCCTGTACAGAGATGTAATGCTGGAGACCTACAGCAACCTGGTGTCTTTAGGTAAGCAAAAGTCAAATTCACTTGCAAGGCCAAGTGCCTTGTTATTTTGCAGATACGTGAATGTTTACCAAACTTTCAATACTATTTAAATGAAAGATTCCAGGCCCTGAGAAGTATCATTAATTTCTAAATAAAACCTAAGGTAATTTTGTGCTCATTCTTCAGGATACCTTCAGGATACTTTGACAACAGTTCTAAATTATGTTTCCTCTAATGGAGACGACATTCCAAACTTACACAGTAATTATAAGTGGATAAACAATCCAGAATAGAATATATATCATTATTGGAAATAGGATCTACAAATCACTAAACAGTGAGTTTATAATGGAAACCTGGCACTAGGTGCAATGTTTCATGCCTGTAATCTTAAAATATTCAGGAGGAAGAAATCTAAGAATTCTAATTTGAAGCCAGCAATGGCTTAAAAATTGCCATGAAACTCTATAACTCCAAGTAACCCCTCAAAAATGTTAGTGGAGTGTCAAGAGTTTGACTTAGTGGTTGAGTGCTTGCCTAGCATGCATGAAGACCTATGCATGTAAGTGGAGCTGGGACTCAAACTGGTATTTTTCTAGCCTTGAGCAAGACAGCTAAGTTTATGCCATACAAAATGAATGCAGAGCTGGGGAAAAGTCAACCATGGAGCCAGTGAGAAATGAGAGAAAAGATTTAATAGATAACTTGTGAGTAGGATGTCTGCGAACTTAAAGCAATGATGACCCAGCATAAGCAATAACTCTCTACTGTTTCTAATTTACAGGGCCCTATGTTCCCAAACCTGCATTAATTGACAAGCTAGAGCACTGTGCAGAACTCTGGATAGGAAATTCCTCTGACAAGAATATCACAGGTGAATGAATGCATCTTCATATTGATGTTGGAGCCTGAGCCCCATTGGTAAGTTCATGTTGTGATGTACTGAGCAATAATATTCTTAGTTACCCTAAATCCTGTGTGGAACGTATGGAATTCTTTGTGAATGAATCAAGAATCATTTTCTTTTCCCAATCCTATGCTTGGTCTCAAGGCCTGAGCATGGTCCTTGGGTTTTCTCAAGGCTAGCTCTCTACTTCTTGAGTCATAGCACCACTTCTGGCTTTTTCTTTGTATGTAGTACCAAGGAACTGAACCAGGTCTTTGTGCATGCTAGACCAAACCCCCGGCACCAAGAATCATAGGGTGATATAATGAATTCTATGTGGCAGTAGAGTTAAAGTTAGATTTCTCTGTAGAAATCACTGTGAAACAAAATAAAATGAGAAAGCCATGAGCCCATGGCTCATGCCTGTAATCCTAGGTACTTAGGAGGCTGAGATCTGAGGATCAAGGTTCAAAGACTGACCTATCACAAAAACACCTTAGACTCTTCTCTCCAATGAACCAATAGAAAATGAGAAGTGGGGTTGAGTCTAAAGACATAGGGCAGTAGCCTTGAGCTGAAGAGCTCAGGAAGAACAGCCAGGTCTAGAATTCAAGTCTCATGACTGCAAAACAAGAAAGAAAGAAAGAAAGAAAGAAAGAAAGAAAGAAAGAAAGAAAGAAAGAAAGAAAGAGAAAGAAAGAAGAAAGAGGGAAGGAAGAGGGAAGGAAGGAAAGGAAGGAAGAGAAAGGAAGAAAGAAAGAAAGAAAGAAAGAAAGAAAGAAAGAAAGAAAGAAAGAAAGAAAGAAAGAAAGAAAGATATTTCATTTCTTTAAAACTAAGACTATAAATGATTGAGCAAACAAGGAATAAGTCAGGGTATTATTCTCTGATAAGGATAATATCTTTTTGCTGGTAGGAAGAGACTGGTATTCAGAACCAGACCTTTCCACCAGAAATTGAGCCTAGTGGTAGAGTGCTTGCCTAGCATGCACAAAGACACAGGTTTGATTCCTTATTACCACATACATAGAAAAAGCCAGAAGTAATGACTTCATTGGTAGGGTTCTAGTCTTGAGAAAACCCAAGGACAGTGGTTAGGTCCTAAGTTCAAACCAGGAATGGAAGGAAAAAAACACAACAAAGTTTCAATCAACATAAGAAAATTAACTATACAATGAGCTGGGGATTTTCTGGTCTTCCATCGTTCTGAGGGACAGGAGTATTAGAAAAGGAATTTTTATAAGACTTCAAATGGAAAGAAACAAATTTCAAAATTCCCACAAATACCTAAATTGATACTTTAGTGAGAAGTTGTAACTGAAGGGATATAGGTGTAAGTTCTTACTCTCAAGAATCGTTCTTGCTTGGATCAAAGGCAAACAGACATATAAACCAAACTTGTGGCCGTTGAATCTAGAAAAAATTCGTGTTCCTCACTTAATGGTTAATAAGCAAACAGCATTGAAACTGGGTAAGGTAATCCTATCTGCTACTCAGGACCTGAGACTCTTATCTGTAGTTAACTCTAGAAAAGAGGAAGTGGGGCTGTAGCTCAAGGGTAGGGGTTATAGTCTTCTGCTGAAGTGTTCAGGGACAGGGCCGAGGACTATGAACTACAAAAAAAAGAAAAGAAAAGAGAAGAAAGTTTTAAAAAGATGCAAAACAGCACAATATTTAGATTATTTCTCAAAAATAAAAGAAAGGCAGCTATTCCTCGATGTATAAACAAAACAGTATTTGAAAAAAAACAGCTGCAGGTATAGTATAGGTAGTACTCAGCTTAAAACTGTAGCAATACATAGTTGGGTAATTTCAATAAATATTTCCTGTGATATAAAAAGAGAACTATTATATAAGTACCGCGCGCTAACCGATTGCGCCACTGGAGCACTCCTTTGCTGTCCCTTGGTTATCTCATATTGGTAGAGTATCTCACTTTTTCATCTGATTTATTGAATTTATTTGTATTTGGATATTTGAAATTTGATAGGGAAGGGGGGAAAATCAAGACAGGTGGGGGGTGTGGGGGGGAGGGATACGGGTACCAAGACATATGAAAGTGTATCAATGTATATGAATTAATGCACCTTCGCTCTGGCCAATATCATGTAACCCTTTTACTAATTACAATAAAAAAATACAAAAAAGGGAACTAAAACACAGAAAAACATTATTGGTCATTGTAAAATATCATTTTCTTAATATGTTAGGGAGAAAAGCATATATTTCTCACAAATCAATTTCCACTTTTATATTTTAAAATATCTAACACTTATGATGGGAAAGTAAAGTCATTACCTTTACAGTAAGGAATATTTGTATCTCATGTATGTTTGTGTCTTTTTTTCTATGACTCATTTTAGATATCCAGGTAATGGAAAATGTGTTCAAGACCTGCCAGGAAAGTCCACATGAATGTCTTTGTGAAGTAGCAGTTGCAAGTAGTATCGAAGTGGAGGAAAACGTGAGATTAGCAACAACTTTAAATTTGAGCTCTACACATAATCCAGAGCTGATTAGTAATAACGGTAACAACTTAGGGGTGAGGACTGAGGAGTTCATTAAGTGTCAGAACATGCTTCTGTCTCCTAAGCCTGATGACATGCATGCTGCATATAGATCTCGTATGTCTCCTGTTCTTAAAAAATCCATCGGATATTCAGAGCATTTTATTCATGATTGTGACAGTCCAAAAGATCTGCAGTATCATAATTCTGTTCTCCCTGCCCAAGAAATTCTTCAGGGAGGGAGGAAAACTGCTAAATGTACTGTGTGATGAAAAATATTGTACTTAACACCGACCATCACTACACATCCGAAAATGTACACAGGAGAGACTCCTCATACATGTAGTGAATGTGAGAAATCTTTCAGTAATGAAATACGCCTTACAATACCTCAGAGCAAATATCCTGAGATATGTGATGCGTACATCAAGTGTGAAAATTAATTTCTGAGAAGTCAGACCTGACTCTCCAACCTCGATCTGCAAGAGAAGACAAACCTTATGAATATGAGGAACGTAATAAAATTTCTGCCCAGAATTCAGCTCTCAGCACACATCAGAGATCTCACACAGAAGAGAAATCTTATGAATGGGATAAATGTGGGAAGACTTTTAGACTGAAATCATACCTCACTTTGCACCAGAGAAGACACACAGAATTGAAACCTTATGAATGTAACAAATGAGAAAAGTCTTTCACCCAGAAGATACACCTTCGAGTTCATCAAATAACACACACAGGAGAGAAATCTTATAAGTGTAATGAATGTGGAAAGTCTTTCCAAGGGAAGGGAAAACTTCGTGTTCATCAGAGAATACACACAGGAGTGAAACCTTATGAATGTAACCAATGTGTAAAGTCTTTCAGACAGAAATCTTCCCTCAAATTGCATCAAAGAACACACACAGGAGAGAAACCTTATGTGTGCAACAAATGTGGAAAGACCTTCAAGAGGAAGTCATATCTTGATGGGCATAATAGAACACACACAGGAGAGAAAACTTATGCATGTAGTGAATGCGGAAAGTCTTTCAAATGGAAGGTAAAACTCCATGTTCATCAGAGAATATACTCAGGAGAAACACCTTATGAGTGTAACATATGTGGAAAGTCCTTCACACAGAAGCCAAACCTCAACATGCATAAGACAATTCAAACAGGAGAAAAACCTTATGAATGTAACCGATGTGGAATGTCTTTCAAATGGAAGTCTTTCCTCAAATGGCATCAGAGAACACAGACAGGAGAGAAACTGTACGAGTGCATCAAATGTGGTAAGACCTTCAGATGGAAGTCACATTACAGGAGGCATAACAGAATTCACGCATATTAGAACCCTTAGGAATATAACCAAAGTTGAAAGTCTTTCGTGCAGTATTCACCCTTCAGGAAGCGTAAGAGAGTTCACACATATGAGAAGCCTTAGCAATGTAATAAATAGGAAAGACTTTTTAGTCTGTGGAAGAAAACTCAGCTTGTGTCACAGAACCAACACAAGATAAAACCCTTAATGAATGTAGCAAATGTTCAGTCTTTTCCCCAGAAGGCACAAGTCAAGATTTATCACTAAACACCCACAGGATAGAATCCTATGAATAAAATGAAAGGGAAATTTTTTTGAAGAACTCATAGTTGAGTTTGCATGATACCACACAGACACAGGATAAAAATCGTATGAATATAAGAATATGAAAAATCCATCATGAACGTATGACTAAGTATAAAATGCACATAGGAGAGAAAAACCTTATGAATATTACAAATGTGGAAAGTGTTTGACCTGGAAGGCATAATTCTGTGTTCATCACAAACCTGATTCCCATAGAAAAAAAGAAAACTAATGAATAGAACAAATGTGCAATGACTTTTAATCAGAAGTCAGTCTTCAGTACATTTCAGAACATACACAATAGAGAAATTCTGAGTAATGAAAAACATTTAGCTATATATAGAATCTCTGTATATGGGAGCATTAGGGTAAGTCTTCTAAACAAAGTCAACCTTCAGCAAGCATTAAGAGCACTCACAGAAGAAAAAATAGCATGTAGGAAAACCTTTGTCAGAAACCTCTAAAAGCTGACTGTGTGGCTTAGTGGTAGAGTGCTAACCTATCAAGGATGAAGGCCTGGGTTAGATTCCTCAATACTACGTGAAAAGAGCAAGCCAGAAGCAGCACTGTGGTTCAAATGGTAGAGTGCTAACCTTGAGCAAAAGTAGCTCAGGCCCTGAGTTCAAGCCTAAGGATTGGAGAGAGAGAGAGAGAGAAAGAGAGACAGAGAGAGAGAGAGAGAGAGAGAGAGAGAGAGAGAGAGAGAGAGAGAGAGAGAGAGAGAGAGAGAGAGAGACAGAAAGAGAGAGAGAAAGAGAGAAAAGAGAGAGAAAGATAGAGAAACAGGAAATTCTAAATTTTACAGAGATAGAGAAGGAGAGAGAGAAGGAGACAGAAACTAATTTCTAAACTTTACAGTCTTTCTATTTCCTTGCAAATTCGTCTATGTCATTCTTTCTGACAGAAGCACAGAATTCCATTGTGTAAAAATACCATATTTGATCTACTCATCAACTGACGGGCATCTGGGTTGGTTCCATACCTTTGTTGTAGTAAATAGTGCTGTGATAAATGTTATTGTTCTAGTGAATTTAGTATGTCCTATCTGGACGATTGGCAAGTAGTGAAATTGCTGGATCACAGGGGAGCTCTATGTTTAGTCTTTTTGGGATACTGCCATAGTGCTTTCCATAGTGGTTGAACGAGTTTGCAATCCCACCAGAAATGTAGTAGTGATCCCTCCTGGCCACATCCCCTCCAGCATACGTTATTAGATTTCTGGATCTTGGCCATTCTAACTGGAGTGAGGAGGAAAAGGGAAAGAGGAACTGAAAATTTCTCTCCTTACAGATGACATGATTCTGTATTTAAAGAATCCTATAGACCCTACTCCGAAGCTGCTTGAGCTGATATAAAACTTTGGTAAGGTAGCAGGGTATAAAATGAACCCTCAATGTCAACTGCCTTCCTATATGCCAACAAATGAGAGTAATGAGGCAAGAATCAGGATAGCAACTCATTTTGCTATCAAAGAAAATAAAATACCTAGGAATTAACTTAGAATGTAAAGCACCTTTTTGATGGAACTATAAACCCTGGAGAAGGAAATTAACGCAGAACTGAGGAAATGCAAAAACCTATGCTCCTGCTTTGGAAGAAGTAATATTGTAAAAACGACAATCTTGATAAGGACTATCTACAAATTCAGTGCAATATTCCTCAATATCCCAATGTCATTCTTTAAAGACACATAAGAGGAAATCCAAAAGTTCACTTGGAATAATAAAAGACCCCTTATAGTCTGTCTTCTTGCATGATACATAATGTTTAATCTCACCTTCTCCACCAAAATCTCACCTTTCTCATTGAGACATAGGTGGCCCTGTTTACTAGCAGCAAAGGCTCAAACGCGCAGTTTCAGGTGTCACCACTGCCTCTGTTACTGGGTAGATCCAACTCTGTCATCGATTCTGAGGTCTGCTCTGGGAGTCTTGGTCACAAGTTGTTCTGTGGCTTCTGCTGCCAGCCTGTGCCCATTTGCTTCCTTTTCCTCCAGCAGCCCACAACAGGGAATGAAGTTCAGGCACTGATGCTCTCCTTCATATGCAGGGCAGGATGAGCCCAACCCTCTTTCATCTTCCTCTTCCAATTTTTGAGAAAAAATGTGCTGGCAGAAGTCCTCAGGTGTGGGGCATGGCTGATCCACGCTTTTAATCCAGGCTGGTCAGGAGGCTGAGATCTGAGTATGGAAGTTCCAAGTCACCTAGAACAGGAAAGTCTGATAGATTCTTACTACCAAAAATAAAAACAGCTGGGAATGGAGTTTGTGCTCAAGTGGTAAAGGGCTAGTCTTGAGTACAAATGCTTAGTGCCCAGGCCCTGAGTTCAGGCTCCAGCACTGCCAACAACCTCACTTTAGTGAGATTTTAGCTTTATCCATGTAGGCACATCTCACTGGAATCTTTGCTGGTAGAGATAGTCTTCATAATTTTGTCTCAAGGTAAACGTCCTCCTTGGGTAGTACACAAAAGGTGTCATGGAGAGAGGAGCTCCACTTGCTCCAGGTTTGAAGATGGCATAGGTCAAGCCAGCATGGAGTTGGCACATCAGTCTTTTTCCTAGCACCACCTACCAGTGAATGTCCAATGACATTGATTGTTGTGGGATTGTGTGATTGAAGTGCCCCATTAAGGGCAGTGTTAGCACATCCAAACTTGGATACCAGGAATGCTGAAATCTCAAAGCTAAGATTTCTGTTGGCTACAGAAATGCTGGTGTGTCTGTGATTCACCAAAATTTCAGGTGCAAAGATTCTGAAGCTTGATGCCATGTGTTTATTCCATTTAGTAAAATTATTTTAATGCACTGTATAAGTTAAAACATTTGATAAGAGTCAGGGGTAGTGAAAACATTGTTCTTGAATTCAGGTGTCTGGCAGGGTAATGGGGGGGTGTTGGTGGCTGGGACTATGAAGCGGGAGCTGCTATCAAACCATGGATCATGTTCCTCTTTGTCTGGGAGAAATGACTCCAAAGATGAAATTTGAATGGTGAGGAAAAGATGATGATGTACTCAGGAAATTTCTCCTAAACAAATGCTCATGTGGAAGTGGGATGGGGGCTGGGCATATCTGAGGCAGAGCTTAAGGGGGCTTCTCATGGCGTTGAGAACGTTCCTTGCGACTTCAGGCATGCAGCAGGGTGTTTTAGATGGCCATTGTGAGATGGATGGAATAAGACTGGAGACAAGATGAATGCTAGGATCCTGCAATGCTCTTGCATGAGTGGCTGGTGGCTCACGTGAAAGAACTAATTATTTCTAAAAAAGAAATCAGGAATTTGTTTTGATTAGATAATACCTGTAATCAGAGGCATATTCAGGATCCTGATCTTAGTGTTGTGGTTTAAAACCAACCCAGCAAAGGGAAAAATGCATGAGACTCTTACTCCCAGTTTAGAGCAAGAACAAAGATTGAAGTAGAGCTGTGGCTCAAGAGCTAGAGTGCTACCTTGAGCAAAGAAAAGCTAAGAAAAAGCTGCAGGTCTTGAGTTCAAGGCCAGGAATGAAAGAAGGAAGGTAAAAAAAGGGAAGTATGTGAGGAAGGGAAATATATAAATGAAAGAGAGTAGGAACTAGAAATTTAAAACTAGAGAGTATTTAAAAGTCATCAGTCCTTCTAAGAAAAGTGTTGGAGTATGGGTTCTATATGTGGTGAACTGGAAGCCCAGCAGTGACTTGTTAACCAAAGAGTCACCATGATGAGCAAAGGATAGAAATCTGCATGAGCCTCTTAGCGGATGGAGTCACAGAAGAGAACCTCAGCTCCCATCCCATAGTTAGAAGTATATAGAGATGGGGAAGTTGGCATCACCTTGATGTCATTGTGTCCATGGAGACTGGAAGCCATGGCCCTGTGGAAGCACAATGTTCTGGTTACTGAGCTGGGAGGCTGAAGAGAGCCAAGTCCTGGCCATGAAGAAATCAGGGTGGCAGCAGAGCAACTCTGCTGCAGTGTGGGCCTGCTTGGCTGTTCTTATTCTGTGGTGGATCAGGCCGGAGTGGGTGATAGTAACTGTTTTGTGGTCACAAGCCCTTCACCAAGAACTTCCTCTGGGATCTTCATAAGCTACAGGGTGGCTGGTGGTGGGATGTGTGTGGGGTGGAAGTGACAGAGGGATGGACGCATGGCAAGGTGGGTGAAGAGATGAGAGGAATGATGAGAGCCCAGTTCATTGGTTTCCAAGGTTAATGGGTGGGAGGTAGGGAAGCGTGAGGGAGGAAAGATGGAGGCAGGGGAAGGTAGTGACAGAGTGAGGCCATCTGTAGTGCCAGCCTGGCCATCATCTGAAGCCCATAGGCAGCTTCCTGATCCCTCACTTTGTCCTGCTCCTTGTGAAGGGAATGTCACGTGTACCCAGAGCTAGGGGTGGGGCAATGTTAGTAGCACCTGGAGAACCATTGGTCTCTACCTGGGTGAGGGGTGGTTATGGCTCCCATGCTGGGTGGCCTGATAGCTATGGAACAGATCTCTCCTTAGCTACCACAGTCAGTGGCTGCTCTCCATCTAGGGTTAGGGCACCTGCTCAGCCATCAGGACACCCCATGCCAGGACAGAGGCCTACAATTCAGATGGCAGCACAGGGGTGAAGATGATCTCACCGTAGCCCTAGTTACATGGCTGTCCCTGCATGCAGGACAGGATGAGCTGGGGGAAGATGTTTTCTGTGTTTTTCCACAGCCTATCCCGGCCTCTTCTTGTGTCTGATTAGACCAAGAGAGTACCAGGTTCCCTCTCATAGTCCTGGTTCTTTTTCTTTTACACTCATGAGGCTTGAACTCATGTACTGGGTACTGTCCCTGAACTCTTTTGCTCAAGGTTGATGCTCTACCATTTGAACCATAGTGCCATTTCCAGGTTTTCCTTTTCATGTGGATCTCTGATATGTCCAGTGCTGTGCCTGCAGGGAGGCACTCACCCCACAGACAGAGCCACCTCTGCCGTGACTGTGACTGCCCACAACCCTCACACCCACACCTTGCACAACCCTCGACTCAAGTTTTAGCTCCTCTTGGACTGGGTGTCCAGCCTACCCCTTCCTACACTCACAAAGGGTCTACAATTGTCTTCCCAGGGTCCTTTCTTCTGCACAGACTGTGCACATCTTGACGATCACAGAGCTCAAAGCCAAAGGCTGAGGTGCAGAAGGGGGTGACCCAGTAGCTGCACAGGGCCCATGGATCATCCTGTGCATCCCCCAGCCTGTGACTTCCCCCACCCCCTTGGCAGGGAAGCTCCGTGCCCACATCCTGATCCCTGGTCCCCTCCAATTCCATTCTCCCTTGGATTTTGCAGACTGTCTACCATCAGGATCTAAAATTCTATTCATCACTTTATGTCCTTATCACTGATTTGCTACTTTGGCAGGATCCCCCCGTGCCTGGAGAGTGGGCATGTCATGTACTCTCTGTGGAGAAGTTGCCCCAGGAGAAGAAATATGCACTTCATGTGAGTGTTGGACAGGGCAGGAGGGCTCCCTAGGATCAGAAGCCACAGGAGGGGTGCAGATGGGGGAATGCTAGGGGCCCCAGGGGACAGTGGGAGTTAGGGCACAGTTGGTTCCTTCTGCAGGGTTGACACCGCTTCACAAACCCAACAGAATGAGGTTCACATTACAGATGTCAGAGACAGTGCAGATTGCCAATGGGCGCAGGGGTCACTGTCACCCCCAGATGCTGGCTGCATGCTAGGATGCACGCAGAGATGTTTTCAAGATCAGATAATGAGGATGTTGCAGGGTGTAACCATTCTTTTCAGATGTCTCTCTACCTCTCTTGAGCTTCATCTCTATCTTTGGCTTTTTCTTAGCAGTTAACTGGAAATGAGAGTTTCATGGACTTTCCTTTCTGGACTGGCTTCAAACAGAAGCTATGCACAGTTTTCAAACCATACCCTACTAAAGAAGGGAAGCTTGATCTGGTGCTTAACTGGGTTGCACTTTGGCTCCGTTTGCTATGCCTCACGGGAGGGGGCTCATCATTTGTAGACTAAGATCTCATGACCTTCAAAGCCAAATGCTACCTGAAAGTTCAGGGTCCCAGCCTATGTGTTGGGCCGGGGTGAATACATTCTCTGTTATGCTGGGTCATCAACCCATGTTTTAAGCTGGAAGTAGGCAGTGCCACATTTGATAAGAACATCTGCCAGAGATTGTCACCTCATGAAAGCAGATTCTAAATTTGTATTCCATTTCCTGTGGTGGAGAAATCCCCTCCAAGTTAGACAGGCTCACATCCACCTGCAGGTCACACTCCTAATGCACCCTTGAGTGTCCTCATGGTATTGGGATCTAAGTTTGTAGGGAATGCTGCTTTAGTCCATGAATTAGCTGGACAAGTGATGACAAACGTGTTGTGGATTAATATGAGAACAATTTAAGAAGCCCTGGAGGAGCATCAACCTGACCCTCTGTGGTGCTATAAATCTGATAGGATGTTCCAGACTGAGAAACAATCACATGGCTTTGTGTTTGGCATCCAGACAAGTGAGTGCATGTCTTAGCTGTCAGCCAATACAGAGGAGGACATGAATAAGTGGGTGGAAAGCATCTGTCAGACCCCTGTCTGGGGGCAGGTGGAGAGAACATAGGAAGGTAGATACCATGGCTGTGGTGGGGCCAAAAAGGGTAAAAGAGGCAAAGGAACCAGGTACTGGTAGCTCAAGACTGTCATCCTAGCTACTCAGGAGTTTGAGATCTGAGGATCACAATTCAAAGCCAGCCCAGGACAGAAACTCCATGAGACTCTCATCTGCAATAAACTACTGAATGCAAGAAGCTCAAGCTCAGTGACAGCATGTAGGCCTAGCGTTCAAAACCCAGGACTGGCAGAAAAAAGTATCAAAGGACAAGAAGCTGGCCAAAAGTTAGAGGGACTCTATCTTGACAAACAATACAATGGTAAGTTGCACTCAGAAGACTTGCACAAAATCTGGAAATGCCTGAGACCTATCTATGTATGTTTCCTGTTTGTCTAAATACATATGTTTATGCATTTATATATTAGTATAGAGAGACAGATCAATACATATGACTATACATATATACATAGCCAGACACTTACGGGTGGGTGGTATACTGTGTGAGAGTTTGTGTTTGTGTTTTGTGGATGGCTATCTCTGTTTAAGAAAGATAGAAAATATGTAAATATCTTTAAAAAAACTTGATAAAATATAGAGAGACATAAGCTCTTGAGGGAATCTGAAATGACAAGATTATTCACAGGCACGTTTATCCTTATGGATTCCTCAGCAAGTTTTAATTTTTTTCATTATTTTCTTTCTTTTTTTGAACCAGTGCTAAGGATTTCTCTCAGGGACCAGGTGCTGCCAATTACTAATTTTCTCATGGCTGGTACAAGAGGAACTGAGCCACAGTTCCACTTTTGCCTTATTTATTCGTGCTTAACTGAAGATAAAGTTTTCTATCAGTGACTTTCTTTCAGGGGCTGGATTCTAACGAGGATCCCCAGACCTCAGCCTTCTCTATAGCTACAATTAACAATATGAGAACCCAGCACAGGGTTCCAATACACAGGGCAAGAAATTGAGTGAATCTCTCAACTCCAATTAGCTATAATAAACTACAAGTGAAAGACCAATACCTTTGAGGAAAAGATGCTGAGGGTTATCACACAGGCCCTATGAGTAAGCCCTAAACCCTGTACACATATGTGCATGCACACATAGGCAGATACACACACACATGCACACACACAATATCTCAGGCAATATTGTATTTTGAATTAATATCCAAAGATTGGACAACAGGATAGCAAGTAATAAAATCTGTTTTTCTTGTCTACATTGAGGGAAAAGTATAAGTCACAAGATGCAGAAGCGAAGAATTCAGAGGCAAATGCTGTGAGTGAATAACTTGTAAAAAGCACATTTCTTTTCTTTTCTTTTCTTTTGTTTTTTCTGCCATTCCTGGGGCTTGAACTCAGGGCCTGAGCACTGCTCTTGGCTTTTCCCAAGTTTAGCCCTCTGCCACTTGAGCCACATTGCCGTATGGATTTTTATATCTCTGTGATATTAAGGACTCAAACCTAGATCTTCATGGATGCTAGGCAAGCACTCTACCACTGGGCCAAACTCTAAACCCCGATAAAGTATTTATAAATAGTCATCATCATCATATCAAAATATCCTTTCTCCTACAAAGAATGAACACTTATCTATGTCTGTAAGACTTTTTTTATGTCACCAATGCTTCTGTGATTTTCCCACTTGCATTTTTACAGATGACAGCACAGATATTCATCAGGAAGAAAAATAGATGAGGATACAGAAACCTAACAACGTCCTAGTAGATTGAAGTGAAAAATATGTGCAAGATGGCCTGGGGGTTTCATCTATTTGTAGAGTGCTGGGCTACCACACAAAAAGACTCCGGTTTGATTCTGCAGTACCATATACGTAGAAAACGCTGGAAGTGGTGCTGTGGCTTGGTGGGACAGCTATAGCCTAAAGAAAGCGTAAGAACAATGGTCAGGCTCTGAGGTGAAGTCCCAGGACTGGCAAAAAAATGTGCAAGAGGCAAAATGCAAGCTGAGAAGGCACTGTGAAGCAAAATGTCTTGTGAAGGGTAAGGGGAATAGTGACAGGTAAGTTTGGATCTTACCTAAGAAAGGCTCCTTGAGCCTGAGACCAGGCTAGCACTTATGCCTAGTTAATGACTTGGGATTTGAACAAAAAGGTGTGCTGTTTACTACATCCATATGTGAGGTGGGAAGGGAGATTCAGCCTCCCGTATGTCTTTGGGGAGGTCTTCTGTGAGCAAGGAGGTTTGGTCATTGGGCCTTGAAAGGTGACCTACCTCCCTCACAATGGAACAGAATATGGAACCCTGGTAACCAAGCCACTGTATGTGACAACCAGCTCAAGCCAGCTCCCTTGGCCTGTGGCTCAGGAGGAAGAAAGATGTTGCTGTGCTGTTGCCAAAGGTCAGGTGGCTCGGATCTCAGGCATGGGAGATATGGATGTCTCACTTGAAGAAGTAGATGCTGGATCAGTGCCAAGCCCAAATTCCAGTATATCAGGCATTTCTCTAGGAAGAAAGCCAGGAAACTCCAGGGCAACTCAGACGAGGTATATTGAGAGGAAACCTATTTGAACCCATCATCCTGCCCACACACTACAACCTTCTTGTGTGTTTTCAAGTGACTCTACTGAAATTAGAGTGTGTCATTTCCAATCTACTCTATTCCAATTCCTCAGTGTGAAGTGTGGTCCCATTCCTACGTTTGAAATATCCACTGTTTTGCCAACATAGTGTGATGGTAAGTCAGCTCAGACTCTGAATGAGCCTTGTAACCTATGGATCCTGGAGGAAGGCCTGTTGGAGATTCTGCTGACAAAGCTCATCCCTGCCTACCAGAAAGGTGATCTCTTTTATGTGGGAAACTTCCTGCACAATGTCAAATACTGGAGGACAATGTAGTAGTTGCTGGAAATTCTCTTGAAAAAGTGAGTGTTCCCCCTCCAAACCCAGGTTTGCTCACCCCTCCTTGCCAAGTCTTGGAATACTTGGCTCCTCTCTGAGCCTGTTTGGTTCACTGGGGTGTTCACAGGGGACCTAGGCATGATACAAGTGCACAAACTACTTTATTATGACTGGGACACCATGCCATTTCATTTCCCTCACAAGCTACTGGAGTCTCAACAGTGTGCTTACTAAGAAGTTGGATTTCAGGCATGAGTAAGTGGCTCCCAACTGCAGCCCTCACCTAGGTGACATCCTAGGAAATCCCATTTCCCAGTAAGAAATGAGGTGTCAGTACTAATGGCGGAGGCCTGTGAAATACTGGAGTCAGAGGAAAAGCTGGGGGCTGAATCACTTTTGAGCCATCAGGGAGGGATTGTGATAGCTTTGCCTGTTAGAACCTGAAACATTTACATTTTGGTGTGTGGTCCAGTGCTGCCACTTGAACCTGAACCCAGGTCTAAATGCCATCCCTTTGGTGTTCAAAAATTAGCACTGTACCATTTGAGTCATAGGTCAAGTTCTGGCTTTTTGCTGCCTAATTGAAGACAAGTGCCTTTAGACTTTTACTGACTAGACTGGCTTTCCACTGTGATCTTCAGAGCTCAGCCTGCTGGGTGGCTAAGATTAGAGGAATGAGCATTTAGTTCTTTATTTAGAGCATTCACTTATTGATTTATTTAGAGCATTTACTTAGTTAATTTAAGGTGCGTTTACTTTGGACACATGCATAGAGGCCTCTCTCAGAAGCTTCTGGAAGTGGGGTGTAAAAGTCATCCTGTTCTCGAGTGTCTCTTACCCCCCTCCCAGCACATAAGTGCACATCTCTGCAGGACAGCCACAGCATTAGAGTCCTGCAAGAAAGGGGCTTTTTTAGAAGGCTCAGGATGGAGAGAGAAGGCTCTCACTTTCCTTGTACTGAATGTGCCCACAGCATCATGTGTTCCATCTATACGATGTGAATGGACTTCTACCCGAGTGATTTCTACGAGTTCAAGAACTGCCACACCCTGACACAACTCAAGCTCTATATGAGGCTCCACTGGCGGCTTTGGACCTGCTCTTCTAAACACATACTTTTTGACCAGCTGGAGGAATATGCGACCAGTAAGACCAAGAAAAAGTAGAAGTCCTGGTGTGGGTGCCTCAGAACCTGTGAGTAGGAAGCCCATGTGGTCTAGATATTGGTTGGCCCTTACTTCTACAGGGCTTGGCAAAATGCCCTTTATGGGTGGTGTCAGCCAGGTAATGTCTGTCCTCTGAAAGGACTTGGGAATATGCACTCATTAGAAAGACCCTACACCTCCTCAGTGTTCAGTCCAAACTCCAGTTCTACAGGTTCCTCCATTAGATCCTCATGGAAGTTGAGTGACACTTCAACTTGCAGAGTCCACTCTGTCCACTCTGTACCTATTTCCATTCTTAGGTTTGGGTCATCGTGGAAGAGCTTATCCTGAACTCCGGATGAAAAACCCACCAATGGAGCTGGTGACTGATGGAGACTGAGAATCATCACTGCACTCCAGAAAGCATGGGCCTTCTGTAGAAATTACCAAACAGGTTTAGAGTCCTGTGGATATACCTTTTGCTCTGAACCCCATGTGTGACACAGTTGAACCTGCAGATACTATGGAGGAAGAAAAAGAGCAGCCAGATTTCCTTCCGTTTCCTTTCACACTTCACCCAGAGTCAGTCCATCTGAGTCAGAGTAACACTCCACTTATTGTGCAAGCTGAAGGGGCAAACGCTGGGCTCATGGAAAATGTCTCCATGGGAAGCAGCAAGTGTACTCTCAATACTGGATTCATTGGAGGAAAATGAATCCATCCTCACAGAATATCCAGACCCATCCATCTCACTAAAAGAGACTCAATCTCCATTCGACAAACCAGAATCCATCCCCCTCTTAACTCAGGAAGGACATTCTGTTTCTCATGAGGAAGGAGACCCTTCTGAGGACTCTGAAGTATAATTACTGTCTGAAGGCAACTTGGAGGCCAGTCTGGATTTAGAGCTTCCCTGTCCCCTTCCTAAAAAGACGTCTCTTTATCTTGCTCTCATGATTCTTGTCAAGTATTCATTGTATTTACTTTGCTAACTATTAAACTCTCATTGTTAATATTATGGTGTGCAGTTCTTCAGTGCTTATTATACTGTGTTTTATTTTCCACTTATAATGTGAGACCTCAGACACATAGGTCCTGGGTGGGCCAAAAACCAGACAGGTCTGGTCCCATAGAAGACAACCTTACTGGATATACAGGGAACTATGAAATGCATGGAATCACCAGGAATCCAGGCCAGGCCTCCATGGAAAGACAAGTCAGCTACCAAAGCTTAAGGACAGAGCAGATGCCTGGAAATGTGTTTTGTCAATCGGGAGAAGTGCCAGAGTAACTGTAATATTATGTGGGACTCTGTTCTGTGCGTTCAAGTCTGTTTATATATCCATTGTGCTTTGTACAAATATTTAAGAAAATTAAAACTCCACAATAGCATCAAAAATCTACTTTGGCTTTTAATGTGGCCTAGTTGTAGAGTGCTCGCCTAGTATACAAGAAGACCTTGATTCAATTCCTCGACACTGCAAACACAGAAAAAGCAGATGGGGCACTGTTGCTCAGGTGTAAGAGTGCCCCCCTTGAACAAATGTGGCCAAGGACAGTTCCTGGTCCCTCAGTTCAAGCCGCAGGACTAGCCAAACAAGAAATCATACCATTTTCCACACATTTGGAAATAAATCTGTTTTATCTAACCCTACTTCTTTTTTGCCAGTCCAGGGTGTGTGCCACCAAGCCAAACTACTGGCCCCCAACCTTACTATTTTTAATCATTTAATTTTTTTACATAATCATATTTCATGCTGTCTGTATTAATACCATAAACAGTATGCTTAGTGTAATAATGTTAAAGGTAAAACATAAGAAATTAATAACTAAAATTCCTTTTATATTAGTTTTATAGCATTACTACAATTTTATGAGAAAAATTACTTAGAATGTTTATTTTAGAGTTCAAGTAATCCATTTTGATAAATATATCAACCTACATCATTTATTTGAACACATTTTAAACTATTTTTTTCAGGAATGAAAATATATATATATTTGTTGTAAATGAAATTTATGACTTGGGGGGAAGGGAAAGAGAAAACGGGGAGGGGGTAACAGTGTTTACAAGAAATGTACTCATTACATATGTAACAGCAATCTCTTTGTATATCACCTTGAACAACAAATTTTTTGAAAAGTACAATAAGTTTAAATGTCTATTTTGGGTAGAATTTTTTTTTGCCAGTACTGGGCTTAGACTCAGGACCTGAGCACGATCCTTGTTTTTGTTTTTGTTTATTCTTAAGGCGCAAGTTCTATCACATGTGCCACAGCACCACTTTTATCTTTTTTTATCAATGTTGTGCTGAGGAATTGAACTTCGGTCTTCATTCATGCTCGGCAAGAACGCTTCCACTAGGCTTAACTTATGGCCCCAGTGGGAAGGAAGTTTTCCATAAAATATGTAGGAAATATGTACACTAAGGAAAAGCCATCAAAAATAGAAGAAAAATTATATACTTAGATAACAACATGCCAGTATTATGGCAGATCTCTTTAATTCTAGCTTCAAGAGTGGCCTATTTGGACCGGGAGTTGGCTGGCTGAAGTAAAGTGCTATCCTTGAGCAAGCCCTAGGAGAGTGCTCTGGCCATGAGTTGAAGCCATAGGACATGCAAAAAATAATAATTTAATACCCGTGACTGGTGGCTCACCCTGGTAATCCTAGCTACCCTGGAGGATCGAGGTTCAAAGATGGCCCAGGCATAAAAATCTGTGAGAATCTTATTTCCAAATCATCCAGAAAATTCAAAATGACAATGTGCCTCAAGTGGTAGAGCTCTTGCCTTGAGCTGAAGAGCTTAAGGTAAACATCCAGGCCCAGAGTTCAAGCCCCATGAGTGAAAAAAAGAAAAAGAAAAAGAAAGCCCTTATCTAAGGCTGGAGTGCACACTAGTGGTGGTTTGCTTGCCTAGTATGCACAAAGCCCTGTGTTCAATTACTCTGTACCACTTACACCAAAAAAAAAAGCTGGAAATGATCTCATAAGGTTGGGTTCTGAGGATCACAGTTCAAAGCCAGGCCAGACACTAAAGTCCATGAAACTGTTACTTCCACTTAAGCACCAGAAAACCAGAAGTGAGACTGTGGCTCAAGGTGTTTAAGGTTGTAGCCTTGAGCTGAAGAGCCCAGGGACACTGCCCAGGTGCACAATTAAAGTCTTACAACCAAGAGAGAGAGAGAGAGAGAGAGAGAGAGAGAGAGAGAGAGAGAGAGAGAGAGAGAGAGAGAGAGAGAGACAGAGACAGAGACAGAGACAGAGACAGAGACAGAGACAGAGAGACAGACAGAGAGACAGACAGAGAGAGAGAGAGAGAGAGGCAGACAGACAGAGACAGACCGAGACAGAGAGACAGAGACAGAGACATCAAACAGTCAGGCACTGCTGGCTGAAGCATGTAATTCTAGCTACTATGGAGGCTGAGATTGGAGGATCTTGGTTCAAAGCCCAAAGCCAGCCTGGACACATATGTTTGTGAGACTTACATCACCAATTAACTACCAGAAACCAAAAATGGAGCTGTAGAGGAAGAGCACTAGCCTTGAGCTGAAGAGCTCAGGGACAGTCCAGGCCCAAATTCCAAGCACCATGACGAATCAATAATAAAAAAAGAAGATAGCTGATAGTAATGATGAATAATTTTGGGCTGGGAGTTTGGCCTAGTGGTAGAGTTCTTGCCTAGCATGCACGAAGACCTGGGTTCAATTCCTCAATATCACATACATAGAAAAATGCTGGAAGTGGTGCTGAGGCTGAAGTGGTAGAGCCCTAGCCTTGAGAAAATATAAGGACAGTGCTCAGTCCCTGAGTTCAAGCCCAGGACTGGCCAAATCAAAAGTAGTAGAGCACTGGCATTGAACTGAAGATCTGAGGAACAGCCCAGGCACAGAGTTCAAGCACCGCAAACAACAACAACAAAATCTATGAAATGGCAGTGGTGGTTTTAAGCTAAGCAAAAATAGAGTAGAAACTGGTAAAATACATATTTGTGTGTAAGCAAAATAGCCAGACTTATGCATTAGAACAGGATAGCAACTTGAAAAAAAATTTTGTTTTCCATCTCACTAGGTCCTGTCTCTTAATTTATTCAAGTAAGTAAAATGCTGGGTTTTATAATCGTTGCTCTGAATATTAGAAAATCATAATATCTCTCATTAACCAACAAAGACCAGGAAATGGGGCTATTCAAGTGGCAGAGTATCAGGCAAGAGAAGAAAAAATTGAAGTAAGAACTTGAAGTTCTTGATCCAGAACCTGCATAGTAACAGATCAGCAGCCTGGTGATGGTACCTCACACCTATAATCTTAGCTACTCAGGAGGCTAAGATCTGAGAATCAAAGTTTAAAGCCAGCCAAAGTACCCAGTTAACTGCCAGAAAAACCAGAAGTGGCACTGTGGCTCACAGATTAAAGCACTAGGCTTGAGCTGAAGAGCTCAGGGACAGTGCCCAGGCCCAGAGTTCAAGCCCCACAATTGACAAAAATCAAACAAGCAAACAAAACTCACAAAGAAGCCTGCAGACCACAGTGGTTCTGCTGAGTCTCTTCTCTATGGGGATCAGGAAACATTTCACTTTTTCTGTCTCTTCCCATCTCAACATTCATACTAAAATAAGACTGTGTTGAAAGTTTCAATTTATAAAAATGTTTTTCATGAAGCACCCTGAAATATTCCTCGCTTATATCTCAATTGAAGATAGTTGATTTGGGGCTGCATTGGCAGAGTGCTAGCCTTGAGCAGAAAAGTTCAGGGATAGAGCTGAAGCACTCAGTTGAAGACCCAGTGCCAACACACAAAAGAAATTATGCACTTTATACATATTTTCTAATTTCTTAATGAATTTTTCAGTCTGTATAAATATAGGGTACATTCCTTGTTACTTAAGTAAGATTGCTGTTTTTTTTTCTTTTTGCCAGTCCTACGGCATGGACTCAGGGCCTAGACATTTTCATTGGACTCGCTTGACCAAGGTGAGTGCTCTGCCTCTTGAAACACAGCGCCACTTCTAGCTTTTTTTCTGAGTATGCGGTACCGGTGAATAGAACCTAGGTCTTCATGCATTCTAGGTGAGCACTCTACCATTAGGCTACATTCCCAGGCAGTGAGATTCCTCTTACAGTCATTGTATGTTCACAGAGTTTGATCTCACACACTGTAGGGCCCTGGTTGGCTTTGACCTGTGATCCTAAGTCCTGAGCCTCCTAAGTAGCTGAAATTAAGTTGTGAGACAGCATGATGGCTTCCATTCTTTTTTCTACAAAAATATATGTAGTTATCTAAAATATATCTATAGCTGAAAAAAATGAATCTCTCCCAAACAAATCTTCAAAGAAACAACCATCCTATTAAAAGGTGGGCTAAAGACTTAAAAGAGTATTCTCTGAAGAAAAAATTAAAATGGGCTTTAGCCACATGAAGAAATGCTCCATATCTCTAGCAATAAGGGAAATGAAAATCAAAACAACTTTGAGATTCCACCTGACTCCAGTCAGAATGGCCATTATCAAAAAATCTAATAAGAGATACTGGTGGGGAAGTGACCAGGGGGGATCACACCTACACTGTTGGTGTGAGTGTAAACTCGTTCAACCACTAGGGAAAGCAGTGTGGTGGTTCCTCAAAAGACTGAACATAGAGATCCCCTATGATCCAGCAAATCCTCTACTTGGCATCTACCCAATTGTCCAGAAAAAAGGACATACTAAATCCACTAGCACAATGATGCTCATTGCAGCACTATTTACCATAGCAAAGCTATGAAACCAACCCAGATGCCACTCAGTAGATGACTGAATCAAGAAGATGTGGTACTTATACACAATGGAATGCTATGCTGCCATCAGAAGGAAAGACATCGCCCCATTTGTAAGGAAATGGAAAGACTTGGAAAAATTCATATTAAGTGAAGCAAGCCAGACCCAAAGAAACATAAGCTCAATGGTTTCCCTCATTTGTAACAATTAGTTCACATCTAGGACTCTCCTAGCAGAGGATTACAATAACTCAAAAACCTAGGTATATAAGGTCATATAGGATGAGACTAAATGAATGGATCTCTAGGATATGGGAACAAGAGCTATATCTTGTGTCATCGTTGCTCTTAATCTTGTGTGATTTTTGTCCTTAAACTACTATGTTATTTCTCATCTCTTATTTTGCCCTTTGGTTAATGTCAGATTGTTACTCTATCTGATTTTTTCCCTGGCATATTGTATATATGTTTATTTGTTTATGTCAAATAGGAAAGGGAAGGGGGGAAACAAGATGATTGGGAAGGTGAGGGGAGAGGGAACTGGGGACAAAAACATGTGGAGTGGAATAAATGTGTGAGAAGTAATGCAGTCCACTACCTGTAAATGTAATCGTAACCCCTCTATACATTACCCTGAAAATAAAAAAGAGACTATAAAAATATCTGTAGAAAATGAGGCTGGATGATGGAAACAACCAGATGCCCTACTACAAAAAATGTGATACACACACACACACACACACACACACACACACACACACACACACACAATGGAATGATACATAGCCAACCGACAAGATAAAATAATGGCATTCTCGGGGAAGTGGATGAAAAGGAAAAAATCATATTAAGTGAAGTAAGCCAAACTCAAAGAAACATAGGCCCAAGAGTCTCCCTCATTTGTCAAATTCAGTAGAAACCTTGGGCTCTGCTACCAGAGATTTATAATAGAACAAAATCTAGAGACATCGTGACAAATAGTATGACACTAAATGTACGGACCTCCAAGATAAAGAAACAAAACTCATATAATGAGTGATTGTTGTCCTTAATGAACTATGTGATCTCTTACCTCTTTTGCTATCCCTTCGTTATATCATATTGTTACGATATTTCACCTTGTTTTCTGATATATTTCATATGTGCCTAATTGGTTATTTGAAATTGGATAGGGAAGGGGGGAAATGAACATGAGTGGGGGTAGGGGAAGGGAAATGGGGACCATATCATTACATGGGGTATCAAAGTTTGAGAAGTAATGCACCTTCTATCTGGTGAATATAATGTAACCCTTCTATAAATTACAATAAAAATAAATACATAAAAAGAAGATCTGCACAGAAAAAATAATAATGGCATTTTTGGGGTAGTGGATGAAATTAGAGTGAATCCTGTTGAGTGAGATAAGTCAAGACCAAGGAACAAAAGGTACATGGTATCCTTAATATATGGATATTAGTTTCAAACAGTAGTAGAGCGATGATTGAATAGTTGATACCCAAAGTTCTGGACATAATTTTGGAGATATAAACATAACTACATAGACATAAAAATCTAGGATAGACTATACACTCTATAGACATGTGTTTTATTATAGATTAATCTGTATCTATGACATACAATGACTCAGCTTAATTTTTACTATATTCTAAAATCTATGTGCCAGTGATTGTATAGCGATTCCTTCTTGAATACTTGTTGGTTAAACATGACATTTGAAATATGATGTAAAATTCAATGTTAATAAATTTTTTTAAAAAGAGGCTAGAAGTAAATACCACTAATATACTTGCTCTAAGTGGTACAGAAATTTTCTTAATGAATCAAGGGGTTTTATTACATCTTTATGCAATTATTTTAGTTCTGAGTGTTCTACACTCAATGATACTTCTGGAAAGATGATATAGCTGACTGTGTAGACGGTATGAAGACATACTGGCCTAAACGTAGAATAAAGCATTGGTAAGTGGCTGTTAGCTGTCCAAATTCTACTGGAATATGTGGAATGAATTTATTCAGCACAATGCAGGCTCTTAGTCAGATCAGGATCACGATTATGTGGTTCCATCAGATGAATGAGGAAAGATCAGAAAAATCTACTAAGATATCCAGATATACTTTTGAAACTAAAGTATCTGGACTCCTTTTTTTTTCTTTCTTGGTGGGGAGCTTGAACTTTGGACCTGGGCAAGGTCTCTTAGTTCTTTTTCCTCAAGGCTAATGCTGTACCAGTTTTAGCCACAACTCCACTTAGTTTTTGGGTGGCTAAGTGGAGAGAAGAATCTTACAGTTTTTTTGTTTTCGTTTTTTTGCTTGCAAAGGCTTTGATTCACCTTCTCCCTGGCTAGTAGAATGACAATTATGACCCTCCACCGCCTGGCTAGTGATTTTTTGAAAATTGGACTTTCTTCCAAATCACGTAACTGGTTCTTAGCACAGTTTTGAAGCCTGACTTAAATGTGACAGATTTTTGTCACTTGGAGACACTCTGAGCTGAACGTTAGTAATCTACAAGCTGAGTCACAGTGGCACTTCCAGTTTTTGTTTATGTGGTGCTGAGGAATGGAATCCAGGTTTCATACATGCTAGGCAAGCTTCATTTTCAGCCCAAGGTTTTATGTTTTGTTTTTTCAGTGTTGTTGATTCTAAGGCACTGTATGATGTTCTTTCATTTTCTTTGCTTTTTACCTCTTTTCTTCTTTTTCCCTTTAGTTTTATTCTCTGTAGTCACTGTGTTGAATTCGGGTACCCTGTGTCTTGTACATAAGTTTAGGTGATTTGGGGAATGGAGAGGGTATAATAAAATGGTAAAAAAAAAAAAACAAAGGAAAAAGGGTGAACCAATTGAACAGTGATACTTGGAAGACACTAAACGGAAATGAACTGAACAATCTGGGTGGAGAGGGGGCTGAGGGTAGGAAAACAGAGAAAAATGAGGGAGGGGATAACAATTTTCTTAAGAAATGTGTTCATTACTTATGTAACCGTATGCCAACTATATATTGACTTAACAAAAAAAATTAACTTAAAAAATAATTTAGCCGGTTATGGTGGCTCACACTTGTAAATGTAGCTACTCAAGAGGCTGGGATCCAAGGATAGCAGTTCAAAGTCAACCTGGGCACTGAAGTCCATGTGACTCTTATCTCCAATTAACCACCAGAAACCCAGAAGTGGCCCTATGGCTCAAGGGATAGGGCAGTAGTCTTGAGCTGAAAAGCTCAGTGACAAGACCCAGTTGCAGAATTGCAGTCCCATGACTTGAATGATGAATGATACTAGCCAGGCTCTGTGCGCTCACACTTGGAATCCTATCTACAGAGAATCAGGTTTGAATCCAGCCCAAACAAATTGCATGATATTCTTATTTACAGTTCATTACCAAAAATCTGGAGGTGGAGCTGTGGATCAAGTGGTAGAACACTAGCCTGAAGCAAAAAAAAAACATTTAAGGACAGTTGCCAGGCCCTAGGTTCAAGTCCCAGGACTTGCATAAAACAAACAAAATGTGACGTTGAGTCCTCCATCATTTGGTGCTGTAGTTCAATATTCTTGATATGCGTCTTAGAAATTAAGTCCCTAGCAAATACTCTCCCCTGAAATTCTGCTTCATAGCTGATTCATAGAATTTCAGCGTCATTACTATCACCTTCCCGTTAGCATAGCAGTCTACTACTGAAAATTTGAACAAAACTTTTGAGTAATCCTAATAAATCTGTGTATCATCTGCACACACATCAAATCAGCAGCAGTTATGATCTACTATTATCTAAATGTCTTTAATCCCTTCTTGAGTGAATGAGCCTTAAAGAGTAAAAAATATGAAATAGTTATGAAACTAACAGTCACCATTCTTCTACCTAATATTGTAATATAAGTTTATAAATGCAAGGACTATTCTGAAGTGTGCAGAAGATAGATTCTAATTATAATATTCTCATGAAGTATAGTTTTTAAGAAACATGTTGCTTGCTTTGGGAAAGCAAAGGCAAGGAAAATGATATAAGTAAGTTCCCTATTTATCAGAAGGAAAATACTATTGGGTTTAGATCAACTTTCATTCATTCCGTGCTGATGAAACAAATATTTGCAATTCCTGAGGCCAATCACTTCATTGTGATGCACAATCAGCCAGCTTAGATCAATCTTCCAAAAAAGGAAAGGAACAAATGAGAAGCAATTAAGGTTTCCAAAATGAACCAGGTGGTGGTGGCAGCTCACACTTGTAATTCTATCTACTCAAGGCCTGAAATCCAAGGATCTGGACTAAGTCTGTCTGTTATGAAAATATTCCTGTCTGAAACATCATCTCTGTTATCACAGCCCAGCCGATACACTCTGCCCAACAGGTTCCAAACACCAAAGTACATCTCCTATCTGAAATACTAGCAAACGTACTCACACATTATTTCCTCTTTGGGAGATAGTTGAAACATGTACCAGAAACATTTCCCTGGCTTCAGAGTGGAAGTGGAAATATACACTCACTGTAAGCCCATCTAGTAAATTACAGTCAATCATCTTTCCTCACATCTTGTTAGTTAAATTGAACAATGAGTGTTTGGATCAGAAGCGATGTGTATGAGCATACAGGTTGTAAAAGCACTGTAATCATAGCTACTGAAGATAAGCTGAGACCTGAGGATTCCAGTTCAAAATCAGCCATGCAATAAATTCCATAAGATTTTTACCTCTAATTAATCAGCAAAAAACAGAGCGTTGAATTGTGATTAAAATGCCACAGGCCTAAGCTTTGCATAAAAGGGGTAAGGGGTAGCATTCAGGATGCCCAATCTCTCCACTCCTTTTTAACATCCTACTAGAATTCCTAGGCAGTGCAAAAATCAGACGGGTGGGGGTGTGGTTTTGGAGGGAAATGGGTACCAAGACATGTGAAAGGGTATCAATGTATGTGAATTAATGCACCTTCTATCTGGCAAATATCAAGTATCTCTTTTATTAATTACAATAAAAAGAATTTAAAAAAAATAAAGTTGTAGTGTGTGGGTAGGATGATGGGGTCAAACACATTTCTTCTTAGAAATATACCTCATCTGGTTGCCCTGGATTTTCCTGGCCTTCTTCTTAGACAAAGGACTGTTATACTGGATTTGTGGCTTGGCAATGATCTAGCATGTACATCTTCGAGTAAGACATCCACAACTTCCATGCCTGAGACTCGAGTTTCCTGACCTTTGGCAACAGCACAGCAACATCTTTCTTCCTCCTGAGCCACAGGCCAAGTGAGCTGGCTTGAGTTGGTTGTTAGTTACAGTGGCTTGGTTACCAGGGTTCCATATTCTGTTCCATTGTGAGGGAGGCAGGATCACCTTTCAGGGCCCAATCACCAAAGATCCTTGCTCACAAAAGACCTCACCAAAGACATACTGGAGGCTGAATCTCTCCTCCAATCTCACAATATACATGTGGATGTAGTAAACAGCACACCTTATTTGTCCAATCCCAATGTCTTCCACTAGGCCCAACTACCAGTCTGGTCTCAGGCTCAAGGAGCCTTTCTTAGGTAAGATCCAAACTTAAGGTCAATATTGCCCTCATCCTTTACAAAACATTTGCTTCACACTGCCTTCTCTGCCTGCATTTTGCCCCTTGTCGAACTTTTTTTTGTTTTTGCTAGTCTTGGGACTTGACCTCAGAGTGTGAACATTGCTCTTGGACTTTCTTTGGGTTTTAGCTGTCCCACCAAGCCACAGCACCACTTGCAGCGTTTTCTATGTATGTGGTAATGAGGAATCAAACGTGAGTCTTTTTGGTGGTAGCCAAGGACTCTACCACTAGGTCAAACACACAGGGCATCTTGCACATATTTTTGACGTCAATCTACTAGGATATTATTAGGTTTCTGTATCCTAATCAATTTTTTCCTGATGATTAGCTTTGCTGTCATGTGTAAAAAATGCAAGAGGGAAAAACACAGAAGAATCAGTGAATTTTAAAACAAAGCATTACACACATAGATAAGTGTTCATTCTTTGTAGGAGAAAGGATATATTGACATGATGATGATGACTTTATAATTACTATGTCAGGCTTGAGAGTTTGGCATAGTGGTAGAGTGCTTGCCTAGCATCCATGAAGATCTGGTTTTGATTGCTCAGTATCACATAGATAGAAAATCTAGATGTGGCACTGTGGCTCAAGTGGCAGAGGGCTAGACTTGAGAAAACCCGAGGACAGTGCTCAGGCCCTGAATTCAAGCCCCAAGACTGGCAGAAAGGTAAAAGAAAATAAAAATGCTTTTTATGAGCTAATTCACTCACAGCATTTGCTTCTGAAATCTTCGCTTCTGCATCTTGTGAAATACCCCTTTCCCTCAACGTAGACAAGAAAAACAGATCCATCCCATGGTCCACTGTGAGGCCACTGGTTGGGCTAAGAGCTAGTCGTGCAGCAACACATAAGTTTTATTCTAATACTTTCCAAACTTTGTACTCAAATATGCTACCTACTTACCAAATTATGTCAGTTATCCTTATGCTATACCTTTTCTTCATTACTACAATATTCTTACACTCCTCCGTTAGTCCTTTTGTACCTCCCCTGACCTCTCTAATTCTTTTATTCTATCTCTGGACCTCTGCTCGTCTTTCAACCCTTGTACTGCACGGATGTACACTTGATGGCTGTTGAGCAATATTGTATATGTAGGTGGTTAATTATTGTCTAATCTCAGAGGGACATAAGGACAATAGAGATTGGATTGAGAGGCTTATTGTTTTGGGTATAAATCGCTTATCAGTGGTTGTATTAGGCTGGTCTGTAAGTGCACAAAAAGAAAGAGTGATAATACCAATCAAAACTTGTGAACATCTAGTATCTGCCTGCTACAGAGGTCTAGGTTGGTTATATCTGAAAAACTATAATCGTATTTAGTAGTAATCTCGCTCCCATTTTCAAATGGGCAGAACAAGAAACTCAAGAAAAATGTCAAATCAAGAAACAACATCCCCCACCCAATGTAAATAGAGAATGGAACAGTCACTGGCAAACCTGGAGGAGACTCTTCCGAGTGCTACACAAATGCAATTGATAATCTTCATTAATGGAAAATATGAAAATATAAAGAAAGAGATAATGGAGGAAGCCATAACTGAACAAGAGGAAAGCAAAAACAAGGTGATAAGTGAAAAAGAAGAAGCCATAAAGGAGGCCATAATAAAGGTTTTTCAAAGAAAGATGGATGAATTCATAGAATCCACAAAAAAAAAACGTGACAAAACTCCAGCAAATGTCCAAAGAAAATAAAGCTACTGAGCTAACCACTCAAAAGGAAATCAAGGAGATAAATCCATACATGATCTAAAACAAGAGACGCAAGGCATAAAAAGTGAGCAATTAGAAGCAAGGGAGATGAAAAATAAAGTAGATAGCTTTGATAGCAGGTTAGACAATGCAGAGGAGAGAATTTCCGGGGCTGAAGATAATTTAGGTATTATAAAGAACAGAAAATGAGTCAATCCAAATCTAGGAAATATGAGAGAGCGCTTCAGGAGGTCCAAGATACAATTAGGAAGCCTAATTTAAGGCTAGTTGGTATTGAAGAGGGCGTGGAGAAAGAGGTCAATGGTATTGGAAATATACTTCAGGGAATCTTCTCAGAGAATTTCCCAAATATCCAGAAGGGCAGGCCCATCCACATACGAGAAGCTTTTAGAACCCCAAACAGACCTGACCAGAAAAGAACATCCCACCGCCACATTGTGATCCGAACTGGATCAATAGAAACGAAAGGAAAGATCCTAAAGGCAGCCAGGGAAAAGGGATCAGTAACCTATAAAGGCAAACCAATCAGAATACCCCAGATTTCTCAGCAGAGACCATGCAAGCCCGAAGTGACTGGAAGCATATATGTCATGCCCTTAAATCAAATAACTACCAACCAAGAATACTGTAGCCAGCTAAGCTCTCATTCATAACTGAGGGAACTATAAAAACATTCCATTCCAGGGAAAAGCTGCAACAATATGTCGAAACAAAACCAACACTACAGAGAATTCTCAACGATGCTCTATACATAGAAAACCAAAATAAATGCAATATAGGGAAAGAAATGGCACCTAAACAGCATACCATCTAAGGACCACAAGAACTGTCAAGACACAGGCCCTACTAAAAGCTTTTAAAAATGGTAGGAACTAATAAATATCTCTCAATCCTAACTCTCAATATCAATGGACTTAACTCTCCAATTAAAAGGCATAGGCTGTCTAGTTGGATCAAAAAGCAAGAGCCATCGTTCTGCTGTCTTCAAGAGACACATCTTACCCAAAAACAATCATCTTTTGAAAGTGAGAGGTTGGAAAAAACTCTATCAAGCTAACTGCCACCATAAACAGGCTGGAGTTGCCATCCTCCTATCAGATACAATAGACTTCAAACTAAAATTAGTAAGAAAAGACAAAGAAGGTTACTACATACTACTAAAGGATCTTTTCTTCAGGAAGACATAACGATCCTAAATATTTAAACACCCAATCCCGGAGTTCCAACCTTCATCAAGCAAACTTTACTTACACTGAAACCATACATAGCTCGAAATACAGTGATTGTTGGTGAGTTTAACACACCACTCTCACCTATGGACACATCAACAAGGCAAAAACTCAACAGAAAAACTTTAGAACTGAACAACTATATAGACCAACTAGATCTAACAGACATCTGCAGAATAGTCCACACAGTAACAACACAATATACGTTTTTCTCAGTAGCACATGGAACATTTTCCAAAATAGACCACATCTTAGGCCATAAAACAAACCTGGACAGATTCAGAAACTCTGAAATTATTCAATGCACACTCTCAGACCATAAAGGCATGAAATTGGAACTGAACACACATCTCCACCAACGAAAACCCTGTAACTCATGGAGACTGAACAACACATTGTTGAATCAAAAACAATGGGTAATCGAAGATATCAGAACAGATATCCAACTGTTTATGAAATTTAACAATAAGGAGCACACAAATATCAACTCCTTAGGGACACAAAAAGGCAGTACTCAGAGGAAAATTTATAGCGCTGAGTACCTATAAGAGCAAGTTGGAAAAATGGCAAACCAACTAGTTAATGTCTAACCTTAACCTCCTGGAAAAAGAGCAACAAACCAAGCCTAAACCCATTAGGAGAAAGCAAGTTATTAAAATCAAAGCAGAATTAAATGATTTGGAATAAAAAAAAAACTGTAGAAAGAATCAACAAAACCAGGAGTTGGTTCTTTGAAAGAATTAACAAAATTGACAAACCCTCCGCAAATCTTACCAAAAAAAGAAGAGAGCATATCGAAATAAACAAAATCGCAGATGAAAATGGTAATATCACGACAGAAATTTCCAAGATCCAGAATATCATGTGTTTGGATCAGAAGCGATGTGTATGAGCATACATGTTGTAAAAGTACTGTAATCCTAGCTACTTAAGATAAGCTGAGAACTGAGGATTCCAGTTCAAAATCAGCCACGCAATAAATTCCAGAGGATTTTTACATCTAATTAACCAGCAAAAAACAGAACGTTGAATTGTGCTTAAAATGCCACAGCCCTAAGTTTTGCATTAAAGTGCTAGGGGGTAGCATTCAGGATGCCCACTCCCTCCACTCCTTTTTAACATAGTACTAGAATTCCTAGGCAGTGCAATAAGGCAAGAAGCAAGCATAAAGGGGATCCAAGTAGGGAAAGAGGAAATAAAACTATCCCTCTTTGCCGATGACATGATTCTGTATTTAAAGAATCCTATAGACTCTACTCCCAAGCTCCTTGAGCTGATTCAAAGCTTTGGAAGGGTAGCAGGCCATAAAATCAACCCTCACAAATCAACTGCCTTACTTTACGCCAACACTGAGAGGAACGAGGCAATAATCAGGAAAGAAAATCCTTTCACAATAGCCTCAAAGAAAATAAAGTACCTAGAAATTAGCCTAACTAAGAATGTAAAGGACGGTTTAGATGAAAACTTTAAAACCCTAAAAAAGGAAATTAAAGCAGAACTAAGGAAATGGAAAACCTCCCATGCTCCTGGACTGGAAGAATCAACATTGTGAAAATGACAATCTTGCCAAGAGCTATCTACAAATTCAATGCAATATTCATCAATATCCCAATGTCATTCTTTAAAGAAACAGAAGAGGAAATCCAAAATTTCACTTGGAATAATAAAAGACCCCTTATAGTCTGTCTTCTGGCATGATACATAATGTTTAATCTCACCTTCTCCACCAAAATCTCACCTTTCTCATTGAGACATAGGTGGCCATGTTTACTAGCAGCAAAGGCTCAAACTATTTATAAATAGTCATCATCATCATATCAAAATATCCTTTCTCCTACAAAGAATGAACACTTATCTATGTCTGTAAGACTTTTTTTATGTCACCAATGCTTCTGTGATTTTCCCACTTGCATTTTTACAGATGACAGCACAGATATTCATCAGGAAGAAAAATAGATTAGGATACAGAAACCTAACAACGTCCTAGTAGATTGAAGTGAAAAATATGTGCAAGATGGCCTGGGTCTTTCATCTATTTGTAGAGTGCTTGGCTACCACACAAAAAGAGTCCGGTTTGATTCTGCAGTACCATATACATAGAAAACGCTGGAAGTGGTGCTGTGGCTTGGTGGGACAGCTATAGCCTAAAGAAAGCCTAAGAACAATGGTCAGGCTCTGAGGTCAAGTCCCAGGACTAGCAAAAAAAATGTGCAAGAGGCAAAATGCAAGCTGAGAAGGCACTGTGAAGCAAAATGTCTTGTGAAGGGTAAGGGGAATAGTGACAGTTAAGTTTGGATCTTACCTAAGAAAGGCTCCTTGAGCCTGAGACCAGGCTAGCACTTATGCCTAGTTAATGACTTGGGATTTGAACAAAAAGGTGTGCTGTTTACTACATCCATATGTGAGGTGGGAAGGGAGATTCAGCCTCCAGTATGTCTTTGGGGAGGTGTTCTGTGAGCAAGGAGCTTTGGTCATTGGGCCTTGAAAGGTGACCCTACCTCCCTCACAATGGAACAGAATATGGAACCCTGGTAACCAAGCCACTGTATGTGACAACCAGCTCAAGTGCGCTCCCTTGGCCTGTGGCTCAGGAGGAAGAAAGATGTTGCTGTGCTGTTGCCAAAGGTCAGGAGGCTCGGATCTCAGGCATGAGAGATATGGATGTCTCACTTGAAGAAGTAGATGCTGAATCAGGGCCAAGACAAAATTCCAGTATATCAGGCATTTCTCTAGGAAGAAAGCCAGGAAACTCCAGGGAAACTCAGATGAGGTATATTGAGAGGAAACCTATTTGAACCCATCATCCTGCCCACAAACTACAACCTTCTTGTGTGCTTTCAAGTGACTATACTGAGATTAGAGTGTGTCATTTCCAATCTACTCTATACCAATTCCTCAGTGTGAAGTGTGGTCCCATTCCTACGTTTGAAATATCCACTGTTTTGCCAATACAGTGTGATGGTAAGTCAGCTCAGACTCTGAATGAGCCTTGTAACCTATGGATCCTGGAGGAAGGCCTGTTGGAGATGCTGCTAACAAAGCTGATCCCTGCCTACCAGAAAGGTGATCTCTTTTATGTGGGAAACTTCCTGCACAATTTCAAATAGTGGAGGACAATGTAGTAGTTGCTGGAAATTCTCTTGAAAAAGTGAGTGTTCCCCCTCCAAACCCAGGTTTGCTCACCCCTCCTTGCCAAGTCTTGGAATACTTGGCTCCTCTCTGAGCCTGTTTGTTTCACTGGGGTGTTCACAGGGGAGCTAAGCATGATACAAGTGCACAAACTACTTCATTATGACTGGGACACCATGCCATTTCATTTCCCTCACAAGCTACTGGAGTCTCAACAGTGTGCTTAGTGAGAAGTTGGATTTCAGGCATGAGTAAGTGGCTCCCAACTGCAGCCCTCACCTAGGTGACATCCTAGGAAATCCCATTTCCCAGTAAGAAATGAGGTGTCAGTACTAATGGCGGAGGCCTGTGAAATACTGGAGTCAGAGGAAAAGCTGGGGGCTGAATCACTTTTGAGCCATCAGGGAGGGATTGTGATAGCTTTGCCTGTTAGAACCTGAAACATTTACATTTTGGTGTGTGGTCCAGTGCTGCCACTTGAACCTGAACCCAGGTCTAAATGCCATCCCTTTGGTGTTCAAAAAATAGCACTGTACCATTTGAGTCATAGGTCAAGTTCTGGCTTTTTGCTGCCTAATTGAAGACAAGTGCCTTTAGACTTTTACTGACTAGACTGGCTTTCCACTGTGATCTTCAGAGCTCAGCCTGCTGGGTGGCTAAGATTAGAGGAATGAGCATTTAGTTCTTTATTTAGAGCATTCACTTATTGATTTATTTAGAGCATTTACTTAGTTAATTTAAGGTGCGTTTACTTTGGACACATGCATAGAGGCCTCTCTCAGAAGCTTCTGGAAGTGGGGTGTAAAAGTCATCCTGTTCTCGAGTGTCTCTTACCCCCCTCCCAGCACATAAGTGCACATCTCTGCAGGACAGCCACAGCATTAGAGTCCTGCAAGAAAGGGGCTTTTTTAGAAGGCTCAGGATGGAGAGAGAAGGCTCTCACTTTCCTTGTACCGAATGTGCCCACAGCATCATGTGTTCCATCTATACGATGTGAATGGACTTCTACCCGAGTGATTTCTACGAGTTCAAGAACTGCCACACCCTGACACAACTCAAGCTCTATATGAGGCTCCACTGGCGGCTTTGGACCTGCTCTTCTAAACACATACTTTTTGACCAGCTGGAGGAATATGCGACCAGTAAGACCAAGAAAAAGTAGAAGTCCTGGTGTGGGTGCCTCAGAACCTGTGAGTAGGAAGCCCATGTGGTCTAGATATTGGTTGGCCCTTACTTCTACAGGGCTTGGCAAAATGCCCTTTATGGGTGGTGTCAGCCAGGTAATGTCTGTCCTCTGAAAGGACTCGGGAATATGCACTCATTAGAAAGACCCTACACCTCCTCAGTGTTCAGTCCAAACTCCAGTTCTACAGGTTCCTCCATTAGATCCTCATGGAAGTTGAGTGACACTTCAACTTGCAGAGTCCACTCTGTCCACTCTGTACCTATTTCCATTCTTAGGTTTGGGTCATCGTGGAAGAGCTTATCCTGAACTCCGGATGAAAAACCCACCAATGGAGCTGGTGACTGATGGAGACTGAGAATCATCACTGCACTCCAGAAAGCATGGGCCTTCTGTAGAAATTACCAAACAGGTTTAGAGTCCTGTGGATATACCTTTTGCTCTGAACCCCATGTGTGACACAGTTGAACCTGCAGATACTATGGAGGAAGAAAAAGAGCAGCCAGATTTCCTTCCGTTTCCTTTCACACTTCACCCAGAGTCAGTCCATCTGAGTCAGAGTAACACTCCACTTATTGTGCAAGCTGAAGGGGCAAACGCTGGGCTCATGGAAAATGTCTCCATGGGAAGCAGCAAGTGTACTCTCAATACTGGATTCATTGGAGGAAAATGAATCCATCCTCACAGAATATCCAGACCCATCCATCTCACTAAAAGAGACTCAATCTCCATTCGACAAACCAGAATCCATCCCCCTCTTAACTCAGGAAGGACATTCTGTTTCTCATGAGGAAGGAGACCCTTCTGAGGACTCTGAAGTATAATTACTGTCTGAAGGCAACTTGGAGGCCAGTCTGGATTTAGAGCTTCCCTGTCCCCTTCCTAAAAAGACGTCTCTTTATCTTGCTCTCATGATTCTTGTCAAGTATTCATTGTATTTACTTTGCTAACTATTAAACTCTCATTGTTAATATTATGGTGTGCAGTTCTTCAGTGCTTATTATACTGTGTTTTATTTTCCACTTATAATGTGAGACCTCAGACACATAGGTCCTGGGTGGGCCAAAAACCAGACAGGTCTGGTCCCATAGAAGACAACCTTACTGGATATACAGGGAACTATGAAATGCATGGAATCACCAGGAATCCAGGCCAGGCCTCCATGGAAAGACAAGTCAGCTACCAAAGCTTAAGGACAGAGCAGATGCCTGGAAATGTGTTTTGTCAATCGGGAGAAGTGCCAGAGTAACTGTAATATTATGTGGGACTCTGTTCTGTGCGTTCAAGTCTGTTTATATATCCATTGTGCTTTGTACAAATATTTAAGAAAATTAAAACTCCACAATAGCATCAAAAATCTACTTTGGCTTTTAATGTGGCCTAGTTGTAGAGTGCTCGCCTAGTTTACAAGAAGACCTTGATTCAATTCCTCGACACTGCATACACAGAAAAAGCAGATGGGGCACTGTGGCTCAGGTGTCAGAGTGCCCCCCTTGAACAAATGTGGCCAAGGACAGTTCCTGGTCCCTCAGTTCAAGCCGCAGGACTAGCCAAACAAGAAATCATACCATTTTCCACACATTTTGAAATAAATCTGTTTTATCTAACCCTACTTCTTTTTTGCCAGTCCAGGGTGTGTGCCACCAAGCCAAACTACTGGCCCCCAACCTTACTATTTTTAATCATTTAATTTTTTTACATAATCGTATTTCATGCTGTCTGTATTAATACCATAAACAGTATGCTTAGTGTAATAATGTTAAAGGTAAAACATAAGAAATTAATAACTAAAATTCCTTTTATATTAGTTTTATAGCATTACTACAATTTTATGAGAAAAATTACTTAGAATGTTTATTTTAGAGTTCAAGTAATCCATTTTGATAAATATATCAACCTACATCATTTATTTGAACACATTTTAAACTATTTTTTTCAGGAATGAAAATATATATATATTTGTTGTAAATGAAATTTATGACTTGGGGGGAAGGGAAAGAGAAAACGGGGAGGGGGTAACAGTGTTTACAAGAAATGTACTCATTACATATGTAACAGCAATCTCTTTGTATATCACCTTGAACAACAAATTTTTTGAAAAGTACAATAAGTTTAAATGTCTATTTTGGGTAGAATTTTTTTTTGCCAGTACTGGGCTTAGACTCAGGACCTGAGCACGATCCTTGTTTTTGTTTTTGTTTATTCTTAAGGCGCAAGTTCTATCACATGTGCCACAGCACCACTTTTATCTTTTTTTATCAATGTTGTGCTGAGGAATTGAACTTCGGTCTTCATTCATGCTCGGCAAGAACGCTTCCACTAGGCTTAACTTATGGCCCCAGTGGGAAGGAAGTTTTCCATAAAATATGTAGGAAATATGTACACTAAGGAAAAGCCATCAAAAATAGAAGAAAAATTATATACTTAGATAACAACATGCCAGTATTATGGCAGATCTCTTTAATTCTAGCTTCAAGAGTGGCCTATTTGGACCGGGAGTTGGCTGGCTGAAGTAAAGTGCTATCCTTGAGCAAGCCCTAGGAGAGTGCTCTGGCCATGAGTTGAAGCCATAGGACATGCAAAAAATAATAATTTAATACCCGTGACTGGTGGCTCACCCTGGTAATCCTAGCTACCCTGGAGGATCGAGGTTCAAAGATGGCCCAGGCATAAAAATCTGTGAGAATCTTATTTCCAAATCATCCAGAAAATTCAAAATGACAATGTGCCTCAAGTGGTAGAGCTCTTGCCTTGAGCTGAAGAGCTTAAGGTAAACATCCAGGCCCAGAGTTCAAGCCCCATGAGTGAAAAAAAGAAAAAGAAAAAGAAAGCCCTTATCTAAGGCTGGAGTGCACACTAGTGGTAGTTTGCTTGCCTAGTATGCACAAAGCCCTGTGTTCAATTACTCTGTACCACTTGCACCAAAAAAAAGCTGGAAATGATCTCAGAAGTTTGGGTTCTGAGGATCACAGTTCAAAGCCAGGCCAGACACTAAAGTCCATGAAACTGTTACTTCCACTTAAGCACCAGAAAACCAGAAGTGACACTGTGGCTCAAGGTGTTTAAGGTTGTAGCCTTGAGCTGAAGAGCCCAGGGACAATGCCCAGGTGCACAATTAAAGTCTTACAACCAAGAGAGACAGAGAGAGAGACAGAGAGAGAGAGAGAGAGAGAGAGAGAGAGAGAGAGAGAGAGAGAGAGAGAGAGAGAGAGAGAGAGAGGAAGGAGACAGAGAGACAGAGAGAGACAGAGAGACAGAGAGAGAGAGACAGACAGAGAGAGAGAGAGGCAGACCGACAGAGACAGACAGAGACAGAGAGACAGAGACAGAGACATCAAACAGTCAGGCACTGCTGGCTGAAGCGTGTAATACTACCTACTATGGAGGCTGAGATTGGAGGATCTTGGTTCAAAGCCCAAAGCCAGCCTGGACACATATGTTTGTGAGACTTACATCACCAATTAACTACCAGAAACCAAAAATGGAGCTGTAGAGGAAGAGCGCTAGCCTTGAGCTGAAGAGCTCAGGGACAGTCCAGGCCCAAAGTCCAAGCACCATGACGAATCAATAAAAAAAAAGAAGATAGCTAATAGTAATGATGAATAATTTTGGGCTGGGAGTTTGGCCTAGTGGTAGAGTGCTTGCCTAGCATGCACGAAGACCTGGGTTCAATTCCTCAGTATCACATACATAGAAAAATGCTGGAAGTGGTGCTGAGGCTGAAGTGGTAGAGCCCTAGCCTTGAGAAAATATAAGGACAGTGCTCAGTCTCTGAGTTCAAGCCCAGGACTGGCCAAATCAAAAGTAGTAGAGCACTGGCATTGAACTGAAGATCTGAGGAACAGCCCAGGCACAGAGTTCAAGCACCACAAACAACAACAACAAAATCTATGAAATGGCAGTGGTGGTTTTAAGCTAAGCAAAAATAGAGTAGAAACTGGTAAAATACATATTTGTGTGTAAGCAAAATAGCCAGACTTATGCATTAGAACAGGATAGCAACTTGAAAAAAAATTTTGTTTTCCATCTCACTAGGTCCTGTCTCTTAATTTATTCAAGTAAGTAAAATGCTGGGTTTTATAATCGTTGCTCTGAATATTAGAAAATCATAATATCTCTCATTAACCAACAAAGACCAGGAACTGGGGCTTCGTTCAAATGGCAGAGTACCAGGCAAGAGAAGAAAAAATTGAAGTAAGAACTTGAAGTTCTTGATCCAGAACCTGCATAGTAACAGAGCAGCAGCCTGGTGATGGTACCTCACACCTATAATCTTAGCTACCTGGAGGCTAAGATCTGAGAATCAAAGTTTAAAGCCAGCCAAAGTACCCAGTTAACTGCCAGAAAAACCAGAAGTGGCACTGTGGCTCACAGATTAAAGCACTAGCCTTGAGCTGAAGAGCTCAGGGATAGTGCCCAGGCCCAGAGTTCAAGCCCCACAATTGACAAAAATCAAACAAGCAAACAAAACTCACAAAGAAGCCTGCAGACCACAGTGGTTCTGCTGAGTCTCTTCTCTATGGGGATCAGGAAACATTTCACTTTTTCTGTCTCTTCCCATCTCAACATTCATACTAAAATAAGACTGTGTTGAAAGTTTCAATTTATAAAAATGTTTTTCATGAAGCACCCTGAAATATTCATCGCTTATATCTCAATTGAAGATAGTTGATTTGGGGCTGCATTGGTAGAGTGCTAGCCTTGAGCAGAAAAGGTCAGGGATAGAGCTGAAGCACTCAGTTGAAGACCCAGTGCCAACACACAAAAGAAATTATGCACTTTATACATATTTTCTAATTTCTTAATGAATTTTTCAGTCTGTATAAATATAGGGTACATTCCTTGTTACTTAAGTAAGATTGCTCTTTTTTTTCTTTTTGCCAGTGCTAGGGCTTGGACTCAGGGCCTAGACATTTTCATTGGACTCGCTTGCCCAAGGTGAGTGCTCTGCCTCTTGAAACACAGCGCCACTTCTAGCTTTTTTCTGAATATGCGGTACCGGTGAATAGAACCTAGGTCTTCATGCATTCTAGGTGAGCACTCTACCATTAGGCTACATTCCCAGGCAGTGAGATTCCTCTTACAGTCATTGTATGTTCACAGAGTTTGATCTCACACACTGTAGGGCCCTGGTTGGCTTTGACCTGTGATCCTAAACCCTGAGCCTCCTAAGTAGCTGAAATTAAGTTGTGAGCCAGCATGATGGCTTCCATTCTTTTTTCTACAAAAATATATGTAGTTATCTAAAATATATCTATAGCTGAAAAAAATGAATCTCTCCCAAACAAATCTTCAAAGAAATAACCATCCTATTAAAAGGTGGGCTAAAGACTTAAAAGAGTATTCTCTGAAGAAAAAATTAAAATGGGCTTTAGACACATGAAGAAATGCTCCATATCTCTAGCAATAAGGGAAATGAAAATCAAAACAACTTTGAGATTCCACCTGACTCCAGTCAGAATGGCCATTATCAAAAAATCTAATAAGAGATACTGGTGGGGAAGTGACCAGGGGGGATCACACCTACACTGTTGGTGTGAGTGTAAACTCGTTCAACCACTAGGGAAAGCAGTGTGGTGGTTCCTCAAAAGACTGAACATAGAGCTCCCCTATGATCCAGCAAATCCACTACTTGGCATCTACCCAATTGTCCAGAAAAAAGGACATACTAAAGCCACTACCACAATGATGCTCATTGCAGCACTATTTACCATAGCAAAGATAGGAAACCAACCCAGATGCCACTCAGTAGATGACTGAATCAAGAAGATGTGGTACTTATACACAATGGAATGCTATGCTGCCATCAGAAGGAAAGACATCGCCCCATTTGTAAGGAAATGGAAAGACTTGGAAAAATTCATATTAAGTGAAGCAGCCAGACCCAAAGAAACATAAGCTCAATGTTTTCCCTCATTTGCAATAATTAGTTCACATCTAGGACTTTCCTAGCAGAGGATTACAATAACTCAAAAACCTAGGTATATAAGGTCATATAGGATGAGACTAAATGAAAGGATCTCTAGGATATGGGAACAAGAGCTATATCTTGTGTCATCGTTGCTCTTAATCTTGTGTGATTTTTGTCCTTAATCTACTATGTTATTTCTCATCTCTTATTTTGCCCTTTGGTTAATGTCAGATTGTTACGGTATCTGATTTTTCCCTGGCATATTGTATATATGTTTATTTGTTTATGTCAAATAGGAAAGGGAAGGGGGGAAACAAGATGATTGGGAATGGGAGGGGAGAGGGAACTGGGGACAAAAACATGTGGAGTGGAATAAATGTGTGAGAAGTAATGCAGTCCACTACCTGTAAATGTAATCGTAACCCCTCTATACATTACCCTGAAAATAAAAAAGAGACTATAAAAATATCTGTAGAAAATGAGGCTGGACGATGGAAACAACCAGATGCCCTACTACAAAAAATGTGATACACGCACACACATACACACACACACACACACACACACACACACACACACACACACAAACGCACACACACACAATGGAATGATACATAGCCAACCGACAAGATAAAATAATGGCATTCTCGGGGAAGTGGATGAAAATGAAAAAAATCATATTAAGTGAAGTAAGCCAAACTCAAAGGAACATAGGCCCAAGAGTCTCCCTCATTTGTCAAATTCAGTAGAAACCTTGGGCTCTGCTACCAGAGATTTACAATAGAACAAAATCTAGAGACATCGTGACAAATAGTATGGCACTAAATGTAAGGACCTCCAAGATAAAGAAACAAAACTCATATAATGAGTGATTGTTGTCCTTAATGAACTATGTGATCTCTTATCTCTTTTGCTATCCCTTGGTTATATCCTATTGTTACAATATTTCACCTTGTTTTCTGATGTATTTCATATGTGCCTAATTGGTTATTTGAAATTGGATAGGGAAGGGGGGAAATGAACATGAGTGGGGGTAGGGGAAGGGAAATGGGGACCATATCATTACATGGGGTATCAAAGTTTGAGAAGTAATGCACCTTCTATCTGGTGAATATAATGTAACCATTCTATAAATTACAATAAATATAAATACATAAAAAGAAGATCTGCACAGAAAAAAATAATAATGGCATTTTTGGGGTAGTGGATGAAATTAGAGTGAATCCTGTTGAGTGAGATAAGTCAAGGCCAAGGAGATATAAACATAACTACATAGACATAAAAATCTAGGATAGACTATACACTCTATAGACATGTGTTTTATTATAGATTAATCTGTATCTATGACATACAATGACTCAGCTTAATTTTTACTATATTCTAAAATCTATGTGCCAGTGATTGTATAGCGATTCCCTTCTTGAATACTTGTTGGTTAAACATGACATTTGAAATATGATGTAAAATTCAATGTTAATAAATTTTTTAAAAAAAGAGGCTAGAGGTCAATACCACTAATGTACTTGCTCTAAGTGGTACAGAAATTTTCTTAATGAATCAAGGGGTTTTATTACCTCTTTATGCAATTATTTTAGTTCTGAGTGTTCTACACTCAATGATACTTCTGGAAAGATGATATAGCTGACTGTGTAGATGGTATGAAGACATACTGGCCTAAACGTAGAATAAAGCATTGGTAAGTGGCTGTTAGCTGTCCAGATTCTACTGGACTATGTGGAATGAATTTATTAAGCACAATGCAGGCTCTTAGTCAGATCAGGATCAAGATTATGTGGTTCCATCAGATGAATGAGGAAAGATCAGAAAAATCTACTAAGATATCCAGATATACTTTTTAAACTAAGGTATCTGGACTCCTTTTTTTTTTCTTTCTTGGTGGGGAGGTTGAACTTTGGACCTGGGCAAGGTCTCTTAGTTCTTTTTCCTCAAGGCTAATGCTGTACCAGTTTTAGCCACAACTCCACTTAGTTTTTGGGTGGCTAAGTGGAGAGTAGAATCTTACAGTTTTTTTTGTTTTCATTTTTTTGCTTGCAAAGGCTTTGAATCACCTTCTCCCTGCCTAGTAGAATGACAATTATGACCCTCCAGCGCCTGGCTAGTGATTTTTTGAAAACTGGACTTTATTCCAAATCACATAACTGGTTCCTAGCAAAGTTTTGAAGCCTGACTTAAATGTGACAGATTTTTGTCACTTGGAGACACTCTGTGCTGAACGTTAGAAATCTACCAGCTGAGTCACAGTGGCACTTCCAGTTTTTGGTTTATGTGGTGCTGAGGAATGGAATCCAGGGTTTCATACATGCTAGGCAAGCTTCATTTTCAGCCCAAGGTTTTATGTTTTTTCAGTGTTGTTGATTCTAAGGTACTGTATGATGTTCTTTCATTTTCTTTGCTTTTTACCTCTTTTCTTCTTTTTCCCTTTAGTTTTATTCTCTGTAGTCACTGTGTTGAATTCGGTTACCCTGTGTCTTGTACAAAGGTTTATGTGATTTGGGGAATGGAGAGAGTATAATAAAATGGTAAAAAAAAAAACAAAGGAAAAAGGGTGAACCAATTGAACAGTGATACTTGGAAGACACTAAACGGAAATGAACTGAACAATCTGGATGGAGAGGGGGCTGAGGGTAGGAAAACAGAGAAAAATGAGGGAGGGGATAACAATTTTCTTAAGAAATATGTTCATTACTTATGTAACCGTATGCCAACTATATATTGACTTAACAAAATAAATTAACTTAAAAAGTAATTTAGCCGGGTATGGTGGCTCACACTTGTAAATGTAGCTACTCAAGAGGCTGGGATCGAAGGATAGCAGTTCAAAGTCAGCCTGGGCACTGAAGTCCATGTGACTCTTATCTCCAATTAACCACCAGAAACCCAGAAGTGGCCCTATGGCTCAAGGGATAGGGCAGTAGTCTTGAGCTGAAAAGCTCAGTGACAAGACCCAGGTGCAGAATTGCAGTCCTATGACTTGAATGATGAATGATACTAGCCAGGCTCTGTGTGCTCACACTTGGAATCCTATCTACACGGAATCAGGTTTGAATCCAGACCAAACAAATTGCATGATATTCTGATTTACAGTTCATTACCAAAAATCTGGAAGTGGAGCTGTGGATAAAGTGGTAGAACACTAGCCTGAAGCAAAAAAAAAAAAACATTTAAGGACAGTTCCCAGGCCCTGGGTTCAAGTCCCAGGACTTGCATAAAACAACAAAATGTGACGCTGAGTCCTCCATCATTTGGTGTTATAGTTCAATATTCTTGATATGCGTCTTAGAAATTAAGTCCCTAGAAAATACTCTCCCCTGAAATTCTGCTTCATAGCTGATTCATAGAATTTCAGCATCATTACTATCACCTTCCCATTAGCATAGCAGTCTACTACTGAAAATTTGAAGAAAACTTTTGAGTAATCCTAATAAATCTGTGTATCATCTGCACACACATCAAATCAGCAGCAGTTATGATCTACTATTATCTAAATGTCTTTAATCCCTTCTTGACTTAATGAGCCTTAAAGAGTAAAACATATGAAATAGTTATGAAACTAACAGTCACCATTCTTCTACCTAATATTGTAATATAAGTTTATAAATGCAAGGACTATTCTGAAGTGTGCAGAAGATAGCTTCTAATTATAATATTCTCATGAAGTATAGTTTTTAAGAAACATGTTGCTTGCTTTGGGAAAGCAAAGGCAAGGAAAAATGATATAAGTAAGTTCCCTATTTATCAGAAGGAAAATACTATTGGGTTTAGATCAACTTCATTCATTCCGTGCTGATGAAACAAATATTTGCAATTCCTGAGGCCAATCACTTCATTGTGATGCACAATCAGCCAGCTTAGATCAATCTTCCGAAAAAGGAAAGGAACAAATGAGAAGCAATTAAGGTTTCCAAAATGAACCAGGTGGTGGTGGCAGCTCACACTTGTAATTCTATCTACTCAAGGCCTGAAATCCAAGGATCTGGATTAAGTCTGTCTGGGATGAAAATATTACTGTCTGTAACATCATCTCTGTTATCAGACCCAGCTGATACACTCTGACCAACAGGTTCCAAACACCAAAGTCCATCTCCTATCTGAAATAATATCAAACGTACTCACATATTATTTCCTCTTGGGGAGATAGTTGAAACATGTACCAGAAACATTTCCCTGGCTTCAGAGTGGAAGTGGAAATATATACTCACTAGAATCCCCTCTAGTAAATTACAGTCAATCATCGTTCCTCACATCTTGTTAGTTAAATTGAACAATGAGTGTTTGGATCAGAAGCAATGTGTATGAGCATACATGTTGTAAAAGTACTGTAATCCTAGCTACTCAAGATAAGCTGAGAACTGAGGATTCCAGTTCAAAATCAGCCACGCAATAAATTCCAGAAGATTTTTACCTCTAATTAACCAGCATAAAACAGAGCGTTGAATTGTGTTTAAAATGCCACAGCCCTAAGCTTTGCATTAAAGTGCTAGTGGGTAGCATTCAGGATGCCCACTCCCTCCACTCCCTTTTTACATCCTACCAGAATTCCTAGCCAGTGCAATAAGGCAAGAAGCAAGCATAAAGGGGATCCAAGTAGGGAAAGAGGAAATAAAACTATCCGTCTTTGCCGATTATATGATTCTGTATTTAAAGAATACAAATCAAGAAACAACATCCCCCACCCAATGTAAATAGACAATGGAACAGTCACTGGCAAACCTAGAGGAGAGTCTTCCAAGTGCTACACAAATGCAATTGATAAACATCATTAATGGAAAATGTGAAAATATAAAGAAAGAGACAATGGAGGAAACCATAGCTGAACAAGAGGAAAGCAAAAACAAGGTGATAAGTGAAAAAGAATAAGCCAAAAAGGAGGCCATAATAAAGGTTTTTCAACGAAAGATGGATTAATTCATAGGATCCACAAATAAAAACCGGACCAAACTCCAGGAAATGTCCGAAGAAAATAAAGCTACTGAGCTAACCACTCAAAAGGAAATCAAGGAGATAAAGAAATCCATACATGATCTAAAACAAGAGACGCAAGGCATCAAAAGTGAGCAATTAGAAGCAAGGGAGATGAAAAATAAAGTAGATAGCTTTGATAGCAGGTTAGACAATGCAGAGGAGAGAATTTCCGGGGCTGAAGATAATTTAGGTATTATAAAGAACAGAAAATGAGTCAATCCAAATCTAGGAAATATGAGAGAGCGCTTCAGGAGGTCCAAGATACAATTAGGAAGCCTAATTTAAGGCTAGTTGGTATTGAGGAGGGCGTGGAGAAAGAGGTCAATGGTATTGGAAATATACTTCAGGGAATCATCTCAGAGAATTTCCCAAATATCCAGAAGGGCAGGCCCATCCACATACGAGAAGCTTTTAGAACCCCAAACAGACCTGACCAGAAAAGAACATCCCAACGCCACATTGTGATCCGAACTGGATCAATAGAAACGAAAGGAAAGATCCTAAAGGCAGCAAGGGAAAAGGGATCAGTAACCTATAAAGGCAAACCAATCAGAATAACCCCAGGTTTCTCAGCAGAGACCATGGAAGCAGGAAGTGACTGGAAGCATATATGTCATGCCCTTAAATCAAATGACTACCAACCAAGAATACTGTAGCCAGCTAAGCTCTCATTCAAACTGAGGGAACAATAAAACATTCCATTCCAGGGAAAAGCTGCAACAATATGTCGAAACAAAACCAACACTACAGAGAATTCTCAACGATGCTCTATACATACAAAACCAAAATAAATGCAATATAGGGAAAGAAATGGAACCTAAACAGCATACCATCTAAGGACCACAAGAACTGTCAAGACACAGGCCCTACTAAAAGCTTTTAAAAATGGTAGGAACTAATAAATATCTCTCAATCCTAACTCTCAATATCAATGGACATAACTCTCCAATTAAAAGGCATAGGCTGTCTAGTTGGATCAAAAAGCAAGAGCCATCCTTCTGCTGTCTTCAAGAGACACATCTTACCCAAAAACAATCATCTTTTGAAAGTGAGAGGTTGGAATAAACTCTATCAAGCTAACTGCCCCCATAAACAGGCTGGAGTTGCCATCCTCATATCAGATATAATAGACTTCAAACTAAAAATAGTAAGAAAAGACAAAGAAGGTTACAACATACTACTAAAGGGATCTTTCCTCCAGGAAGACATAACGATCCTAAATATTTACACACCCAATCCCGGAGCTCCAAACTTCATCAAGCAAACTTTACTTACACTGAAACCATACATAGATCGAAATACAGTGATTGTTGGTGAGTTTAACACACCACTCTCACCTATGGACAGATCAACAAGGCAAAAACTCAAAGGAGAAACCTTAGAACTGAACAACTATATAGACCGACTAGATGTAACAGACATCTGCAGAATATTCCACCCAGTAACACCACAATATACGTTTTTCTCAGCAGCACATGTAACATTTTCCAAAACAGACCACATCTTAGGCCATAAAGCAAACCTGGACAGATTCAGAAACACTGAAATTATTCCATGCACACTCTCAGACCATAAAGGCATCAAATTGGAGCTCAACACACATCTCCACCAAAGAAAACCCTGTAACTCATGGAGACTGAACAACGCATTGTTGAATCAAAAACAATGGGTAATCGAAGAGATCAGAACAGATATCCAACTGGTTATGAAATTTAACAATAAGGAGCACACAAATATCAACTCCTTAGGGACACAACAAAGGCAGTACTCAGAGGAAAATTTATAGCGCTGAGTGCCTACAACAGCAAGTTGGAAAAATGGCAAACCAACTAGTTAATGTCTCACCTTAACCTCCTGGAAAAAGAGCAACAAACCAAGCCTAAACCCATTAGGAGAAAGCAAATTATTAAAATCAAAGCAGAATTAAATGATTTGGAATAAAAAAACTATAGAAAGAATCAACAAAACAAGGAGTTCGTTCTTGAAAGAATTAATAAAATTGACAAGCCCTTAGCAAATCTTACAAAAAAAGAAGAGAGCATATCGAAATAAACAAAATCGCAGATGAAAATGGTAATATCACGACAGAAATTACCAAGATCCAGAATATCATGAGGGAATACTTCTCAAACCTTACGCCAACAAATTTGAGAATCTAGAAGAAATGGATGAATTCCTAGACAATATTAACATACCCACACTGAACCAAGAAGAGCTAACCCAACTCAACAGGCCTATTTCAAGCTCTGAAATAGAAACGGAAATGAGACAACTTCCACTTAAAAAAAGCCCAGGGCCAGATGGATTCACAGCTGCATTCTATAAGGTCTTCAAAGCAGAGCTCACACCAATACTCCTCAAGCTCTTCAACGAAATTGAAAATGACGGTTCTTTACTAAACTGATTCTGTGAAGCCAGCATATCCCTCATCCCCAAACCAGACAGAGATTCATCAAAGAAAGAGATCTATAGACCCATTTCTTTGATGAACATCGATGCAAAACTTCTCAACAAAATACTGGCCAACCGTCTACCACAACTCATCAAAAAAAATATGCAGTATGACCAAACTGGATTCATCACAGGGAGGCAAAGCTGGTTCAACATACACAAATCAATTAATATAATTCAACACATCAACAGGAGCAGGGATAAAATCACATGATTGTCTCAATAGATGCGGAAAAGGCATTTGACAAGATCCAAAACCCCTTTATGTAAAAAGATGTGGAGAAACTAGGAATCCATGGAACATTTCTCAATGTAATAAAGGCTGTGTATGAGAAACCCACTGCTAGTATTATACTTAATGGTGAAAATCTAAAGCCATTCCCTCTAAAATCAGGAATGAGACAAGGATGCCCACTCTCTCCACTCCTTTTTAACATAGTACTAGAATTCCTAGGCAGTGCAATAAGGCAAGAAGCAAGCATAAAGGGGATCCAAGTAGGGAAAGAGGAAATAAAACTATCCCTCTTTGCAGATGACATGATTCTGTATTTAAAGAATCCTATAGACTCTACTCCCAAGCTCCTTGAGCTGATTCAAAGCTTTGGAAGGGTAGCAGGCCATAAAATCAACCCTCACAAATCAACTGCCTTACTTTACGCCAACACTGAGAGGAACGAGGCAATAATCAGGAAAGAAAATCCTTTCACAATAGCCTCAAAGAAAATAAAGTAACTAGCAATTAGCTTAACTAAGAATGTAAAGGACCGTTTAGATGAAAACTTTAAAACCCTAAAAAAGGAAATTAAAGCAGAACTAAGGAAATGGAAAAACCTCCCATGCTCCTGGATTGGAAGAATCAACATTGTGAAAATGACAATCTTGCCAAGGGCTATCTACAAATTCAATGTAATACCCATCAACATCCCAATGTCATTCTTTAAAGACATAGAAGAGGCAATTCAAAATTTCATATGGAATAATAAAAGACCCCGTATAGCAAAAACACTTCTTAGCAGAAAGAACAGCGCTGGAGGAATTTCAATTCCAAACTTAAGGCTCTATTACAGAGCTATAATTCTCAAAACAGCTTGGTACTGGCACAAGAACAGGCCTGAAGTCCAATGGAGTAGAACTGCGGACCCAGATATTAAACCACAGACCTATGGCCACCTAATCTTTGACAAGGAAGCCAAAAAATAGAATGGAAGAAAGATAGCCTCTTCAACAAGTTGTGCTGGCAGAACTGGTTAAGCAACAGCAGAAAACTAAGGTTGGGTCCTTCTTTGTCACCTTGCACTAGAATTAACTCCAAATGGATCAAAGTCCTGGAGGTAAAAGCTGACACACTGAAAAGTTTACAGGAAGGAATAGGAGATACACTAGGCCTCCTTGGCACAGGTCGAAACTTTCTTAATAAGGACCAAGAATCACAGCAAATCAGAGAAAGGCTGGATAAGTGGGACTGCATTAAACTGCAGAGCTTTTGTATGGCAACGGATATAGCTAGTAAACTAATCAGGAAGCCTACAGAGTGGGAGAAGATCTTCACCAACCAAACAACGGACAAAGGCCTCATATCTAAAATATATCAACAACTCAAAAAATTGAATCACTCCAAAACTAACCTCCAAAGTAACACCCATCCCATTACAAAATGGGCCAAAGACTTAAAGAGAGTCTTCTCTGAAGAAGAAACAAAAATGGCCTATAGACACATGAAGAAATGCTCCACATCTCTGGTCATAAAAGAAATGCAAATCAAAACAAGTCTAAGATTCCACCTCACTCCAGTTAGAATGGCCAGGATCAGGAAAACCAATGACAACGGATGCTGGAGGGGTTGTGGCCAGGAGGGATAACTACTACACTGTTGGTGAGATTGCAAACTCGTTCAACCCCTATGGAAAGCAGGGTGGCAGTGTCTCAAAAGGCTAAACATAGAATTCCCCTATGACCCAGCAATTCCACTACTTGGCATTTACCCAACAATCCAGAAACAAGGGCATACAAAACCCACTAGCACAATAATGTTCATTGCAGCGCTATTTACCATAGCAAAGATATGGAACCAACCCAGATGTCTCTCAGTTGATGAGTGGATCAACAAGTTGTGGTATTTGTACACAATTGAATTCTATGCTGCTGTCAGAAAGAATGACATCGTCCCATTTGTTAGGAAATGGAAAGACTTAGAACAAATCATATTAAGTGAAGTAAGCCAGACTCAAAGGAACTTAGGCTCAGTGGTTTCCCTCATTAGTCATAATCGGTAGAAACTTTGGGCTGTACTATCAGTGATTTGCAATAGAGCAAAAGGCCATATATAAGGCCATATAATGTGAAGCTAATTGAAAGGACCTCCAGGATATTGAAACAAAAGCCACATAATGAATGATTGTTGTACTTAATGTACTATGTTGTCTCTCATCTCCTTTGCTGTCCCTTGGTTATCCCATATTGGTGTAGTGTCTCACTTTGTTATCTGATATATTGAATTTATTTGTATTTGGATATTTGAAATTTGATAGGGAAGGGGGGAAAACCAAGACGGGTGGGGGTGTAGCGTTCGAGGGAAATGGGTACCAAGACATGTGATTGGGTATCAAAGTATGTGAATTAATGCACCTTCTATCTGGCAAATATCATGTAACCCTTTTACTAATTAGAATAAAAAATTTAAAGAAAGGAAGTTGTAATGTGTGGGGAGGATGATGGGGTCAAATACATTTCTTCTTAGAAATATACCTCATCTGGTTGCCCTGGATTTTCCTGGCCTTCGTCTTAGAGAAAGGCCTGTTATACTGGATTTGTTGCTTGGCAATGATCTAGCATGGACATCTTCGAGTAAGACAGCCACAACTTCCATGCCTGAGACTCAAGTTTGCTGAACTTTGGGAACAGCACAGCAACATCTTTCTTCCTCCTGAGCCACAGGCCAAGTGAGCTGGCTTGATTGGTTGTTAGTTACAGTGGCTTGGTTACCAGGGTTCCATATTCTGTTCCATTGTGAGGGAGGCAGGGTCACCTTTCAGGGCCCAATGACCAAAGATCCTTGCTCACAGAAGACCTCACCAAAGACGTACTGGAGGCTGAATCTCTCCTCCAATCTCACAATATACATGTGGATGTAGTAAACAGCACACCTTATTTGTCCAATCCCAATGTCTTCCACTGGGCCCGACTAACAGTCTGGTCTCAGGCTCAAGGAGCCTTTGTTAGGTAAGATCCAAACTTAAGGGTCAATATTGCCCTCATCCTTTACAAAACATTTGCTTCACAGTGCCTTCTCTGCCTTCATTGTGCCCCTTGTCGAATTTTTTTTGTTTTTGCTAGTCTTGGGAATTGACCTCAGAGTTTGAACATTGTTCTTGGGCTTTCTTTAGGCTTTAGCTGTCCCACCGAGCCACAGCACCACTTGCAACATTTTCTATGTATGTGGTAATGAGGAATCAAACCTGAGTTTTTTTGCGCAGTAGCCAAGGACTCTACCACTAGGTCAAACACACAGGGCATCTTGCACATATTTTTGACGTCAATCTACTAGGATATTATTAGGTTTCTGTATCCTAATCAATTTATTCCTGATGATTAGCTTTGCTGTCATGTGTAAAAAATGCAAGAGGGAAAAACACAGAAGAATTAGTGAAATTAAAAAAAAGCATTACACACATAGATAATGTTCATTCTTTGTAGGAGAAAGAATATTTTGATAAGACGATTAAGACTTCATAATTACTACGTCAGGGTTGAGAGTTTGGCATAGTGGTAGAGTGCTTGCCTAGCATCCATGAAGATCTGTGTTTGATTGCTCAGTATCACATAGATAGAAAATCTAGATGTGGCACTGTGGCTCAAGTGGCAGAGGGCTAGACTTGAGAAAACCCGAGGACAGTGCTCATGCCCTGAATTCAAGCCCCAAGACTGACAGAAAGGTAAAAGAAAATAAAAATGCTTTTTACGAGCTAATTCACTCACAGCATTTGCTTCTGAAATCTTCGCTTCTGCATCTTGTGAAATACCCCTTTCCCTCAACGTAGACAAGAAAAACAGATCCATCCCATGGTCCACTGTGAGGCCACTGGTTGGGCTAAGAGCTAGTCGTGCAGCAACACACAAGTTTTATTCTAATACTTTCCAAACTTTGTTCTCAAATATGCTACCTACTTACCAACTTAAGTCAGTTTCCTTATGCTATACCTTTTCTTCATGACTACAATATTCTTACACTCCTACGTTAATCCTCTTGTACCTCCCCTGACCTCTCTCATTCTTTTTTTCTATCTCTGGACCTCTGCTGTCTTTCAACCCTTATACTTCACGGATCTACACTTGATGGCTGTTGAGCAATATTGTATATGTAGGTGGTTAATTATATATAATTAGACTAGTCTGTAAGTGCACAAAAAGAAAGAGTGATAATACCAATCAAAACTTGTGAACATCTAGTGTCTGCCAGCTACAGAGATCTAGGTTGGTTATATCTGAAAAACTATAATTGTATTTAGTAGTAATCTTGCTCCCATTTTCAAATTGGCAGAACAAGAAACTCAAGAAAAATGTCAAATCAAGAAACTAAATCCCCCACCCAATGTAAACACACAATGGAACAGTCACTCGCAAACCTATAGGAGAGTCTTCCAAGTGCTACACAAATGCAATTGATAAACATCATTAATGGAAAATGTGAAAATATAAAGAAAGAGATAATGGAGGAAGCCATACCTGAACAAGAGGAAAGCAAAAACAAGGTGATAAGTGAAAAAGAAGAAGCCATAAAGGAGGCCATAATAAAGGATTTTCAAAGAAAGATGGATGAATTCATAGAATCCACAAATAAAAACGTGAGCAAACTCCAGCAAATGTCCCAAGAAAATAAAGCTACTGAGCTAACCATTCAAAAGGAAATCAAGGAGATAAAGAAATCCATACATGATCTAAAACAAGAGATGCAAGGCATCAAAAATGAGCAATTAGAAGCAAGGGAGATGAAAATAAAGTAGATAGCTTTGATAGCAGGTTAAACAATGCAGAGGAGAGAATTTCCAGGGCTGAAGATAATGTATAGAGAAAGAACAGAAAATGATTCAATCCAAATCTAGGAAATATGAGAGAGCGCTTCAGAAGGTCCAAGATACAATTAGGAAGCCTAATTTAAGGCTAGTTGGTATTGAGGAGGGCGTGGAGAAAGAGGTCAATGGTATTGGAAATATACTTCAGGGAATCATCTCAGAGAATTTCCCAAATATCCAGAAGGGCAGGGCCATCCAGATACGAGAAACTTTTAGAACCCCAAACAGACCTGACAGAAAAGAACATCCCACCGCCACATTGTGATCCGAACTGGATCAATAGAAACGAAAGGAAAGATCCTAAAGGCAGCCAGGGAAAAGGGATCAGTAACCTATAAAGGCAAACCAATCAGAATAACCCCAGATTTCTCAGCAGAGACCATGCAAGCACGAAGTGACTTGAAGCATATATGTCATGCACTTAAATCAAATACCTACCAACCAAGAATACTGTAGCCAGCTAAGCTCTCATTCATAACTGAGGGAACAATAAAAACATTCCATTCCAGGGAAAAGCTGCAACAATATGTCGAAACAAAATCAACACTACAGAGAATTCTCAACGATGCTCTATACATAGAAAACCAAAATAAATGCAATATAGGGAAAGAAATGGCACCTAAACAGCATACCATCTAAGGACCACAAGAACTGTCAAGACACAGGCCCTACTAAAAGCTTTTAAAAATGGTAGGAACTAATAAATATCTCTCAATCCTATCTCTCAATATCAATGGACTTAACTCTCCAATTAAAAGGCATAGGCTGTCTAGTTGGATCAAAAAGCAAGAGCCATCGTTCTGCTGTCTTCAAGAGACACATCTTACCCAAAAACAATCATCTTTTGAAAGTGAGAGGTTGGAAAAAACTCTATCAAGCTAACTGCCACCATAAACAGGCTGGAGTTGCCATCCTCCTATCAGATACAATAGACTTCAAACTAAAATTAGTAAGAAAAGACAAAGAAGGTTACTACATACTACTAAAGGATCTTTTCTTCAGGAAGACATAACGATCCTAAATATTTAAACACCCAATCCCGGAGTTCCAACCTTCATCAAGCAAACTTTACTTACACTGAAACCATACATAGCTCGAAATACAGTGATTGTTGGTGAGTTTAACACACCACTCTCACCTATGGACACATCAACAAGGCAAAAACTCAACAGAAAAACTTTAGAACTGAACAACTATATAGACCAACTAGATCTAACAGACATCTGCAGAATAGTCCACACAGTAACAACACAATATACGTTTTTCTCAGTAGCACATGGAACATTTTCCAAAATAGACCACATCTTAGGCCATAAAACAAACCTGGACAGATTCAGAAACTCTGAAATTATTCAATGCACACTCTCAGACCATAAAGGCATGAAATTGGAACTGAACACACATCTCCACCAACGAAAACCCTGTAACTCATGGAGACTGAACAACACATTGTTGAATCAAAAACAATGGGTAATCGAAGATATCAGAACAGATATCCAACTGTTTATGAAATTTAACAATAAGGAGCACACAAATATCAACTCCTTAGGGACACAAAAAGGCAGTACTCAGAGGAAAATTTATAGCGCTGAGTACCTATAAGAGCAAGTTGGAAAAATGGCAAACCAACTAGTTAATGTCTAACCTTAACCTCCTGGAAAAAGAGCAACAAACCAAGCCTAAACCCATTAGGAGAAAGCAAGTTATTAAAATCAAAGCAGAATTAAATGATTTGGAATAAAAAAAAACTGTAGAAAGAATCAACAAAACCAGGAGTTGGTTCTTTGAAAGAATTAACAAAATTGACAAACCCTCCGCAAATCTTACCAAAAAAAGAAGAGAGCATATCGAAATAAACAAAATCGCAGATGAAAATGGTAATATCACGACAGAAATTTCCAAGATCCAGAATATCATGTGTTTGGATCAGAAGCGATGTGTATGAGCATACATGTTGTAAAAGTACTGTAATCCTAGCTACTTAAGATAAGCTGAGAACTGAGGATTCCAGTTCAAAATCAGCCACGCAATAAATTCCAGAGGATTTTTACATCTAATTAACCAGCAAAAAACAGAACGTTGAATTGTGCTTAAAATGCCACAGCCCTAAGTTTTGCATTAAAGTGCTAGGGGGTAGCATTCAGGATGCCCACTCCCTCCACTCCTTTTTAACATAGTACTAGAATTCCTAGGCAGTGCAATAAGGCAAGAAGCAAGCATAAAGGGGATCCAAGTAGGGAAAGAGGAAATAAAACTATCCCTCTTTGCCGATGACATGATTCTGTATTTAAAGAATCCTATAGACTCTACTCCCAAGCTCCTTGAGCTGATTCAAAGCTTTGGAAGGGTAGCAGGCCATAAAATCAACCCTCACAAATCAACTGCCTTACTTTACGCCAACACTGAGAGGAACGAGGCAATAATCAGGAAAGAAAATCCTTTCACAATAGCCTCAAAGAAAATAAAGTACCTAGAAATTAGCCTAACTAAGAATGTAAAGGACGGTTTAGATGAAAACTTTAAAACCCTAAAAAAGGAAATTAAAGCAGAACTAAGGAAATGGAAAACCTCCCATGCTCCTGGACTGGAAGAATCAACATTGTGAAAATGACAATCTTGCCAAGAGCTATCTACAAATTCAATGCAATATTCATCAATATCCCAATGTCATTCTTTAAAGAAACAGAAGAGGAAATCCAAAATTTCACTTGGAATAATAAAAGACCCCTTATAGTCTGTCTTCTGGCATGATACATAATGTTTAATCTCACCTTCTCCACCAAAATCTCACCTTTCTCATTGAGACATAGGTGGCCATGTTTACTAGCAGCAAAGGCTCAAACTATTTATAAATAGTCATCATCATCATATCAAAATATCCTTTCTCCTACAAAGAATGAACACTTATCTATGTCTGTAAGACTTTTTTTATGTCACCAATGCTTCTGTGATTTTCCCACTTGCATTTTTACAGATGACAGCACAGATATTCATCAGGAAGAAAAATAGATTAGGATACAGAAACCTAACAACGTCCTAGTAGATTGAAGTGAAAAATATGTGCAAGATGGCCTGGGTCTTTCATCTATTTGTAGAGTGCTTGGCTACCACACAAAAAGAGTCCGGTTTGATTCTGCAGTACCATATACATAGAAAACGCTGGAAGTGGTGCTGTGGCTTGGTGGGACAGCTATAGCCTAAAGAAAGCCTAAGAACAATGGTCAGGCTCTGAGGTCAAGTCCCAGGACTAGCAAAAAAAATGTGCAAGAGGCAAAATGCAAGCTGAGAAGGCACTGTGAAGCAAAATGTCTTGTGAAGGGTAAGGGGAATAGTGACAGTTAAGTTTGGATCTTACCTAAGAAAGGCTCCTTGAGCCTGAGACCAGGCTAGCACTTATGCCTAGTTAATGACTTGGGATTTGAACAAAAAGGTGTGCTGTTTACTACATCCATATGTGAGGTGGGAAGGGAGATTCAGCCTCCAGTATGTCTTTGGGGAGGTGTTCTGTGAGCAAGGAGCTTTGGTCATTGGGCCTTGAAAGGTGACCCTACCTCCCTCACAATGGAACAGAATATGGAACCCTGGTAACCAAGCCACTGTATGTGACAACCAGCTCAAGTGAGCTCCCTTGGCCTGTGGCTCAGGAGGAAGAAAGATGTTGCTGTGCTGTTGCCAAAGGTCAGGAGGCTCGGATCTCAGGCATGAGAGATATGGATGTCTCACTTGAAGAAGTAGATGCTGAATCAGGGCCAAGACAAAATTCCAGTATATCAGGCATTTCTCTAGGAAGAAAGCCAGGAAACTCCAGGGAAACTCAGATGAGGTATATTGAGAGGAAACCTATTTGAACCCATCATCCTGCCCACAAACTACAACCTTCTTGTGTGCTTTCAAGTGACTATACTGAGATTAGAGTGTGTCATTTCCAATCTACTCTATACCAATTCCTCAGTGTGAAGTGTGGTCCCATTCCTACGTTTGAAATATCCACTGTTTTGCCAATACAGTGTGATGGTAAGTCAGCTCAGACTCTGAATGAGCCTTGTAACCTATGGATCCTGGAGGAAGGCCTGTTGGAGATGCTGCTAACAAAGCTGATCCCTGCCTACCAGAAAGGTGATCTCTTTTATGTGGGAAACTTCCTGCACAATTTCAAATAGTGGAGGACAATGTAGTAGTTGCTGGAAATTCTCTTGAAAAAGTGAGTGTTCCCCCTCCAAACCCAGGTTTGCTCACCCCTCCTTGCCAAGTCTTGGAATACTTGGCTCCTCTCTGAGCCTGTTTGTTTCACTGGGGTGTTCACAGGGGAGCTAAGCATGATACAAGTGCACAAACTACTTCATTATGACTGGGACACCATGCCATTTCATTTCCCTCACAAGCTACTGGAGTCTCAACAGTGTGCTTAGTGAGAAGTTGGATTTCAGGCATGAGTAAGTGGCTCCCAACTGCAGCCCTCACCTAGGTGACATCCTAGGAAATCCCATTTCCCAGTAAGAAATGAGGTGTCAGTACTAATGGCGGAGGCCTGTGAAATACTGGAGTCAGAGGAAAAGCTGGGGGCTGAATCACTTTTGAGCCATCAGGGAGGGATTGTGATAGCTTTGCCTGTTAGAACCTGAAACATTTACATTTTGGTGTGTGGTCCAGTGCTGCCACTTGAACCTGAACCCAGGTCTAAATGCCATCCCTTTGGTGTTCAAAAATTAGCACTGTACCATTTGAGTCATAGGTCAAGTTCTGGCTTTTTGCTGCCTAATTGAAGACAAGTGCCTTTAGACTTTTACTGACTAGACTGGCTTTCCACTGTGATCTTCAGAGCTCAGCCTGCTGGGTGGCTAAGATTAGAGGAATGAGCATTTAGTTCTTTATTTAGAGCATTCACTTATTGATTTATTTAGAGCATTTACTTAGTTAATTTAAGGTGCGTTTACTTTGGACACATGCATAGAGGCCTCTCTCAGAAGCTTCTGGAAGTGGGGTGTAAAAGTCATCCTGTTCTCGAGTGTCTCTTACCCCCCTCCCAGCACATAAGTGCACATCTCTGCAGGACAGCCACAGCATTAGAGTCCTGCAAGAAAGGGGCTTTTTTAGAAGGCTCAGGATGGAGAGAGAAGGCTCTCACTTTCCTTGTACCGAATGTGCCCACAGCATCATGTGTTCCATCTATACGATGTGAATGGACTTCTACCCGAGTGATTTCTACGAGTTCAAGAACTGCCACACCCTGACACAACTCAAGCTCTATATGAGGCTCCACTGGCGGCTTTGGACCTGCTCTTCTAAACACATACTTTTTGACCAGCTGGAGGAATATGCGACCAGTAAGACCAAGAAAAAGTAGAAGTCCTGTTGTGGGTGCCTCAGAACCTGTGAGTAGGAAGCCCATGTGGTCTAGATATTGGTTGGCCCTTACTTCTACAGGGCTTGGCAAAATGCCCTTTATGGGTGGTGTCAGCCAGGTAATGTCTGTCCTCTGAAAGGACTCGGGAATATGCACTCATTAGAAAGACCCTACACCTCCTCAGTGTTCAGTCCAAACTCCAGTTCTACAGGTTCCTCCATTAGATCCTCATGGAAGTTGAGTGACACTTCAACTTGCAGAGTCCACTCTGTCCACTCTGTACCTATTTCCATTCTTAGGTTTGGGTCATCGTGGAAGAGCTTATCCTGAACTCCGGATGAAAAACCCACCAATGGAGCTGGTGACTGATGGAGACTGAGAATCATCACTGCACTCCAGAAAGCATGGGCCTTCTGTAGAAATTACCAAACAGGTTTAGAGTCCTGTGGATATACCTTTTGCTCTGAACCCCATGTGTGACACAGTTGAACCTGCAGATACTATGGAGGAAGAAAAAGAGCAGCCAGATTTCCTTCCGTTTCCTTTCACACTTCACCCAGAGTCAGTCCATCTGAGTCAGAGTAACACTCCACTTATTGTGCAAGCTGAAGGGGCAAACGCTGGGCTCATGGAAAATGTCTCCATGGGAAGCAGCAAGTGTACTCTCAATACTGGATTCATTGGAGGAAAATGAATCCATCCTCACAGAATATCCAGACCCATCCATCTCACTAAAAGAGACTCAATCTCCATTCGACAAACCAGAATCCATCCCCCTCTTAACTCAGGAAGGACATTCTGTTTCTCATGAGGAAGGAGACCCTTCTGAGGACTCTGAAGTATAATTACTGTCTGAAGGCAACTTGGAGGCCAGTCTGGATTTAGAGCTTCCCTGTCCCCTTCCTAAAAAGACGTCTCTTTATCTTGCTCTCATGATTCTTGTCAAGTATTCATTGTATTTACTTTGCTAACTATTAAACTCTCATTGTTAATATTATGGTGTGCAGTTCTTCAGTGCTTATTATACTGTGTTTTATTTTCCACTTATAATGTGAGACCTCAGACACATAGGTCCTGGGTGGGCCAAAAACCAGACAGGTCTGGTCCCATAGAAGACAACCTTACTGGATATACAGGGAACTATGAAATGCATGGAATCACCAGGAATCCAGGCCAGGCCTCCATGGAAAGACAAGTCAGCTACCAAAGCTTAAGGACAGAGCAGATGCCTGGAAATGTGTTTTGTCAATCGGGAGAAGTGCCAGAGTAACTGTAATATTATGTGGGACTCTGTTCTGTGCGTTCAAGTCTGTTTATATATCCATTGTGCTTTGTACAAATATTTAAGAAAATTAAAACTCCACAATAGCATCAAAAATCTACTTTGGCTTTTAATGTGGCCTAGTTGTAGAGTGCTCGCCTAGTTTACAAGAAGACCTTGATTCAATTCCTCGACACTGCATACACAGAAAAAGCAGATGGGGCACTGTGGCTCAGGTGTCAGAGTGCCCCCCTTGAACAAATGTGGCCAAGGACAGTTCCTGGTCCCTCAGTTCAAGCCGCAGGACTAGCCAAACAAGAAATCATACCATTTTCCACACATTTTGAAATAAATCTGTTTTATCTAACCCTACTTCTTTTTTGCCAGTCCAGGGTGTGTGCCACCAAGCCAAACTACTGGCCCCCAACCTTACTATTTTTAATCATTTAATTTTTTTACATAATCGTATTTCATGCTGTCTGTATTAATACCATAAACAGTATGCTTAGTGTAATAATGTTAAAGGTAAAACATAAGAAATTAATAACTAAAATTCCTTTTATATTAGTTTTATAGCATTACTACAATTTTATGAGAAAAATTACTTAGAATGTTTATTTTAGAGTTCAAGTAATCCATTTTGATAAATATATCAACCTACATCATTTATTTGAACACATTTTAAACTATTTTTTTCAGGAATGAAAATATATATATATTTGTTGTAAATGAAATTTATGACTTGGGGGGAAGGGAAAGAGAAAACGGGGAGGGGGTAACAGTGTTTACAAGAAATGTACTCATTACATATGTAACAGCAATCTCTTTGTATATCACCTTGAACAACAAATTTTTTGAAAAGTACAATAAGTTTAAATGTCTATTTTGGGTAGAATTTTTTTTTGCCAGTACTGGGCTTAGACTCAGGACCTGAGCACGATCCTTGTTTTTGTTTTTGTTTATTCTCAAGGCGCAAGTTCTATCACATGTGCCACAGCACCACTTTTATCTTTTTTTATCAATGTTGTGCTGAGGAATTGAACTTCGGTCTTCATTCATGCTCGGCAAGAACGCTTCCACTAGGCTTAACTTATGGCCCCAGTGGGAAGGAAGTTTTCCATAAAATATGTAGGAAATATGTACACTAAGGAAAAGCCATCAAAAATAGAAGAAAAATTATATACTTAGATAACAACATGCCAGTATTATGGCAGATCTCTTTAATTCTAGCTTCAAGAGTGGCCTATTTGGACCGGGAGTTGGCTGGCTGAAGTAAAGTGCTATCCTTGAGCAAGCCCTAGGAGAGTGCTCTGGCCATGAGTTGAAGCCATAGGACATGCAAAAAATAATAATTTAATACCCGTGACTGGTGGCTCACCCTGGTAATCCTAGCTACCCTGGAGGATCGAGGTTCAAAGATGGCCCAGGCATAAAAATCTGTGAGAATCTTATTTCCAAATCATCCAGAAAATTCAAAATGACAATGTGCCTCAAGTGGTAGAGCTCTTGCCTTGAGCTGAAGAGCTTAAGGTAAACATCCAGGCCCAGAGTTCAAGCCCCATGAGTGAAAAAAAGAAAAAGAAAAAGAAAGCCCTTATCTAAGGCTGGAGTGCACACTAGTGGTAGTTTGCTTGCCTAGTATGCACAAAGCCCTGTGTTCAATTACTCTGTACCACTTGCACCAAAAAAAAGCTGGAAATGATCTCAGAAGTTTGGGTTCTGAGGATCACAGTTCAAAGCCAGGCCAGACACTAAAGTCCATGAAACTGTTACTTCCACTTAAGCACCAGAAAACCAGAAGTGACACTGTGGCTCAAGGTGTTTAAGGTTGTAGCCTTGAGCTGAAGAGCCCAGGGACAATGCCCAGGTGCACAATTAAAGTCTTACAACCAAGAGAGACAGAGAGAGAGAGAGAGAGAGAGAGAGAGAGAGAGAGAGAGAGAGAGAGAGAGAGAGAGAGAGAGAGAGGGAGGGAGGAAGGAGACAGAGAGACAGAGAGAGACAGAGAGACAGAGAGAGAGAGACAGACAGAGAGAGAGAGAGGCAGACCGACAGAGACAGACAGAGACAGAGAGACAGAGACAGAGACATCAAACAGTCAGGCACTGCTGGCTGAAGCGTGTAATACTACCTACTATGGAGGCTGAGATTGGAGGATCTTGGTTCAAAGCCCAAAGCCAGCCTGGACACATATGTTTGTGAGACTTACATCACCAATTAACTACCAGAAACCAAAAATGGAGCTGTAGAGGAAGAGCGCTAGCCTTGAGCTGAAGAGCTCAGGGACAGTCCAGGCCCAAAGTCCAAGCACCATGACGAATCAATAAAAAAAAAGAAGATAGCTAATAGTAATGATGAATAATTTTGGGCTGGGAGTTTGGCCTAGTGGTAGAGTGCTTGCCTAGCATGCACGAAGACCTGGGTTCAATTCCTCAGTATCACATACATAGAAAAATGCTGGAAGTGGTGCTGAGGCTGAAGTGGTAGAGCCCTAGCCTTGAGAAAATATAAGGACAGTGCTCAGTCTCTGAGTTCAAGCCCAGGACTGGCCAAATCAAAAGTAGTAGAGCACTGGCATTGAACTGAAGATCTGAGGAACAGCCCAGGCACAGAGTTCAAGCACCACAAACAACAACAACAAAATCTATGAAATGGCAGTGGTGGTTTTAAGCTAAGCAAAAATAGAGTAGAAACTGGTAAAATACATATTTGTGTGTAAGCAAAATAGCCAGACTTATGCATTAGAACAGGATAGCAACTTGAAAAAAAATTTTGTTTTCCATCTCACTAGGTCCTGTCTCTTAATTTATTCAAGTAAGTAAAATGCTGGGTTTTATAATCGTTGCTCTGAATATTAGAAAATCATAATATCTCTCATTAACCAACAAAGACCAGGAACTGGGGCTTCGTTCAAATGGCAGAGTACCAGGCAAGAGAAGAAAAAATTGAAGTAAGAACTTGAAGTTCTTGATCCAGAACCTGCATAGTAACAGAGCAGCAGCCTGGTGATGGTACCTCACACCTATAATCTTAGCTACCTGGAGGCTAAGATCTGAGAATCAAAGTTTAAAGCCAGCCAAAGTACCCAGTTAACTGCCAGAAAAACCAGAAGTGGCACTGTGGCTCACAGATTAAAGCACTAGCCTTGAGCTGAAGAGCTCAGGGATAGTGCCCAGGCCCAGAGTTCAAGCCCCACAATTGACAAAAATCAAACAAGCAAACAAAACTCACAAAGAAGCCTGCAGACCACAGTGGTTCTGCTGAGTCTCTTCTCTATGGGGATCAGGAAACATTTCACTTTTTCTGTCTCTTCCCATCTCAACATTCATACTAAAATAAGACTGTGTTGAAAGTTTCAATTTATAAAAATGTTTTTCATGAAGCACCCTGAAATATTCATCGCTTATATCTCAATTGAAGATAGTTGATTTGGGGCTGCATTGGTAGAGTGCTAGCCTTGAGCAGAAAAGGTCAGGGATAGAGCTGAAGCACTCAGTTGAAGACCCAGTGCCAACACACAAAAGAAATTATGCACTTTATACATATTTTCTAATTTCTTAATGAATTTTTCAGTCTGTATAAATATAGGGTACATTCCTTGTTACTTAAGTAAGATTGCTCTTTTTTTTCTTTTTGCCAGTGCTAGGGCTTGGACTCAGGGACTAGACATTTTCATTGGACTCGCTTGCCCAAGGTGAGTGCTCTGCCTCTTGAAACACAGCGCCACTTCTAGCTTTTTTCTGAATATGCGGTACCGGTGAATAGAACCTAGGTCTTCATGCATTCTAGGTGAGCACTCTACCATTAGGCTACATTCCCAGGCAGTGAGATTCCTCTTACAGTCATTGTATGTTCACAGAGTTTGATCTCACACACTGTAGGGCCCTGGTTG